>NC_137086.1:27172354-27544854 GCF_951640355.1 Cnephaeus nilssonii | reverse complement strand
AACATAAATATCTCCGGGGAAGTGAAAGAGCAGCTTGTTCAGTTGCTACTTCAATTAGCAGGGTTTCGTGACCAAGAGGAAAAAGAAAAAAGTCCTACCATCTGCTTTTCTTTCTGAAACCACCTCAATATTGGGTGATTAACCTCTGCAACCTGTTCACCATTTGCATACGAAATGTTCTTTACATTTACCTCCTTTCCTCCCTCTCTCCACCCTCCTGCCCCCGCCCCCCAACTTGCTTTCTTTTCTTTCTCTTCCTTTCTTTGTTTCTTGGTTGTTCTTTTCTTTTCTTTCTCTCCTTCCCTCCTTTCTTTATTTCTCTCTTTCTTCAGTTGGTTTCTGGATGACACATTTCACTACGTTTTTGTTGCACATGACACACCCTTGGAAGAAATCAGAACAGAGCTCTTTCTTCCCTCCTGCTAGCTACCTATCTTCACCTCTGGCCAAACTCTTATTAGTGCATTCAGTCAACAAGCAGCTATTACAGGTATCAGTAATGTGTTTAATGCTGAGAGAATATATAGAATAGAGACTTATTTCACCGAAGAGTTTCCAAGGACATATTATGTCTTTGTTATGTAATAATGCAAAGTAATAGAAACACATGGCACAGCTGAATATAAAATACATGTACAATATACCAGTAAATGTAAGTATTTAAATGCACACTCATGCATTTAAATGTCAATATTTGCTTAAGACTGACTCACACAACTCTGTAATAGAAGACATGACTAAAAGTAGCCAAATAGGAATGGGTTTCTTTTATTCCTTCATAAAAAGGTCTAGAACTAAGGGATTGGTTAATTCAGCAGTTAAGTAAGTCATCAGAGACCAGAGCCTTTCCATTCTTCCATCTGACAGCTTGAGTGGGATAACTGTGTCTGCTTCCATTATAGCAGGATGGGGGAAGCTGTTCCAGGCACGCCAGGGTGTTCCCTCTCATACATCAAGTTTTATTAAGAAAGAAACAGCTTTCTCTGAAGGTCCCCTTTGCCTTCCTGTTAACTACTTTTAGGGACTAAAGGTTTGTATGCCCCCCAAATTCCTACATAGAAACCCTAACCCCCAATTATGATGGTATTTGGAGGCGGGGCCCTTGGAAGGTATTTAGGTGTAGAGGGGGTATGAGTGGGCCCTTTTGATAGGATTGGTGTTCTCAGAATAAAAGGGGGAAACCGGTACTCTCTTTTCTTCACCATGTGATGATACAGCAAGAAGGCAGCCGACTGCCAGCCAGGAAGAGGGCTCTCACCAAACACCCAGCCCTGCTTTCAACCTGATCTTAGAATTCCAAGCCTCCAGAACTGTGAGATATTATCCATTATTTAAGCTACTCAGTCTACGGTATTTTGTTATAGCAGCCTGAGCAGATCAAAATAGCCACTTATATTGACTGGTTTAGGCCAATAATGACTAAGCCACTGGAGGGAGCTCGGTGTATCTTCCCTGAATATCATGGATAAAATGGAGGTTCTACTGGTCAGAAAGAAGGGAAAAGGATAGCTGTTGGATACACAATTAACAAAACCTACCTCAAACACTGACCTGGATGATGTGAGGAATTCAGTACAAAGAGAATCAGATGAGGCCACACCTTCAAGGAGATTAAAGCAGAGTCCTGGAGACTAGTCACGGATACTGTGAAGATTATGATTATGAAGATAATGATGGAGATTATCAAATGATAATCATGCACTAAAGTAATAACGGGAAGAAAAAGTACTTTAGGGAAGGGCGAATAAAACCTCTTCTGTTTTGAATAACCAGATTTAAACGAAGGGAAAGGAGAGGGTCATATAGTTTCTGTGGCAACTATTTCACTTTGTAGCATGAAGGCAGCTGTGTTCCAATAACACTTCATTATGGACAATGAAATTTGAATTTATAATATTTTCACACGCCACAAAATGTGATTTTTTAATTTTTAATGTAAAATACTTTTAAATGTAATAAACAGCCTTAGCTCTTGTGCCCTGTAAAAAACAATCAGCGGGCTAGGCTTGGCCTGAGGGTTGTAGATGGATGATCCCTGACCTTAAGCAATGCTCAGTTTTAGGGACAGGAATGATGGAGATTATCAAATAACAATGAGCACTTCAAGAGCCTCACAAAGAATCAAGGGAGTCTATAGAAGTAGTTTGGATTGGGTGATTAAGGTAGAACCTAGACCAAGAATGTCAAACTCGCAGCCTGTGGGCCGCATGCAGCCCACAAGGAAGATTTTTGCGGCCTGGCCAATATAACGGTGTAAGCAGTTATTTACAATTATGAAAGGAAATAAATCTCCTGTCAGAGCCAGAATTACTGACATTCCCCTTGGGTCAGTTTTGAAAGTAATCACTGTGAATAAGACTTCCCCCAAAGTAGGAAAGAGCAGCAGAGAAGAGATGCCAAGTGTCAGGAAGAAAACATTAATTTTATCATTGCTCTTGTTCTTATTTTTTATATTATACTTTTTAAAATAAACCTTTGTTTCTATGAATATTGAAGCTTTTGTTTTGTTGTTTTTTTTTTTTTTTTTTTTTTGCGGCCCACATAAATGTAAACCTTGTTTATTTGACCTGTGTTAGCCTTTGAGTTTGACATGCTTGACCTAGACTGTCAGAGAAAGCAAAGCATGATAATTATGACAGTGTTAAGTGCCATCAGTGGAGGGGGCCAGAAAGAATTACTTGTTTGTATTAAGTAGAGGAATCAGGGGATAGATTAAAGACACAAAGATAGAAAGGGGATAATTAATGGAAAAGACTACTTGAGGCAAGAGGGGATATGATTGGCCACGGGTACAGGGGGTGAGCCTTAGAAAAATGTAGGCATCTTTGTTGACAGGAAGAGGGGAGGATGGAAGAATAGAGAATAACTGGTGAGTGGCGGTAGTGATGTGTGTATTGACAGAGCTAATACATGTCCTTGGATTCCTTTGTGAATGAGGCACAGAGTATTTTCTGAGCAAGAAGGAGAATGAGGAGGACTAAGAGCCTTGCGTATGGAGACAATTTAGAATATTGGCTGTGGTCAATGCAAGAGTTTTAAATGAGAAGAGTTAGAGTGTCCAAATGCAATGAGGGTCCTGTTAAGAATTGGAGGGAGCATTTGGGATTTAGCTCCCAGGCATATGATGTCATCAGTTTGGCTCAAATAAACTCTCATAAAAATTATCTCTAAAAAAATGAATTTAAAAAAAATAAATAAAAAATAAAAAAATGAATTTGACACCCCGATCTGTAGTAGTTGATGTAATTTCAAAGATTTGGAGATGCTTTCAGCAATGTTAAAAACAAGAGAAAGAAAGGGAGAAAAAATTAAAAGAACAGAGTTAAGATTGGGAATTCCCAAATCTGGCTATAAAGATATGGACAAGTTATTTCTCCAGCATTTTCCCTTTCATAGTCACCCAGAAATGGCTTGGGCATATATAAAGCTGGGCTGTTCAATACAGTAGCTGCTAGCCACACATATTTATTTATTTAAATCCATAAATGTTACCTAAATTAATATTAAAAACAGTTACTCAATTGACTACTGAGGCTAATGCCTGTTGCATTGGGCTGCTCGGATAAAGGACATTCCCATCATTACAGATGTTCCACTGGACAGTGCTCATGTGAAGAATGTCTTTCTGTCATTTTTTTTTCACTTGTCCAGAAGTCAATGAGATAAAATTGAGACCACAAACAGATACTCAAAATTTGTTTTATTGTTCTCCAGCCAAGGAACCTGGAAACATTTAAAAAAAAAATGGTTCAAAGACAAACCCATGGCTTACCCTAGGTTAAACTCTCCATCATGACTGATAGGCAAACTGACAAAAATAGAGCTCAATTGAGTGACAGTTAAAGATTTAAAATCCAAGGCATTGAAGAGAACAAAAGGAGTCACAGTATTCCTTCTGTTTCTTTTTCCTCCCACTCAAATTTTCTTTTCATGGCTGAGTCACGTAGGTGAAGTGTGTGCCACAGAGTGTATTCTGTTGTGTGAGAACACAGAAAGGGCACCTGCTGAAATGCAGAACATTAATATGTAAATCAATGCAATTTTTCATAAGTATATAATGGAAGTGCTTAAGAGATAGCAAATGCAGCAGGAATTTTGATGAGTTTTTAATTTTATAGCCCTTTGCCGAATCCCCATGCCCCTCTTGTCTTATTTTATTATGACCATATCAGGAGTCACAGGGATGGAGCACCTCCCATGACCTCAGAAACGTGGGTTTTCCCTTTGGGAGAATGAAAGCTGGTGCTCAGAGTCCTCAATTATTCGTTAGGTGATACTCACACACAAAATGTGCATATTTCACTCACTGCTCTTCAGTAAGACTTTTTTAAAAATCATTATTTCTTAGAAGATATTGTGCGAGTTACTCTTGATCTATTTCTCATAGATCTGTTTTTATTTTTGAAGGAAGTACATTTTTAAGAATATTATCTCTTTTTTTTTTTTCTGAATAAAGAAGAATGCTGTACTTTGGACAAATTCTGTGTAGTCTGACAACCTCTCCGTGGACTAATTGTCAAAAAGTTGTGAAAGTGGTCCTCATTATAATTTTTAAATTCTAAATGTAATATTAAATAGGGAACTTTAAAATTATTTCTGACAAAGGCACATGATACAGCTCTTGTTCTTTCTTAGAAAAATTGTGTGAAATAAGTAGAGACAAAGGTCTAAGAATGTAGACATAAAATGTTATTTAATACATCCATATTTATTTACTTATACCTAGTTCCATATTGTTCAGGCAAGCAACATACTCTGTTCACAAACATAAATATATAAATAAGGTACTTAAAGGGTATGTGACGTTGGACAAGTTAATAATTTCCCGGAACCTTTTTTTTTTTTTTTTCTGCTTCTGTTCAAATGAGTTCAATAATAGTACCCTTCTCATTGGTTTTTTTGTCACATTAAATGAGAAGATGAATATCAATGTCTTAGCACAAGGATAAATAGGCTAAAGCAAGTTTTACTGTTATTTTGCTGGTGTTTTTCTAAAACCCCAGAGCTAATAAATGTTCAGACTCAAATCCAGCCCGGGCGTCAGCAAAGCCAGCCTTCTGCCCTGCTCTGCCCAGAAACACTGCCCTTCTCACCAGGTGCCAGGACCCCACTCACCGCAGGGATCTGGGCAGTTTACATGCAACCATCTTACAGGCGCGTCCTCCAGGAAAGACAAAGTTAAAAGAATATCTAACTACCTTATGGCTGAAAGCAGTTTGCAAAATAGAACCATTTAAAGTCCCTACGAAGGTTCTTTTTATTTATTTTTTTTAAATTTTCTTCATTGTTGGAAGTATTACAGTGTCCCTCTTTTCCCCCTATTGAGCCCCCACATCCCACTCCCCCCGAGGCCTTCACCACACTATTGTTTGTGTCCACGATCAAAGCCTCAATTTTAAAAGTTCTTCTTAATGAAAAGGTAGCCCTAGTTTTGTTCTCAGTCACAGTTTACCTTCATTGTTCATCTTGCTAGAGCTTCTCTTGAATGACAGCAGTCTAAAGAATCTGAGGCTGGGTTCAGGGGAAGGAAGCCGCAGAACTTGGCCTGCAAAAGGAGAGAGAGACCACGAATCAGGCCCTAGTGCCCACATTTCAGAGTCTTCTGCCTCCTCCATGGACTCCTTATCTTTGTATCCATTTTTCAAACTTGATATTCTAAATCTCAAATTCTAAATCGAAGGCCGCTCTCTGAGGGCAGGTTATTTTTTCTCGGAGCATGCAGAAGAAAAACTGTCTAGAAAATGGAAATGAATAGGACGTGAGAAAATTTTATAATGTTTTTGAAGATAAAGGACATTCCCATCATTAGCCCTTGCGATGGTGACAGCACACCGAAGGGAGGTATGGCTACCCATGGCAGCAAGGGGCGGTGGCAGCTGGCCGTCCGTCAGATTGACTTGGAGCAGGTATGTGTATCATTCTGAATTTGCTGGAGCGCTCTGTGGCCTTCCTTTTGGTTTTTATGACATCAGTACAATTTGTCAGGAAGAAAGGAAGGTAATGATTAAACCACCAACTCTGTTGACATCTCCTTAAAAGGTCACCTACAGTTAGTTACAGAAATCTATGAAAACCAGTCTAATGGGTCACACATATGCTTGAGTGTATAATCAGAATAAAAAATCAGGATAGTTCTGCTGTTTCCAGATATGACAGAAAAGGTGAGAGGTATGGATTAGTTGTCAAAATGTTGGGTTGGGTTTTATCCCCCACCCCCCTCGGAATATCTATTGCATGACTTTCTCTCCCCAAATTGCATAATTACATATTGATAATTTTCCCTAGAGAAAAACACACTCAACCTTAGTCATTGTTAAATAACTTCATATATTTACAAAGTGATGGCTTCTAATTTGGACAGTGTCCCATAATTTCCTGAGAGCGGTAGATTATTGAAGTTACTGTTATTAGAAAAAGGGATTCAGATGATGCCAGTGATTGAGTTAATTAGGCCAAACAGCTTGTAATTTGGAACCCACCTTTTTAGTTTGTTCGACATCACTGTCAAATTAATACTCCTTTTTTAAAATATATTTTCTTCATATTTTAAAGTCAAAACATCCAAATGTCTCCCATTTCCCTTACATGTACATTAAATGCTGTCACTGTACCACACAATTCCAAACTTGGAGATCTTGAAGGAAGGGCTTTGAATTGAAAGAGGACCATGTGAAATGAAGGGAGGGTATATTTTGTCAACGATGGTGCTGGCACAAGAAACAGACTCCATTTACAATGGATCATACGATGCAAACACCTGGAGGTTGGGTGAATGTTTTCTGTTCTCTGTCCTGGGTCAGGGACTGAATTTGCAGTGGAATTTTTCAGGGCTGAATGCAACGAAAATAACCACTTCCCTCAGGGAAAAAGGAGAGAAGACTTTTACAAGACTGACCTCTAAAGAATTGGTGCATTAGATGTGGAAATGGTCCTGGTGGAACTCAGTTATGCTTCGGGAATTTCTCTCCATTCTCAAATAGATGTCATTGTGTGCTGGGATGTGTCAGTGTGGAAAATATGATATAATACACTGTGTTCCTGTAGAATTGTGCAAAGTACATGTGCTTCTAAAAAATCTGATTATGAAATACATCAAAAGTTAGGCTAACTGTAAGGAGGACTTTTGTGACATTAAGTGAATTAAGACATTTCTTGTCTTCCTCTGAAGATGCATACTAGGATAAAATGGTTTTTAATTGATAAA
This sequence comes from Cnephaeus nilssonii, assembly GCF_951640355.1. Classification (NCBI taxonomy): domain Eukaryota; kingdom Metazoa; phylum Chordata; class Mammalia; order Chiroptera; family Vespertilionidae; genus Cnephaeus; species Cnephaeus nilssonii. The sequence continues at coordinate 27,537,650 of NC_137086.1, read as the reverse complement.
GGTCATCTATATCACAAGGCTAGATGGGCAGGTCATTCACCTGCACAATCTCTTGTAGTGGCAGTAACAAAAACACAGTTGGTGGCATCCATGCCCCTTTATGCTGTAGCACTGAGCGATATCCCAGAAAGTTAGTCTCCTAAGCTTCTCCACTAAAAAAAAGTGAAATTTGAAATTTCCACAATATATTTTAGAAAATCAAGAAAGGCAGAATTAGTTTCCACGAAGCGCATGACTCATATGCTTCCAATAATACCATTTTATTTCAGGTAATTCACAAAAGCTGTAGGTGCAAACAGTTACCTATTGAGAGGATTTTAAAATGCCCCTGCAACAAGTATCATGGGTAGATGCACACAGAGGGTGGGATGTGATAAGGATGTCCACCGTGGGGCATGCCCAGTGTGCCTCCTTTTCTGTAGCCTGCATTGTCTGTTGTTGAAGAATAGGAGTAGCATGACATCCAAGGGACTCGAGGAAAGAATAGAGCTTCTTGGAGAGGTGAGCGGGTTTGGCAACAGCGCCCTGTCAGGGGTCACCTGTGACAGCAACCGCTCTTCATCTCAGAGGCCTCGTGCTTCTCTGCAAATGCTTAGATCAAACTCACACCGAAGAAAAAGGTGGCCAATGTATCACAGGGAGCCAACCAAGGCATTTTAACAAAGAAAAACAAAGCCTGCAACAGAAAGTGTTTGGGATTCAACATCACACACTTAACCTTAATTTTCAAAGATCAAACTGCATATAATTCTGGCTTCATTCTGGCCTTTAGTATCAAGTGATTATTTGCCTCTCCTATCCCTACCTCTGCCTGCCTCCAAAGCTTTCCAAAGAAGCGGGGGATGGCCATTAAGATACATAATAACTTGCAGATTATAAAGCCAGCAGCTAGACAGATGTAAGACAGGAAGCTTGCTAGTTGAAATGCATGTTAATAATTTAAACACGCCATTAGGTGAAACTGCTCAAGATAGCCAGACATGTAGGTTAAATGAAGGCTTGTCCTCCCAGGCAAGAAGGCAAGATGTTTACTGAGATAGAACAAAAAGGTGTTAGTTCCAGTATAAAGTCGTAGCTTCCCAGTTGTTATGAGAAACTACCAGCATCTCATAGAAGCGCTCATGTGTTAGGGTTGCATCTCAGGATCTTGACAGAATATTTTAAAGCTAATTATTTCTATCACAAAAGAGCTCAGGAGGCAGCGGCATGCTCATCATTGGAGTTTGGCATTTTTAAAATTTTTCTAGAAAAATGCATGATATGGCCTCAAGTGGTGGTATAAATTACAGCCTGTTTCCCAGCCAGACATTCCTTATCGCTCAGACCCAGTCTCTTGTTTCTGAATAGTTAGGAAGCTTTAAATAAATGAGCAGATCCCCTATTGTTACTAAAGAGTAGAATGAAGAACTTCAGTGAATTAATAAGAGGGGTGTCTCTTTTTTAAAAACATCCTACCTAATAATATAGTAATATGCAAATTGACCGTACCTTCGCTACACCCACAAGCCACGCCCACCAGCCATGCCCACCAGGAAACCGTTGCAGGGATGCTGGGGTGCGGCCGAGCCCAAGGCCGGGAACGCCTCGGGTGGAGGCTTTCCCGGCCTTGGGCACCAGCAGGGAGCCTACACGGATCGCAGGCAACCACCAGGGGTCGGCTCCTACTATCCTTAGCAGGGACGCTGGGGTGCAGCCGAGCCCAAGGCCACTGCCTGGGGCCAAGCCCCGACCCTGAAAGAAGGCAGAAGGCGGTGGCCACAGCCAAGGCCTGGGTCCCCGGTGCCGGCAGAAAACTGGTGCAGGCAGCCAGGTGAATGAAGGTCTATTGCACGAATCTTCGTGCTAACGGGCTGCTAGTAAATATATAATGCAGTGGGAAACAACTGGACTTTATTGGTATTAACCTGTAAATTACCAGTTTATACAATACCAGGCAGCAATTTAGAATCAAAGCAAAGAAGAAGGAGCCTCTGATACAAGCCCGTGAGGCAGGCTTTTGTACAAATATGAATCCAGAGTTTAAGCTCATTAGAGATGGGTGGGTTCTTTCTGCACAAAGCTTAGCTTGGAACTAGGCATTGTATAAAGTGCTAATAGAAGTTATCTGATTAATTAAATCAGATAGTGCTAATCCTGTTGTATATGAAAGACACATTCTTTTAAAAAATATATATATTTTATTGATTTTTTTTTTTACAGAGAGGAAGGGAGAGGGATAGAGAACTAGAAACATTGATGAGAGAAACATCCATCAGCTGCCTCCTACACACCCCTTACTGGGGATGTGCTCGCAACCAAGGTACATGCCCTTGACCAGAATCAAACCCGGGACCCTTCAGTCCGCAGGCCGTTCAGTGTCACAGATACTCAGAGCTGGCGTCGCCAGGACTTTGTCCTTGATTGTCCAGGAGCTGCTGTTGGACAGACCCTTCTCTTCCCTTCCCTTGTCATTTACAGTCTCCCTAGCCCCCTGCACTCAGCCAGCCAACTGGAATCAGACAGTGATTTCCAGCCCGCACCAGTGTCAGAGGTCCTAGTCCCAGGAGCAAGTACCTTCTTAACTGACTTGCAAGGGTTTTCTTTCTTTTTTTTTTCTATTTTTCTTTTTTCTCAGTGTTTCTATTCTTTTTTGGTATAAGGCACATATCACGTCACTCTTTTGCTTAAAGAGTAGAATGAAAGACATCAATGAAAACAGACCAATTTTATTTTTCTTTATTTTTATAGTTTCACTTTTCTCCAGAAAAATAATCAGCTTAGTGATAATATATTTCTCTTATTAAAACATTTTATCTTTGTTTTTACTCTAGGCCAGTGGTCGGCAAACTCATTAGTCAACAGAGCCAAATATCAACAGTACAACGATTGAAATTTCTCTTGAGAGCCAAATTTTTTTAACTTAAACTTCTTCTAATGCCACTTCTTCAAAATAGACTCGCCCAGGCCGTGGTATTTTGTGGAAGAGCCACACTCAAGGGGCCAAAGAGCCGCATGTGGCTCGCGAGCCACAGTTTGCCGACCACGGCTCTAGGCTATAGTTGGAATACATGGGCACACAAACTGGTATTTTGAGGGGAAATCATGTCAAATATTATGTTACTCTTTGTGCAGGTATAGTTTCAGAACCACACATTTGAATTGTACAATTTTTAAAAGTTGGGTATCACTAAATAATGTATTGTCTTATAAATTATACATTTTTATTTTGTAGCTGACAAGTTAAATGGGATGTTTCTCATTATCATTCACTTAAAGTCAAATGTCCTAGCCCAAATAAGCTCCTTTGAGAATATGGGTCAGGGAGAATTCATCATGTGAAGGGTTCTTAATTTGAAAGCATATGTAAAGGAAAGTTAGATGAGGAACTCAAATTAGAGAAGCATAGAGAATATATCCATACAATGCCTCCAAAGAATTTGATTACTTAATTCTTTTTTCAACAGTGGTTATAGACTAGTAATTTGGTCATACCACATCATTTGTGTTTTGCTTGAATTGCCTGTTTCATTGGGGTGGGGGGCGGGGGTTAGGAAATAGGTTAAAGTTATAATGCTGATCTTTGTGATGAATTATGCATCTTGCATGGCTGACTAGTTTGTTACTTTTTAACTTGCACTATTCACTTCTTTAGCTACAAAACCCACTGAATTACTCTGTCTAGGAGTCCAGATATGCTAGTGCACATGGGTGATGTCATCCTGGAGGCAATCAACATAGTTCAGTGGTTTCGAAGATAAATTGAAACTTGCTAATTATATGCATCTTGTGAAAACTCAGATTAAAAAGAGACAGCCATATGCAAATTAGATACATGCAGCCCAACTGAATTATACTGTTTCATGTCTGTGCTTTCTAAATAAGAGACAAGGTAGCCATACAGAGGATTCTTTTGAATCTTCTGACAAGCATGATTTATGGTGTTCCTAGGATGAATTCATTGCGTGATAGGCAACAGAAAGGCTTTACTTTCCCACTGATCTAATATTGCATGAATTTATATTATAATGTAGCTCTGTTTAAGAAAGTGAAGGGGGAGGGGAGAATGGATGTTAATTATATCTTACCAAAATGTACTACGGTGTTTGAAATTGAAAATTGCTCTTTTAACATGTAAAGTGGAAAACCATAATTAATTGCTTTTCTTATGAGACACACCATGGTGAACTTTGAAGAAATGCAGCATATTATAGTGTCGGTGTAAAAGCCCTTTGACATTGTGAACACCCAGAGAAAAGAAAAAAACAACTAAAACAAAAACACACGCAGAAAAACAGACTTCCCTGCTTTTGACATAAATCAGATTAAAGTGCCTTTTGCCATCTAACAACCAGGGTCTCGTATGAGATATCTGAATGAGACTGGTAAGCCAGAGGGATAGAACAATGCCACAAACAAGCAGCAAACAAACACCACATCACCTACTGGACTAGGGTGACCAGCCACTGAACCATGCTGCTTGGAGCAATCCAAATGTACTCCTGTTGAACTGATGCTAACTATTCATTGTACTACCTTTTACCATCATTAGTGTCCCTTTGTATGATAAATGATGATTGACATAATAATGATTCACCGAAGCAAAATAGGGACCACGCTTAGATGGTGGAGCATTCTTACTAGTCCTGTACTTTGATTTATGAGTTCCTGCACAAGGAAAGTTGTGTGGGTTGCGTGTGTTCTTTATCAAACAAAGCAGGAACCAGATCCTTAGGGTATACTTCACTGAGATACCTCACATGGTCAACTCAGTCCCAAAAATAAATGAGAGAGATATCATGGGTAAAGGGAATTCATCTACATTTGTTTCTTCATTGGCCAACGTCAGGGAAATACAAACACTCCAGCAACAACAGTAAAAACCAACAATAACTTTGCAACCTAAACCACTCATGATTTTGTATTTTGTTTTTGTTGTCATGGATACCTGCTATACCTCTGCTCTTTTTAGTGTTAATAGCTTCATTTGTTTCTCTTCCTTCTTCTAGCTCCGTTATTGTAGAAGGATGAGAATTCTCTCTGCTGTTTGGACTACCTGCCCCCCCTCCCCCAATCTTCTTTATCTCTTGTCTCTCACTCTTTAATATAGGTTCTGATCGCACAGATAATACTGGCCTGATGACTTGTTCTATTTCACCAGTGCGTTCAGATCTGTTTCGTTCCATTCAAAATGTTAACTGGGATACAGGGGAGGGCTGTTTTGGTGTTATTTGTACAAAATAAAGTTGAGACTTCAAAAAGAAGCACATTACCTTAACCATGACATTTACTAAGCATTCTCAAAAGAGCACGTAATAGGAGGTGATACAAATAGATGTTCTCTATAGTTTCTGTGGCTGAGCATTATTTTTTTCACCTGTGTATTTTATAAGGAATAAAATTTAAGAGTTTTCCAACTTATTCAAGCTATTGCATCTCTGTAGTTTTTAAAAATGTATCTTTCCTTCCTCACTCCCTTTCTTCTTTCCTTTCCATGCAAATACGATAAAAAAAGAAAATTGGACAAAAACGCAATGGAATACCCAGAATGACAGCAGTATACTACAAGTCAATAGCAGTTACTTGGACAGTAATGGCACTTACACTATTAGCAGGAAGCACTTATAGTAATCGGCCAGGGTGAATCTAATGAGATTCCAGGGCAGGGTCCAGTTGATGCAGGCATGAATTGCTGTGTGTGAAAGTTTAGCCAAGCAGTCAGGCTATCACATGTTTTATCTACAAATAGATATTCCAGGCCCCAAACCCATTACAGAATCTGAAAGATGTTTCTGCTTGCCTGAATCTCTTTCAGATATAGTATTTATTCAAGCCTAGGGTTTACTACCTGAAGCAGGGTTAGTTCTACACCTCTATTTCAAACCTGGGAGGAATTGATCAAGTGTGGACATCTGATTTCTAGGCATGACCCTAAGATCATGGGGATCCTTCATCGATGACAACCTTGGTGCAAATCATGACACCCCATTAATTGTACACTTTAACTTTATTTACAGACTTGACTTGGAAACAGTCAAAGGAGAATTTAAAGTCTTTTGCAACAAATATGATAAAGTGAGAAATGTCAGAAATGACAAAACCTAGTCACTTAAATATGAAAAATAGGATAAACTATTGATGCCTTTATATGTGTTCATGGATGTATTCCAAGCAGATTAATGAATTTGCTACATATATTGTAACTGCTTTGTGATTATATAAACCTAAATATTTATATATATATGTTCTGATTACACATGTAAGACTGGCCTGATGACTTGTTCTGTTTCACCAGTGCATTATATATGTCTTGGCCTATATTTTAGAGTAGTATCTATATCACAACATATAAGTTGATCATGGAGTACAATTATCATTGATTACCCTTGACCATTTGGATGAATTTGTTCTACTGGGTGAATTTCAAAGGGAGTTTACCTGTATAATGACCCACTTACCTTAAATGATACTTGTTAATGACAATTATAAAATCAAAAAGAGAAAAGAATGATTAAATGATCAAGCTGATTAAAATGCTCTGGGCTTTCTGGAAAGGCACTAATCAAAGTATCTCTGCACTATTTACCAACTGCCTGCCAAATCACTTTCTCAGGTGCCTTATTCTTGTCAGACATTTCATAAAATGTTTTGGAGGTCTGACCATTGGTAAAGGTGTAGTGCACATTTATAATCTGCAGCCTGTAAAATAAAACAGGTATATAATAGGGAAGACAGCAGGGAGGGGAGATTGTGTGTTGAGGAATGAATCTGAACCTCATTCTGGAAGATACTTGTTGGGCAGGCATATTTCAAAATTGCCCATCCAAGCCTCAGTGGAGATACCTGCGGCTTTCAAGGTAAATAAGAGGTATGCATTCAGTGGCCCAAGACCGAGATCCTCTCCCCTCCTCGCATCCCATCAATTACTGGTTCATCTCCCCAATAACTCTAGAATGCAAGAGGAGAAATCCATGTTTTTCTCTTCTCCATCTTCTCTGCTGGTTCGGCTCATCATCACAGTGCCCTCCCAAATAGACTCCTGAAGCAGCCAGTCATCTTTCTAAAATGTCATTTCATTTTCCTACTGACAACTGCCCAGTCCCTGGCCTGCCACCTGGCCTTCAGGATGGCCCCTCTTTACTTGACCCACAAGGCGATCATCTAGCCTTTTTACCTTGCTAACCGCCCCTCACACCCATGTCTCACTCCTCTTTATACTCGACCTTCCTTTTTACTCCCCCGAATGTCTTATAGTATCTTGGATATTCACTGTTTCAAACTTTGCACATTATTTTCTCAGCATGTTTCTCCATTTCTTTAATCTTGACTCACTTTCCAGGCCTCGATTCAGAATTTTGCTGCCTCAAGAAAGTCTTGCCTGCCTCCTCCCCAGTGTGCAGGTCATGTGCCCCCCTTTGTACTTCCAAAGTAATTTTGCTCATCTTTAGAATTGTGATTGCTAGGTTCCTTGTTGAGCCAGCAGCCTCTGTGTGAGAAGGAGTTTGTCTTCTGAACCGAGCATGATGCGAAACCCCATCGCCAAGCACAAGGCCAGTTCCTAGGAGAAAGCAGAGTGGTGTTCCTTAGGACCAAGCAGAACACCAGGATTTTAGAAATTGTCCACAATCACGGATGGCTTCTTTCTCTAGACTAGGGTCATTTATGCTTTCTTTTAACATTAACAGGGAATCGGAAGTTTTAGTTTAACAAGAGGCACAGTAACCAAAAAAAAAAAAAAAAAAAGTTTTTTTTGCTGCCTCTTTATTCTCTACTCACTAGACTATTACACAGCATTTAGATATTTCCACATCCCAGCCAACTCCCTGTGGGTGGAATCTCTTTCGTTTCAAATGTCAAAGCAGATAAGGAACACACATCCCCCTCTTTTAAATTCTTCTCTTTGGGGTCGGGGTCGGGGTCGGGGTGGGAAAGTAGGCAGATGCAGAGGAAACTGCCCACAACTGGGCTTCTGCTTGGAAGGAAGCATGGTTCTGGACCTTGATTGGAGGCAGAAATGAAACTGAATCATCGTCTCTTTCTTCAGTTAAGATGGATTCAATGGGCAGGCTTCTGTGCATTCTATTTTTTATTTTATTTTTATGTTTTTATATTTTTAGAGAGAGAGGAAGGGAAGGAGAAATATCAATTGACTGCCTCCTGCATGCTGCCTACAGGGATTCGAGCCCGCAACCTTTCGGTGTACGGGACTACGCCGAACCCACTGAGCCACATCTGCTGGGCTCTCTGTGCACTTTAGATGTAACAGTGAAAAGCAAGCTGTTGATTTTTTTGAATTAAGATTGCAAAATGAATCTTTGTAAGCATTACAATCCAATTCATTACAGTAATGCCAAAATGTAGCTTTCTGAGAAAGTTGCATACATATCTTAATGGAAGGTTATAACGCTTATTTTGATATTTTTCCTAAAAAAAGGAGAGAAAATAAAAATCATTACCTTTATAGTGAATGAAAGAGTGATCAGATCTGTAAGGGGGTATTTGGGAAGGTCACCTGGGACAAATAGAGGGAACTCAACTTATTTAAGCAGGTGCAGAGCCCAGTCTTCACATTAGTCCTTCCAGCCTTCTTGCAATGTCTTCCAATCTTTCCCTCTTTCTGTCTTCCTCCTGTCTCCCTCCCCTGTTAATTCTGTTTCCTCAGTGAGGCCTTTACTGATGACCTTATTAAAATTTAGTCATTTCTACCATTTCCAAATCTCTCTATTTCTCTACTGACTAATTTTCCACAATAGAATGCAGTACCACCCAATGTACTACAGAGCTTATTTATTCTGTTTATTGTTCTTTAAAATATTTAATTGACTTTTTACAGAAAGGAAGGGATAGGGATAGAGAGTTAGAAACATGGATGAGAGAGAAACATTGATCAGCTTCCCACTGCACACTCCCTACTGGGGATTGAGCCTGTAACCAAGGTACATGCCCTTGACCGGAATCTAACCCGGGACCTTTCAGTCCATGGCCCGACACTCTATCCACTGAGCCAAACCAGTCAGGGCTATTCTGTTTATTGTTTATCTCCCTTCACTGGAATGTCAACTTTGAGGGCAAGCATTGTTGACCATATTGTTCCCTATAGTGTCCCAGTGCTTAGGACAGGGCAACCATACAGAGTGGGGCATTAATAGGTTAACAGGTGTTCATATAAAAAATAATACAACAATCCTTACTAATAAAAGCCTAAGTGGTTGTCATGCCATGATGCCCTCATGCTGTCACAAGATGGCTATGAGCACAGTGAGCACATGCAGGTGGGTGGGGCTGGGCTTGACGCTGCGTGTACAGCATGGAGTCTGCCTTGTAGTCCCGCCTCCATAGGCCTGCCTGGGGGTCCCCTGGCTCCACACGGTGAGGCCTGCCTGGGTGTCCTGGAGGTCCCGCCTCCTGAATCCGCGTGACACAGAAGCGGAACACCCGGCTCCGGAATTACCTCTTTGGGCCAACCATCGAGGAGCCCCAGATGGGTGGGCTGGGCCTACCTCTTTGGGGCGATAGATTGCGGGGCTCCCGCACTGTGACAGGGCACAGGCCAGGCTGGAGACCCCCCCTCCCAAATGCATGAATTTTGTGCACCGGGCCTCTAGTCTCTATATATAAAAGCCTAAGTGCCCACACAACTGGCCAACTGGTCGCTATGATGCACACTGACCACCAGGGGCCAGACGCTCAACACAGGAGTTGTCCCCTGGTGATCAGTGTGCTCCCACAGCCAACCTCCCATGCTGGCCAACCTTCTTCAGTCCCTCCCCCCCAACCCCCAGCTGGCTAACCTCCCACAGTCCCTCCCCTCCAACCCCCCACTGATCGCCGGCCAGGCTGAGGGACCCCACCCATGCATGAATTTGTGCACCGGGCCTCTAGGTAATAAATAAAAAATGCAAGAATAAACTCTGTATTTCACATACTCACAACTATAAACCTACTTTTGCCCTACCTTATATGTAGTACTAAACAAATTCTTATGCAATGACTAAATTAACTTTAGTGTGGTTGGCCTACAGTTGTCTGACTCACATTTGTCCCATCTAAAGCCTTTCAATTCTATGTCCATTCTAAATTGACTTTATTCTTACCTCAGAAACAAATATTTCAAACAGTGTTTATGTGCTATACTCCTTTCATTACTTTTCAGCTTCTCTATTTTGCTAATATCTGTGGCCTGTAAAAAAAAGATAAAAAGAGGCAAAGATATACACAGGTAGATACAGAGGTAAAGATATGCAAATACCTTCAATCTTCAAGTGTGCATGCATCCAATGCACACCTTACTAAGCTCCACTTTCCCAAAAAACGGACCTAAGGAAATCAGAAGCATTTTATTCAAAATTTTATTTTTAATATTGTTGACTACTAACAATTACTCATAAAAATAGGAATATAGGATTTGAAAGTCATTCACGGTGATGAAGCTAACAAGCTCCTACAAATTGTGTCTTTATTTAGATAATTTGGCATATCACATTGTGAAGGGTCTAATCTGTGTCATGAGATCTTTTTTAATTACGGCAAAATGGGCAATTTAACTCTGAGTGATGAAATATGTGTCCTAGAGTCAGTATTTATAACTATTTATGTGTAGCTAATTATAGTTAGACATATAGTTTTGCGCACTAGCTGGTTTCATGTTAGAATGTGTAAAATCTTGTCATTAAAACAAATGTCAATAGCAGGTGAGACACCCCCATGTCTAATATCCTACACGCCTGTAGGGAGACTGTAGCCTAACATGCAATGGATGTGAAGAATCAATTCCCATTATTATCCATGCTTCTTCAGGACATTCTCAGAACCTCTGTAGTGCATGCTAGACACGTTGGAGGAAATGATATCTTCATCACAGCTTTGGGTAGTCACATTATGAAATAGCTGGTTTCAACCAATCCATAATACACTTTGTCAATCTAGTGAGGTGAAAACATAATGATTAAATTCCATGAGAGCCATGAAGCACACATTCCTTACACTGTAACCTCTGGATTCTGGTTGCTAAAGTTTATAGAAATAAGTTCATTGAAGAGGAAAATAGAGTAATCTGATAAGTTAAAAATAACTTTAAATTATTTAATTTTTAAATGTGAACTTCCTTGTTATTCTGATTATATACAAGGACTTCCTGTTAATAATTATTATCTTCTTTTTTTAATTTTAAGAAACACTAAAATTCATTCTGTACTTCTCGTTTCTAGAAAGTTATCTGTCACTTAAGTTTTGTGTCATTGTCTGTTAATCCCTCCTGGAGAACCATGTTCAAGGTGTCTGCTCTACTTTTAGTTATGAAGTGATGAGAAATATTAACAATAATAACATTTTATTGCAAATAATTTCTGGTATATATAAGCTTCAGAATTTAATAGTATGTACTTTGCTAAAGTTCACCACAGGCTGTCTTCACAATTTTTACAGTTTATTGATACATCTGGTGTTATTAACATTCATGTTATATAATCAACGTATTTTTAAAATAATATTTATTAAAATTCAAAATCTAATTCAATGATTATATAACCTTGGACATGCTCTTTTTAAAATGGTAATGGTATACATTGAATTTTTCTTTTAAGCGAGCCATTTAATAATTTTCTGAATGACTTTCTATACTTTTAGAGCAATTATAATTTATAATGTAAGTCAAAGGGTATATCACTGTCTAAATCCTTAAGATTTTTGCCCAAGAAAAAACAGATAATACTCAAGAATTATATATATGTGTGTGTGTATGTTTTATTTTTTTAAACTTTCTAAAAATTGATTTTTGAAAAAGGAATAGAGAGAGAAACATCAAGGTGAGAAACATCAATCAGTTGTCTCCTGCACACACCCCTACCAGGGATCAAACCCACCAGGGATCCAACCAACTGAGCCACACCAACCAGGGCATACATTTATGCTTAAAAATCCCTGTGTGCCGGGGGTCTTTCTCTGTATCTAGAAGGGTTCAGGAATCTGGAGAAGGGGCTGTGTGTAAATTAATAAAGAGACTAAACATAAAATATAAATTTGGAATACATGGGGGAGCCAGAGGAGACCTAGCTTCAGTAACCAAGCTCTCCGAATCTCTGGACCCTAGTTTTTTATTAATACAAATTGCCCCAAGGCAAAGCAGATATACATATCAAAGGTTAAGGTTTGGTATACAGTAGGCATTGTCAGGCTGGGGGAACTGCCTTCTGCTGCTCAGCTGTTTGGCCAGCAGCAGGTAATAACATGTAGATTGAAATGCCCTCAGCTGTCTGGCAACAGGCAATAATATATGCATCTTTTTCAGGTTTGGGGAAATGCTTTTGGCCATTCTAGCAGGCAACAATATGATTCAGCCCTGCTGAATATAGAAGCCCTTCAACCTTTTGAGGACTTCTTGCATTTATTATGACATGCTGGAATTAGCTTCTAGGACCTGTTGTTGTTTTTTTCCAACAAAATACTTATAAAAAGCAAGTTATATATGTCACATATCTGCATTCTTGATCATTTTAAAAAAGTATATTTTATTGATTTTTTACAGAGAGGAAGGGAGAGGGATACAGAGTTAGAAACATCGATGAGAGAGAAACATCAATCTGCACACCCCCTACTGGGAATGTGCCCGCAACCAAGGTACATGCCCTTGACCGGCCGGAATCGAACCTGGGACCCTTCAGTCTGCAGGCCAACGCTCTATCCACTGAGCCAAACCAGTTAGGGCCTGGTCATTTTTTGTATGAGAAAATTAGAAAATATTCTTTGATCATTATTATTAATGTTCTAATTCTTATAATTATTACAATTAGATCAAATCTTTAGCTTAACATAAAATTTCTTAAGCAAAAACAAATACTTTTAAAATTCAAAATCTAATTCAATTCCTAAAATAAGTAAACTAGATTTTATAAATAGTAAATAAATACTCTATTACATTAATATTAAAAACCTTGTGTTTTTAAAATAAGTAAACTAGATTTTATAAATAGTAAATAAATACTCTATTACATTAATATTAAAAACCTTGTGTTTTTTTTTCTTATTTATAAATTAGAAACCTGATGGCTAAAATTTCAGTGTTTTTACAGTCATCAGTAGTTGTCCTGGCATGTAATCCTTATAATTGCATATGTGCATGAATATGTATTTTTAAATGGGAAATGAAGGTGTGTCTTTCTAAGCATCTTTTTTAAAAATGCCAAATATATGTTTCAATTCAGTTTCCATAAAGGGAAACATGCAAATGACTGTCTTTTAGTGCAGATATAACTTAACACAGTTTGGGCAGTTAAGTCAATATTCTAAATAATTTATTTAAGCCAGGACTCGCTTCCTTCTCTTTTGGTCCAGAGACCAAGAACAAAACAATAAAGCGATGAAGGTGTCCTGTGATCTCTCTTCAAAGTGGGGTGGCACTAAAGAAAGGAGGCCTATCTCAGCAGATCCATAGGGCTGTCCACTTAGGTTCAACATCTCTCTTTGACAAGATCAATAGGCCCGTCTAAAACGGCCTCCTGTCATTATCCCTTTCTAATAGTTTCTTTCTGAAATGTTTGCAAGTTAGCATGGACAGCAGTAAACATTTTACTCTAGTATTCTTTCTTTTTTTCATTCATTCATTAATTCCTTCATTTTACTGACTACATACCATGCATGGGGCTGGCTCTTGTGAGAGAAGAATGAGTGTGTGAATAGTTCTTGCCTCCAGGTACAAAAATAGTTCATAATAGCTGGTAGGATATGACACATGCCCTTAGAAAACATAAGCAGTAGGAATCAGAAGAGGAGGAAAGCACCATAGGCTAGGGAGCAGAGAAAGCTTTGGGGAGGAAGTGAATTCCAGCCAGACCTTGAAGTTCTATGAAGTGTTGGAAGGAAAGAGAGGAATTTGGAGAGATACCCTAGCTTTTCCTTTGTTCTATCCTCAGTGCCTGGCAGAGGCCTTAAACACTGCTTGTTAAATAAGAGAATAAGATTGTGGAGCTTCAGCACCCTTGCCTGGATGCGGGGGAGAGGGAGAAAGAGAGAAGGGCGGTGCCGGGTCAGGCACTAAGGGGAAGGCGGGAGGACACAGACATCAATGTCTCAGGAGAAAAGGGTTCATGCAGGGAAGGTCACATGAGGCTGGAGATCTATGGAATTTATTGTTTCAGGTCTTATTTTAGGTCTTTGGTCCATTTTGAGTTAATTTTGTGTATGGGACAAACAGTAGTCTAGTTTCATTCTTTTGCATACGGCTTTCCCGTTTTTCCTGTCCCATTTATTGAAGAGGCTTTCTTTTCTGTATGCTTTGGCTCCTTTATCAAAAATGACTTGCCCATATACAGAAAAAGTTAAGAACCATATGGGTTTACTCACATGTGGGATATAAAACTGAAAGCAACAAATGAACAAATAAAAACTCAGACACAAACAACAGTGTTGTGGTGGGGGAGTAGGAGAGGGTAAAGGGGGTCAAATATAAGGTGACAGAATAAGATGTGACTTTGGTGAGCACAAATGTAGTATGAAGGTCATGTACTCTAGAATGGTACACTTGAAACCTATGTAATCTTCTTAACCACTGGAGTCTCAATGCATAAAATTCATGCAAGGGGCTCTGCCCTCGCAGCCCCTCACTGCCTGGGCCGGGCCTTGTAGCTCTGGCTGCATCCAGAAGGTCATCCGGACAGTCGTCCGGAAGGTGGTCCAGACGGTGGTTCTGCTGTTCAGTCTAATTAGCATATTAGCTCTTTATTATATAGGATTGTCACTCCAATAAATTTAATTTAAAAATTAGATGAGGCTGGATAAGTATTTAAAGCTAAAACTGGAGAAATTATTGGAAATAAAGCTGAGGACTCTGGACTTGATCCTATAACTGAGGGGACAATTAATATTTTTTACTTAAAGAGTAATATAAAATCTGTGAAAAGAGATTTGTCCACTTATAAGAAATTGCCTAATCATAGTTTTCAGATAACATAATTTTATCTCATAGCAAATTTAATCATATATTGACACAGCACCCTACATGCAGCTATGGGAGTGAACTTAAAATTTCATCATCTGGCCCAGCTGGCGTGGCTCATTGGTTGAGCATCACGGTTCAATTCCTGGTCAGGTCATAGGCCTGGTGGCAGGCTCAATCCCAATGTGGGGCATGCAGGAAGCAGCTAATCAATGATTCTCTCATTGATGTGTCTATCTCTCTGTCCCTCTTCCTTCCTCTCTGATATCAATAAAAATACGTAAATTTTTAAAATTCATCATCTGGGAAGCTAAAATCTGGAAAACCAAATAAGTAGGTGGTAGCAGAGCTAAATGAAAAAAAAAAAAATTAGGCTTCTTCTTCCAACGCCAGTGTTCTTAAAACTACTCAGCTCAACTGTAGTTATGTATTATTTGGAAATTTTAAATTGGTCCAGATGATGCTGTCCCAATAAAAGAAAAGGATGCTTAAGTAATGTCTCTATCTCTTTATTTTTATATTTGAGACTGAAGGCCTCATGCTAACCTAGAGATATAATTGGCCACTTCCTTTACTCTGTGGCATTGCCTAAGAAACAGCAAAAGAAGCATGTTTTTTTAGGCAGGAAATACTTAATCCCAAGACCTTCAGCAACCAAACAGAAACCAAGATTTTGACTTGCTTGGTTATCATTGGCTTAGGAAGTCATATGATAAAGGAGGATGCACTTGTTTGGCCAGAATATCTATAAGACTCTGATACCCTGAGGATGGGGAACATGGTACTTGATGAGTTGCTTCTTTCTCTAGGGGTTGAGCTGCATGAGCTAATACATCTTTTCCATCTGTGAGATAGAAAGACAGATTTTTACAGCATTTGGCGGGGAGGAGTTAAGCATTTGGGGACCACATGGAGACAATATAGGAGAAAAATTAAGAGGAAAGCTGCCTGTTTGGCTTTGGCATGCACCAGACTCGAGCAGGTCCATAAACAACCCCCTCCCCCCGCCAAACAAAGATAAAGCAGAACACCGTATGCCAACATTTTCTTCCCAGCTCTCAAATTTTGTGTCAGCAGTTTCAATATAGTCTCCTCATTCTTTGCATATTGTTCTGAAAAGGCACAATCAGATTAAAAGCATATAAATATATATAGAGAGAGATCAAAGCAGATAGGGGGAGGAGGTGTCAAACTCTTTACTTGAAGTGGCATAAAGCATTCCTACATTTTAGTTATGGGAAAGGGAGGGGGCAAAAGGAAGTGCAATTCACGTTGTAAATTACTTTCCAACACACACACACAACACACACACACACACACACACACGATCTATTTAGTCTCAAATTTGGGGGTCTTGGACTTTGAAATCTATTGGAGTAGATTTTCCTCTGTGAATGCACGCTCTCTAATCTCATTCATTCAGCAAATACTTAAAGAGCAGCCACCTAGCCAGAGGAAGTAGGGCAGAGGGGTTAAAACCAGTGCACAGTCAGACTGCTCCAAGCAGCCCTGGCTCTCCTACAGACACTCCATGACCTTGGGCAAACACTTGCTTCTTCAGCTGCATTTCTGTCATTGCTAAATTAAGATGTAAACACTGCCTGGAGTTGCAGTGAGGACTAAATGAAGTAACACATTTGTGCACATGGTAAGTGCTCAATAAATATTCTTTATTAGTGTGAGCGTGTGCCAGGCATAACCTCAGCCAGACTCTCATTACCACTTGGAAATTATTATATTAATCTAATGTGGACTCTCATTTGTATTCTTCACAGCGGTCATTGGGAATATTTCACCCAATCTATCCCTGTCTGGTGTCTGTTGAGACTTTTCCATTCTAGATGGCAATATCTTGGAGGGCTGAAATAATATCCTATTTATTCTTACATTTCCCAGATTGACATATAGATAGTACACACTGTAAACATTTATTGAATGACTATGTGAAGGACAAGTATTTATTGAGTCCACTGCTTTTATTCAGCATATAATTTAATTGGATAAGAAAGACAACCATAAAAAGAATGCAAGTGAGGTTATGATGAAGCACAAGCCACGTACAGAGAATAAAGGCGAGGGTCTGTAAAAAGCTGAAGACCGTGAGTTGAAACAGAATATGTCTCTTGAAGGATGGGTAGTTTAGATATGCAGAGGGGATAATGGTATCATTTCCTGTGAGAAGTCATTATACAGTTCTGAACATAAAAATGGCAGGTTGATGACAGAAATGTTCAAAGGAGACTAGTTTATAAAACCTTTAAAAACATCTCGGGGCAAAGAAAGAAAATGTTACACATGTTTTTAAAAGTGAATCGTTTAACTTTATAGAGATGGGGAGATTATAGAAACCATCAAGATTTTCCCATTATTTGACAGTTTAGAATATTGAGACCATGGGAGTTTAATATTTTAAAAATAGGGACTTTAACAATTTAAAAAAGATAGGTAGTTATTAATATCCGTAGACTAATCATAGCGTCGGCTGAAAATGGCGATGGATGGAGGCATTAGAATCAGTGATTTTAGTTCTCATGACTGTGAGTTGAGGTTTTCCTGTTTCCCAGGATGATCAATCAATGCACAAATTGAACTTTATAAATTTTACTGTGAAAAATGAATACTACCTTGGTTAATACTGTATTTGAGGCTTGATCTTCACAGCCTGGTTGGTATACCAGCACCATCAAATAGATCATTTCTTTAGCTAATTGTTTCAAGGGCATGGAACAGAATTAGTTATCAGATAAAAACTGAAGGAAAAATATTAAGCAATCTCTCTCTCTGTATTTAATGAAAATGCTAAATCCAAAGTTACTAGTTATGCATGTGGACATACCTAATACCTGGCATGTCACTAATTTGTAATGAACATAAGTTTCCTTTCCTGCCATTCCACTCATGTCTTAACTGCATCTAGAGAGACATAGCCTGAGGGATCTTTTGCCAAACAATAAAATTATATGCAGGTAGTTTCTCATTGAAAATCAAAGTCATTAAGGAGGGTGGGATTTGGGTGCTGCCATCAAAATGCCCAAGAAATAAGGAAAACATTTAGGGACAGACAATCAAACCACTTTTTATTTAAATGTCTTTCAAGTTTTAACAAAAGATCCATGCAGACTTTAACCCCTTGGAGGCAGTCGGGGGGTGGGGGGGTGGGGGGGCACCAACTGCCCCCCCTCCAAGGAGTTAACATTTTCCCCTCCCTCCCTCCCTCCCTCCCTCCCTCCCTCCCTCCCTCCCTTCCTTCCTTCCTCCCTTCCTTCCTCCCTCCCTCCCTCCCTCCCTCCCTCCCTCCCTTCCTTCCTTTCTTCCTTCCTTCCTTCCTTCCTTCCATCCATCCATCTATCCTTCCATAGATCAAATTTACGACTGTCTTCTATTGAAAGTTCCATTTTGTTTTATGGTGGTTTTCCCATCATCTCTCCTCCTGGTAGATATTATATCATTATTTAAACACATTGCCATATTTATCAATATTTTATCAAAAGCAAAAACATGGGGAAAATATGGGACATAAAATTTGGGTTGAAAAGTTATCAGAGGAGGAGAATTAACATGACAAATTATAAGTTCTGCTTAAATCTACATCCTGACTCCACCACATAACAGATGGTATTGAACAAGTGTTTTCCCAAGCTGTGCCTCAGTTTCCTCATCTGTGAAACAGTGATAATTATATTACCTATCTACCATGCAGGGTTTTTGTGAAGATGAAATGAATTAACACATACAAAGCACCTTGATAAATGACTGACAAATAGGAAGTACTATTATGAGTTAACTATTACTTATTTAGGGTACAATATATCTGTCATGGAAATATAAATAATTTTTCAGGATATTAAAGCACTGGGTTTAAGTCGGATTCATAAGTCAAAATCATCCAAAACAAGGTCTCAGGTTCCCAATTTCATTTGCTTCCCACTGTTCCATGGGCAGAAGATAACGTAAGAAAGGTAGTGACAGAAGAAGGCAGATAGAAAATGGAACATTTGCTTTGATGAAAATCATACTTGCTTAGCCCCCAAACTGGGTTCTAAACAAAATGTGACTTACTTTTTACAAAATGAAAAGGCATTTTGACTTACTTTCTTTTCAATGTTTTCTATACGCTAAGCAAATCCCAATGTCTCTACAAGTCTGTGTTTCCCTTAAACACATTTTAGTTTTCTTTCCACCTCTTGGACTTAATCAGTGCCTAAGCCAAATATAGCATTTGAGCTGAAAACACACCATTGTTTTCAGTGGCATTGTCTTTTCCAATTTGTCCTAATTCGCATCTCAAAAGAGTCATTACTTCCTGTGTTCGGCATGCACTTATTGAGCCTGCATCTCCTTTAAACATTTGCAGTGAAACATTTTTGTGTGACAAGGAATATCTAGTTGTGTATATGCAAGTGGAAAAGACCTCCAGTATCTTACTTTATTTTATTATAATTTTTAATCCTCACCTGATGATATGTTTTTCATTGATTCTAGCGAGTGAGGAAGGGAGAGGGAGAGAAAGAGAAAATATAGATTGGTTGCCTCAGGCATGCACTCCAACCAGGAATAGAACCCTGGTCACTTCAGTGCCCTGACCAACTGAGCCACATAGGGTAGGGCCCCAAGATCTTACTCTAAATGGAAGGGACAAAAAAAACTTCAAATGTCCTATATTTCAGTCCAGTGTCTATTTTGAAGATTTGTGAAGGATGCAGGTATAGAAAAATATAACACGCATCCTGTTTTCTTTATTTAAAGCTCCCTTCTTGGCAGAGTAAGTTGGTGGAAGAGGTGGTTATTCTAGACTGGAACATTTGTCAAGAGTATCTGGAAACAAAGCTTTTTGGGAAGAGAAGATTGCATCGATATGGAAAGCCTAAGAGAGATGCTCCCTGTGTCTGCATTGGGCTCTGTTCAATGACGTGAATAGGTTGGGACCCCTGTTACTCTTATCCATTCAAGTTCTTCTACTAATATAGCCTTCCACCAGTAGAACAGTCAAAATTCCTGTACTTCTAAGATCCCCTCCTCAAGCCTTTTCCCTGATCCTCAACATCCAACTTCAGTACCTGGAAACCATTTTTTAAAAAATGTTTTCAATGGAGAGTTGAGAAAAAGCAATTACACAAATTCTTAAAATCACGATTTTAGAGATTTCTACTCTTATACAAGGAAGTAACCCATGGATGTTCCTTGTGTAGCTAGGGCCTGCATTTTTGGTAGGAAATAAGCCAACTAAGATTAAGGTAACTAAGATTAGACAGGCTCAACGGGCCAAGAAGATACCTGGATCTTGCAGTGTCTCCCACATCAAACCTACAACTCTTCACTTCTTAAACTGCAGGAAATCCCACTCATGAGCTTTTCATTTCGATGACTTGTTCTCCTGAAAGTTCAGTGGGTCTCCACAGGGAGGTTAGAGTTCACACACCTTACTGTGCACTGCTTTATCAGATGGCTTCCCCCTCCTGCAACCAGGGTACTAAATAAAGAGAAATGTATAATTTATAGCATGAGTTCTCCTAGGTGAACCTTTGCTATTAATGTATTTTATATTATATAGAGCATTGGTGGAGGGTGGGGTTGGGAGAAGGCATGTGGAATATGGGGAGGATGTAAAAAGAGAAGGAATTCCTTTCTTATACATGTCAACTCATCTTCCAAGTTTGGTTCACTTTATTAATATTTTAAATTGAATTTATTGGGGTAATATTGGTTCACAAGTTTGGCTCACTTTAAAATGGTGGCTGGAGGAGAACTCTGGTCCCTAGTACAATGGTCCGTTCCTAACAACTCAGAATATCTCCTTATGGATTGGGTGGGTTACATTTTTAATGAAAGCCTTATTCTATTTTTCAAAATTCTGATTAGACTGCAGTGTACTTTCTAAAGTCTCTTCTGATTAAATCATTTGCATTAGAAAATTCTATCAACACAGGTAATAAGAGCAAACATAAACTATGCATGTATTATTGCAATACACAGAATTATCTTAAAATCAGTACTAAACAGCAATAAAAAGTTACAAAGTAATGTTATACAATATTGTGTTTGAAGAAGTCATTTTATTATAGTTTCTTTTGAGGCTCATGAAAATTAATCATCCCTACCCACATTTTCCTTTCCCAATTTCATTTTTACAAGTAGGTGTAAATATATTGTTAAAATAAGGCCAAGTCGAAAATACTATAATACTAAATATCAAATGATGTATAGCCAGAGTGGAGTGTCTTAAACTTGAATGTGTCGTATAAGTGTTACCTGGAGAAATTGCTAAAATACAGGTTCTGACTCAATAAGTGAGATTAAATCTGAGGTTCCATATTTCTAACAAGATCCCAGGTGGCGCATATACTGCTGGTCTGTCTGAAGACTAACACAAAACTGGAGAACCAGGTATTAATGCAGGCGTCCTCAAACTATGGCCCGCGGGCCACATGCGGGTGTTTTTGCCGTTTTGTTTTTTTACTTCAAAATAAGATATGTGCAGTGTGAATAGGAATTTGTTCATAGTTTTTTTTTTAAACTATAGTCCGGCCCTCCAACGGTCTGAGGGACAGTGAACTGGCCCCCTGTTTAAAAAGTTTGAGGACCCCTGTTTAATGCTTCCAAAGTAACCAAGATGTTGACTTTATCTCCTTTATCCCTGTCTCCACCTCTCTATTCATTAACCTGTATGGCCTCTTTAAGCATACACTATATTCTTTGAAATATGAAGCATTTGAGCAACATATATGGATGTCAAAGATGTTCGAATGAGTCCTTGTTAACCAGGTGATGTTTGGGGGATTTGAATGTCTGCTCACTCATCAGCATTGCCTGGTGTGTCCCGCCTGAACTACTTTTCTGATGAATCTCAGGAAAGTTAAATTGTTAAAGAAGTATCCCACCCACGCTTGTCCTTACATTCACCTTTGTTTTGTCATTACTCTAGCATTTAAAGTGCTCTTTCTTGTGTGGAATCTCCTTTTTTAATAGTCCTCTCCTGTAAATGCATGAATTGTTGTTATTTGCATTTTATAGATGAGGACCTGAGGTTTAAAGAGCTTTGAGCAAGATCACATGACATAGAGGGACAAGGCTGCTGGGCCTAGTTCTTCACCAGAGGATATTTTTTTCCATTGCTTTTCAGAGAAAGTAGAAACGGGTGAGGGTGAGGTGGGGGTGGGGGTGGGGGGGGAGAGAGAGAGAGAGAGAGAGAGAGAGAGAGAGGGAGGGAGGGAGATCTCTGTGGGAGAGACACATTGATTGATTGCCTCCCGCACGCACATGCCCCAACCAGGGCCAGAGAGCAAACCTACAACCCAGGTACTTAATGCCCTTGACCAGGAATAAAACCTGAGAACCTTTGGTGTGCAGGGCTGACACTCTAACCATTGAACAAACCGACCAGGGCTGATCTGGGATTCTTTATGCAAAACCCACTCCTACCCTCCTCATCCCATTCCCAAATGGGTGTATGTAAAGAAGAAAAAGGTAAATGCAATATGTATACATTGCTTTCACTAAAGTGACTTTCATTCAAAATGCAAAGTCCCCTTTTTGTGGCTGGTCCAAGGAGGTGGATTTCATCTCTGAATGAAACCACTTCCAAAAGATCCCAGCAGGGGGCACTGTGGCATCAGAAATTCAGCTTTGCTTGCTGTTTATGGTTCCAAGGTTTAAATCCCACCCCCACCCCACAATGTGTTTTCACTAGGTCCTTATTCAAATGTATTAGACTGGCAGCCGATATTCAGATATTCATCACTGGTAACGGTTCAACATACTTTATCATTTAAACAGAGTTTTCAAAATACTTTTTTCTTTTTAAGCTGTGGAATAAATTATGGCTGATAAAGCAAATACCAGGTTTCCCATAAAAGTAGTTTCCTTAGTATCTACACTTTTTAATTAATAGGTGTAGTGAGTTAGATTGTGAAAAAATTAAAGGCATGAAGGCTCTGTAACTTTGATCCCTTGTACCTGCAGCAAATGCCTGTTGTGCGTACTCTTCTGCTACAGATTAATTTTATTTTCCAAACAGAGCAATAGATAGAAGAAGATAAGCCCTGCCTGTCTGAGTTTCCCCGGGGGTATTATTTTCCACAGATCCAATCAGAATAAAGCACTGCTGTTCTAGGCAGGTCCAAGGTTGAACAGCTTCTTGTGTCCAACCTATACTTGACTCTACTGGGATTCTTCCCCCTCCCTCAGGCCCAGGCCAACAGGGCAGAGAGTCACCTTCCTAGAAGCAACTAGAAGCAAATAGCCTGCGCTAGGAGGGGAGAACAGGCTGAGGCCCTTGTGCGTGGCTTCCCTGGGCTTTGAATAAAGCAGCAAGATGTTGAAATGTCAGGAAGGGATATTGGAAAAAAATCCCCCTGGTGGTGGTGGTGTGTGGGACACTTTTAAATGAGAATTTTTGTTTCTAAGGAAATTAGAGGTCAACCGCAGGCTTGTATGAGAACGGGGCCACCCCAAGGTGGTATCGGTATGGAAGAATTGCCCCATCCCCCCCTATGCCTTTGCCTTCTGTCTGCCATTAGATCTAACCAATGGAAGAGCTGTCAGGCAGGCAGCCAGCTGCCTCTCATCTAGTTCAGTGTCCCATTGGGTACCACACATCCATCACGCTATGGAAGGAATGGAATAATCAAACTTTTTGAGCTGCAAAGAATCTTAAAGGTTTATGTTTTATACATCACTCAAGCCACCCCCCCACACACACACACCCCGAACCACCATGAGGAAGTTGTCACATCTTTGCCAAAGGACACATGTCTAGTTCCAGACATTTTATGGCTTTCCTGAGGTTAGTTTTTCTCTTTAGCAGTGATTTTTCAAACCACTATCAATATAAATACTGTATTCAAATGTAAACATTAAGAAGACTTTACTTTCTATCTAAAAAAAAAAAAGGATTAAAAGTATTCCCATTTTAGCAGCATAAAAATCACTTGTATAAATATGTTACCAAATTATGTTAAATTTAGTTATTCATTTAAGTTTTACCAGTGTTTTGCTTTTTGATGTTCTTGACAACCAGAAATCAAAGTATTTTTCAATATGTCCCACTTTATACCATTTATATAAACGGGTTTCTGAGCCTTCCCCCACCCCCACCCCCACCCCCACTCCCACCCCCCAGCATCCTTTTTCCCTCCAGGGCTGTGAACAACTTAAGGAATTAAGCAATTTAAAGAATTTGAAAAAGAGGAAGAGAGTAATTTTAAAAAATCCTATCTTTGTTTGAGTCTTTTCCTCTGTGTTCTGTTTCTGTGGCATGGAGAAGCTCATACATTCCTGGGACACAGGCGCTCTGTCGGTGAAAAGGAGAGTCACAGTGCACCCTTCTCTGATGTTCCCTGGCAGGTGAATGTTTTACATGCAGACAACTAGCAGGGAAGAGCCAAGTATAGTTGCCCATTCAACCCCTGTTTTCTCTTGGGGTGCAGTAGATCCCAAGCTCTGGTTTGCAAGTGTTGGTTGTACTGTTCTTCTTGATGTTTGTGCATTTTGCTCATGTCTCTGTAACTTATCATCCTCATTTCTTTCTCAGACTCCCACCCATCAAGCAACATTCACCTTTTAAATGTAAGAAAACGATTCTTCGAATATTTATTTATTAAAAAGGAAATGTCTATCGGTGATAGTATTTTTTTAAAAATATATTTTATTGATTTTTTACAGAGAGGAAGAGAGAGGGATAGAGAGTTAGAAACATCTATGAGAGAGAAACATCGATCAGCTGCCTCTTGCACACCCCCTACTGGGGATGTGCCCGCAACCAAGGCACATGCCCTTGACCGGAATCAAACCTGGGACCCTTGAGTCCGCAGGCCGACGCTCTATCCACTGAGCCAAACCGGTTTTGGCGGTGATAGTATTTTTAATTAAGATTATTATTTTTGCAAGTGCTCTGGTTACACAGTTGCATAGATTTGGAGTGGTGTAATTTTTTTTGCAGGAAACAAGATTTTTCAAGAACCAATTTGGACAACAGGACTTAGCTGTGAGAGCCACAAGTGCCTGCTAGCTGAACCCCTGGTTAGGCGAGCCTAGCTCCCAGGCACATGAATGACAGCTGCACTCATGGGGTTGGGCAGAGGCCTTGAAAAAGCAGAGGGACCCGTGTTCCCTGCTAGAAGCTCTCCCAGAGGAAGAAGCTTGGAACTGAGTGCAGCATGCCTGGTTATTTTTGCCACATTTGCGAACCAAAGGCATAGAGAGAAGCCAGGAAGAAAAAGTAAAGTCCTTCCTCATGGGATAGATGAATATGTGAATATGGAATAGGGAAAATATATTCTCTAACAGAATTGGAAAACATTGCCAGAAAATGCAGAGAATATTGCACAAAGCATGGAAAAATAAAATACAAATAATCCTTTCTCCCATGAGAGGCACCCATGC
Organism: Cnephaeus nilssonii; assembly: GCF_951640355.1. Lineage (NCBI taxonomy): Eukaryota > Metazoa > Chordata > Mammalia > Chiroptera > Vespertilionidae > Cnephaeus > Cnephaeus nilssonii. The sequence continues at coordinate 27,512,365 of NC_137086.1, read as the reverse complement.
TTAATAATTGGAAATATTTCCCTCCAGACCTTTCCTGTGTCAGCCTGGTTTTTATGCAAAACTTAGGAGCAGCCTTTCTGTCTGTTCTTGCATTCACATGTAGTAGCCATTAGGAAAAAAAAAAAAAAGACTAAGGTCCTCTAAGAACTTAACGTTGTAAAATCTACATGAAAATTAGAGAGAGAGAGAGAGAGCAGAATACTCAAGCTTATTCTCTGTTTGAGTTGTACTTTCAAAAATCCATTATGGCCTCAATTCAGTCCTGAAAATAGTCATGTACATATTTGCCCAGACACGTTATAATTTATTCCAACTGAGTAGAAAAGAAAGTTTATTTTATGTATGTGCTTGCACACCCACTCTCCCACCCCCTACCATCAATATGAGAAAAGACTGGCTGAAACTCAGGGTGTGTCTGAGCCCTACCATTAAGGTGATAATTGAATAGCATATTACTTTTACACCTCCAAGCCACGTGTGGTGGAACTGTAGAAATTATAATAGAAAACACATGGGCAAGCCACCTATTTAGAGGACAAGTACATCTCTGAACCAGCCAGCTGATAAGGAAACCCTGTCCGAAGGCAGTGCCCATTCTTCTCAGTGACCACACTTCTGCGAATGGAAATGACTCTTAGGCTTCTGTGTAGGGAAATGACTGTACGCAGGTTAATTATAAAGAACTCCTTCCCAGTTTAATCCACTGCAACAAATTATTTACATTTTCACAATGCGATGTATGTTAGAGGTCTTGTGTGTATACATATATGTATTGTCCAGGATTTATTTTTCTTATAGACTAATGCAGTAAGTCACTTGGATGTATTTTCTTTTTTTTTTTAACCTAAATAGTGTTCCAATGCTTGAATAACATTACATTCAAATAGTATATACTCTTTTTTTTGTTATTGAATTTATTGGGGGTGACACTGGTTAATACAAATTCTATAATAGATCATCTGTATATTGTATTATGTGTTCATCACATAATACAATATACAGATTGTATTATGTGATAAACACACATAACCCCAAGTCAAGTCTTGTTCCATCACCATTTATTCCCCCATACCTCCTTTTCCTCCCCGCCTACCCTTTTCCCCTCTGGTAATCACCATACTGTTGTCTGTGTCTATTTTTTTTAAAGTTTTATAATTAAGATTTTATTTTTTGTTCAAGTTTCAAGAATAAATAAGATTTTATTTTTTGTTCAAGTTTGGATATTTTGCATATTTTTATATTAGATTGTAAAAAGACTCCAAATCACAGATAATGAAGTAGGTTCAAAGATATGAAACTCCGTGATAATGAGAACATAACACTGATTATGAGAACATTCCAGCAAAATACTAGGAAGCATTGGGTTATCCCAAGCTACAAACTCAATTCTTAATGACTAGATAATTACAATCCAAAGAACCAACATTACAATAGCACAATATCCTGATTAGTCCTGTATTACAACTTTAATGGTAACAATTCATTTGTTGAAAAAAAAAAGTTTAAAGTGGTTTTTAATGGTATGCTTCCTTTATTTTATTTTTTTTATTGTTTAAAGTATTACAAATAGTAGTACATATGTCTCCTTTTTCCCCTCCAACTGACCTTCCCCCAGCCTCCCTTAACCCCTGGCACATGCCCTCACCCCCTCCCAGTGTCTTGTGTCCATTGGTTATGCTTATATGCATGTATACAAGTCCTTCAGTTAATCTCTTACCTCCCCACCACCAACCCTCCCCTACCTTCCCACTGTCGTTTGACAGTCTGTTCGATGCTTCTCTACCTCTGTATCTATTTTTGACCCAGTAATACCACTTCTAGGAATATATCCCAAGAAAACAGAAACACCAATCAGAAAGGATATATGCACCCCTATGTTCATAGCAGCACAATTTACAACAGCTAAGATTTGGAAACAGCCTAAATGCCTATCAGCAGATGAATGGATTAGAAAACTGTGGCACATCTACACAATGGAATACTACACTGCTATAAAAAAAGAAGGAATTCTTGCCATTTGCAACAGCATGGATGGAACTGGAGAGCATTATGCTAAGTGAAATAAGCCAGTCAGTGAAAGAAAAATCCACATGATCTCACTCATTTATGGATAATAAAGAACATTATAAATTGATGAACAACAACAACAAAAAAAAGTATACACTCTTTAGTTACCTGATGATAGCAGAGGTACTGTCTCAAAAGAAAATGAGAATGCTAAGATAATGAGAACAATAGCCAGGAGGCATTAGCAGAGGCAGAAAATATAAGGTTCCATGGTGGTAGAATCTATGAAGAAGGGTGACCTTAGTGGAGACTCCAAATAACGCAGATTTGCTCAGCAGTTCTGTGTGTGCTATGAGTTTATTGGGGAAACTTAGCCAATAAACCAATTCCATTAATAGGAGAAAAAAACACCTAAAAGGCTATGGACCTGATAAAGGTCAGCACCTCTTCCTGCGTCGTCACGAAGTCTTGCTTGTGCGTAAAGCAATCTGTAAACTAAGATGATGATCATGATTTTTGCAACTTCTTCTCTATCTTAATTCAAAACACCTTGTGTTTTTTACAGAATTATGATACTTTGTTTTGAGTGTGTGAAAGCTTTATTTTTAAACCATTGCTGTGTTTGGTTTAGTTTGCGATTTTACTATTTTGTTGATTGATTGGTTGTAATTATGACTTTTTAAAAGCACCTTTCATGCATAAATATGGAATATGTTCCTCTATAGGAATATGATATGGCTCAATAACACCAGTAAAACTAGTGAAGACGTTTTTAAGGATAAAAAAATAAGTTACCTCTACCACTCTAAACATAACTGTTTTCCTTCAAGACTACCCATTTTACTGAAAATCACCAGAAAGTAAATGTGAATGAAGGACTCTATAGATAAATTCTTAAATCAATTATTGCTGAAAATCTCAGATTTACAGAAGAGGAGAATATTAGGTGCTTGTGTCCTGGTCAAGAAGTGGCCAGTGAACCTCACTGTGTACCTAAGTGGATGAGACAGTAAGACCTACTGATCAGGTCACTGTTAGGAATAAACAGTCAACATATGCAAATGGCTAAGCCAGCATCCACAGCCCATAGTGAGCACTCAGGAAACACTCATTATCCTTTTGTCATTCTTTGCTGACACTTCATTACAGCAACCAGAGGCCCCAGAAGAGGGGTCTCTACTTTAGTGAAGGCTGAGAAATGGGCATTGCATGTCTGTCCTGAAGCACAAGAGAAACTGGGCACAGGGGCAGCGTGACACTGATGGCACTTTAGTAGTTGATCCCCTCAGGCTCGCGTTCTTGTGCCATTTGAGGTGTTAACTACACAATGCTGAAACCAAACCTCCCCCATGGTTGCTGTCACCAGGCCAGAATGACACGGAAAGTAGAGGCAGCCTTGTGGTCTGACCCCAGAGAGCCAGAGCAGTCATCAGGGTGTGGGTCGGGCCCTGGCACAGTGTCTCCTGAAGACCTGTGGCCATTGCCAGGAGAGGATCAGGTCTAGAGCTTGATACTCCTCAAAGGAATCAAGGTAGTCAGTGTCTTCTCTTTTCCCTTTTAAAAATGCCCTAAGCTCACACAGAGCCACAGCCCTCGACAATTTTGACCTCAAGTTCCAAACTTGAGACTGAAATACACCTCTTCCATGTAAACCTGTTCAGAAACCTGCCTTGGAAAATGTAAAGAATAATTAAATATAGGTTCTTAGCTGTTTTACTGAATAGAGTACTTTACTGTTTCTGAGTATACATTTGCTTTGTAACAGGAGTGTAGGTGATTCATATTTGTTCACTATGTATGCATGTTGGCAAGTCTAGCCCTTAATACCATTGTGGGTCACAAAGAGTTTTGATTCAAATATGCATCATTACCCAGAGTAGGGTTAGGCAAAAAATCTTTAATGAGTTAAATTGACGATAATGAAGTTTATATAAACAGGAATTAATACTTTAAAGCAAGAATTATAGTACTTGGGCCCTGGCTGGTGTGGCTCAGTTGGTTGAGAATCAACCCATGCACCATGAGGTCCCCGGTTTGATTGCCATTTATGGGCTTGATCCCCAGAAAGGGGTGTGCAGGAGACAGCCAGTCCTCTTTTACTAAACCAATAAAGACACATTAAAACAACAAAAACAACAACAAAAAAAGAATTATAGTACTTGGAAACCATTTCTGCTGTCAGTGATCAAGATGCTTTGGTTAAAAAAGAAAGTATCTCCCTGCTTAATTTGGCAAGTCCGGCTATCTACATGTGTTCACACACAGGGTACTTGCTATTTGCATTACTCCCAGGTGTTGGGCAGCAGCCAGATTTCTCATTAGAATAGTGAATTAGAATCTCAGTAAACTCTATTAAGTGCTAATTTTAGTTTATGAACACCACATTTTTGTAATTCAGTAACTATTTAATAGATTACTGAGAAGAACACCATGGATGTGAGTAAATGGCCTCCTGCGTTTTTAATTCCTAAGGAACTAGCCGAGTATTACATATGTGGGTTGGTTGAGACTTTAGGGTCTTCTGGGGTGTCCTTGAAGCTTGGTAGAGGGAATGAGCTCTACGCTGAAGATCACCACAGTGGACTAGACGTAGCCTTCACAAAGGCAATGGTTCAAGTTCCTTTTTAACAGCTATCTGAATTCAGACAAGTTCCCTAATATTCTCAGTTTCGCATCTCTAAAATAGGATCCTTATAACTCATGAGGCTCTCACGAGGAATATGAATAGCATAATGCCTCTGGGGCTTTTAGCACGTTGCCTGATATAAGTTGTCTCACAAACTTGAGCTATTCTCAGTCTGTTTACCTTCCACAGATTTCAGCAGAGAGCCATGCAAGTGGTGGTTGTGTGTTTAATCAAGGTGGATGGAATCAGACTATATTTTAAAGCCAGCAAGCATACAAAGGCCTGATCTGTTTTATTCCTAGATTGGATACTTATGTTAGGAGCCACATCAGAGGTGGCTGGACGGACATAAGACCAGGTGAAGTTACTCAGAAAATAAGTTTAGATGAAGAAGAGGTATGAAAGCTGAGTATTGTGGTATTCAGAGGTCATAAAAGAACAGAATCTAGCAAAGGAGATGGAATTAATGGTCAGCAAGGTAGGAAAAATAGAACTGGCCTCAGGCATTCTGGAAGCCAAGGAAATAAAGTGTTTCAAGGTGGGGAAATGGACTATGTCAAATACTTTATTTATAGAGGTAGAGAAACAGTCTTCAAATTACGAATCCTAGGAAATGGCAACATGCAGACAACCAAATGGATTCTCCCTTGAGATGACACTTGTTGATTTTTAAATGTCTTAGGTTTACTTGCTACCTGTGAATTGTCTGGCATAATTCTCTCCCTGTTCTTTTTTTTTCCTGGGAATTGTATGTGTCAGCAGCAAGTGAGCAGTAATTTTGTCAGATCCCTACGTGGCTAGAAAGTCATGAAAAAATAGTAGATTAAGCCTATTTTTCAAATCTGTCTCTTCCATGTAACAAACTACAGAGAATGAAATACTAGGAAACATGAAGCTGTTATGAAGAAAGTGAGAAACAATGTTTTTTTGCCCCACATTTTCACAAAATTAAAAAGGAGAAAAGATCTACCTTGGAATAGCTTTTTTTTTTTTTCCCCTCTTTCTAATTTTTTTTGTTTTTGTAAATTCCTTTTACCTATTTTTTAAAGCCAAGATATTTTTACTCCCTTAAGTTAACAGGTAGTTTTCTATTTGGCCTGGTTTGAAAATAGCTCACTATCCTCTAATCCATTTCCCTGGAATAATTTGTGAAACTTTTACTCGTGGTGCCCCAAAGCTCAAATTCCAACAAAAAAGGTAAATTAAATGACTAACAGGCTAGTTAGCATTAAAAATGAAATTTTACCTAAAGAGGTTCCTCAGTTCTGAGAATAACTGACAGTAAGTTAGGAAAAATGGAGGTAATATATAGTCTGGGAAGAGAAGGAAATAAGTCTTTCAAAGGAGGAAATTATCTATGCAGATAATTTATCTTAACAGGGAAACAGCTCTTGAATTACAAAGCTTAGAAAATGATAACATTCAGACAACAAAATGTCTTTTCTCTGGAGATGTGGCCTGCAATTTTCTCTATGGTAGTTCTCTCCTTATGTCCTTCTTCCTAGGAATGTTGCATTTCTTCCAAATTTTAAAGAAATGGAGATTTTAAGGAACACCCGCTGATTTTTAAATTTGGTCACTTTTTTAAAAAAAATATCACTTAGACCAAACCTTCAAGTTTGTAGCCCTGATTTAACTTTAGGGGCTACCTATTTGAAATCTCTTGTTTTACATGCTCATTCATTTATAAAATACTAGAGGTCCAGTGCACGAATTTGTGCACGGGGCGGGGGGGGGGGGATCCCTCAGAGTGGCCTGTGGAGATCAAGCCCCAGCTCACGCCCCCAGCCTTGCAGCCCCGTAGCCCTACCTGGGACCCCACCTTGGTCTGGTGCCACTCCCTCACCTGCTGAACCATCCTGTTTGCTGGGCGATGGGTTGGGGCTGGGCCCCCGCCCAGGTCCTTCAGCTCCTGGGAGCTGGGCGGCAACCTGCCCCTCGCCGCCGCCACCAGTCTCCATCTGCGGAGCAATAGGCAGGGCAGTGGGACCCCCTCACACACACATTGGCCTGGCACCGCCCGCTCACCTGCTCCACCATCCCACCACTGTCCCGCTCCCATCAGGGCCAGCATCTCCTTCACTGCCGTCCGCTGCCAGCGCCGCGTTGCCGATGCCCGCCATGTTCTGTGCCGCCCCCTGGGGGTCAGCACACGTCATAGCGAGCAGTCGAACTCTTGGTCAAACGACCGCCCAAGGGGACATTTTGCATATTAGGCTTTTATTATATAGGATATATTTATTTACCAAGCCCCAACTAGGACCAATATAAAGAATATGACTCCCACTACTAACTTTCTTTTATTTGTCATAAATTCTATTTGTCTAAATTTTTTTCTCCCCTAATGGTCACATTATTCTGTTCTGACAATATATCTCAAATATTAGTACTGATTTATAATATTGATATTTAGATGTCTTTGTAAAATAATATTTTTATTTTACCTTCCTGAAATCTAGCTGACTTCCTCATAACTTCCATGAAGTGTCATTTCCATTTCTCTTGCATGATCCTATCATTCGGCATTTTTATTTTTACTTTTTTAGAGGCAGTGCTGGCAAAACACTAGTAAAATGAAGTGTATCCAATGGTGGTATTCTGTAAATAATCTAAACTTAGTCAACCCTCTATCTATCATGTAATGACAGTGGGGGTGGCTGGGGGGCTGGAGAGAGAGCAGAGAGCAAAGCAATCATATAAAAAGCTTACCTAAGAAAGCATTTCCACTTTAATTTTCTCTTTGGGGTGTTTTTGCTGGGTCTGGCACTATTAATTAGGTTTGGTTTGGTAATTTATCACTAGTTATTGTATAAACAATATATGTGATCAAATCATTTTAAAAATGCACAATTGGCTTTGTCAGCGATGAATGAATACTAATTCAAGAAAGAGACACCTCAACAATTATCAGAGATGGCAAGTGTTTGATAAATTGATAAGCAAGTTTCATAATCTGCCTCATTAAGCAGGAACTAAAATTAATCTGCAGAGATGTTTACAAGTGAAAAGAAGTCAATTGCTCATAAGATTTTTTTTAATTATCAGAAAAGTATATTAAATGAGGTAGTCCCTTTCTAAATTGTACAGATCACATGTATACAGAGAAGAGAACAGGTGTAATTGAGGAAATGTGTTCAATTGTTTCTTATTCCTCCCTAAACTGTGTTTGTTGCTGTCTGGCCATTTTAATTCCCATTCTGTGTAAATGAGAAGCTTAGTAACCAGCAGAGAGTCTCAGATCTGGGATTAAGACTCATTGATCCATTTGGTAAAAGCCAGCCTGTCTTATTAGTATCTTGGAACTTAAACAAGAATAAGAGCCCTTGCCAGAAAGTTCTATTCAAACACGGACCAACACTTCCCCTATATTTCTAAATCTATAATGCCATGTGTTGGATTTTTAAAATAAATGATAGACTTGCTGATAAGTATATTTAAAGGAGATTGTTGTTATTATATTTTTAATAAAATATCAATGTGAAACACAAGGATTCTCTTAAGTGGGTTGTTTTTTTTTTGTTGTTTTAAATATATTTTTATTGATTTCTGAGAGGGAGAGAGAGATAGAAACATCAACGATGAGAGAGAATCATTCATTGGCTGCCTCCTGCACGCCCTCCACTGGGGATCAAGCTGGAAACCTGGGCATGTGCCCTTGACTGGAATCGAACTCCGGACCCTTCAAGCTGCAGGCTGACACTCTATCCAGTGAGCCAAACTGGCTAGGGCTAAAGTGAGTTGTTTTTAAAGCATATAATTAGAATTAGTCACTAAGTTATGATATTTCTATCTAATAAGATTTTGTTCTGCAGGGTTTATTTTTAAATCTGCCTTCCTACTCCATATTAATGCTGAGTCAAACCAGAGACCTTTTTCTGCATTCCAGGATGTTATCTGTCTTATAAATTTCTTATCTCTTTCTGTTAACTCTTCCTACTCATTCTTTGTGCAAACTTTCCTCCCTAATACATGAATCAATTTGCTCTGTATTTTCCCTCCCTGCCTCACCCTCAGGTCTTATCATTCTGCTGCTCTTGCTCTCGGAGTAATACTTGAAAGGCCAAATTTCACCAAATTTCTTCCAGAAGTGAAAGGTGACACATTTCCAAAATCCAGGAAAATTCAGAGTGTGTTAGAGAAAATGACATCAACTCTGCACTTCATCAGTTCATTCTTAAAACTCCTGGTCATCCGGGAAGTTATATACTAATATGGCTTAACAAGGACTCTGGCCACCAACCTTTGTAGTGCTGGTGCGGTAAGGACAGCATTGAATTTTTTATTCAATCAGTGTGAGAGTTGAACCAGCCTGTGTAAACCAGTCACTCTCAGGAATAAGAACAAATGTTCCAAAATTCACAAAGACGTCTTCTCTCAAATATATGAGTTACTGAATAGATTTTAAAAGTTAAAAGAATTTAGCAAGGAACCTGCCTTTTTTATTAATGACATTAAATGGAGTAGGAGGTGAGTCTAGAAGGACTTTTCTTTATGAGGATTTCTTATATTTCCCGTGTAAACCATTATTCACTAGGTAAATTCCTTTTATAAAAAATCATACCTATGACTTATTAACTTACAAAGGATTTCTATAATAAATACAGGAAAACCTATGCTTCTTATCTCTGCCTTGTTTGGCTTTTTATATATATATACATATTTTTATTGATTTCAGAGAGGAAGGGAGAGGGAAAGAGAAAAACATGAATTATGAGAGAGAATCATTTATTGGCTGCCTCCTGCACACCCCCTACTGGGTATCAAGCCCGCAACCCCAGGCATATGCCCTTGACTGGAATCAAACCTGGGACCCTTCAGTCTGAAGGTTGACGCTCTACCCACTGAACCAAATTGGCTAGGGCAGTTTGGCCATTTTTTAAAATAGTTGGAAATAGCTAGGAGAAGAGGGGGAAGGGAAATGGCCAATATTACAAATTCATATTTTTGGGTGCAATCAAAAGGTCTACTTACTATATCAGTGAGATATTCAAATATTACTGATACCAAGAAATATAACTTTGTTATTTATGCTGATAAATAGTTTGTATTAGGGTGGGCATTGTCTCAGAACTTATTTCCCAATTACTCTAGCTGTAAACCATTTAAAAATTCTCATTGGAATGAATGATGTTCTTATTTTATTTCTTATTTTAGGGATAAAATTAATGAAGTACACTGGCATTAGACTTAAGCATATCCATATACTAGTATATGACTAAATCTGTGTATCACCAATATATCTGGCTAGTTCATTTAAAACTTCCATAGCCCTTATGGCATCCAATAACTGACAATGCATATTCCCCTCATTAAAATGGTCAGATATTGTGCTCCTTGTACATACTCTTAAAGCCACAACGATACATTATCTTTGTTTAATGCAGTGACTCCATAAGTAACCAGACTTAATCTATAAACTTTTCAAAGGTAGCAACCATTTTTTTTCTGTTGTAACAGTGAAGTCTAGCACATACCCTTTAGTGAGTGAGAAATATATTCAGTAAAAGGGTGTCAAATAAATGGATTAATATAAGAATGATTGAAAGGTATCCTTGAAAAATGATAAAGGAAGAATGTCCTTCTAGTCCCAGATTATCAGGATTTGTTTTAACAAACTCCCTTAACTTTAATATAATTGAATGGAATTGAAGGAATTGAAGGGGCATAAAATTATAATTCCAAAGCAACAGCACTCCTCCGAGAATGCCCTTCTGTCAGAAGCCAGATTTCGGAGTTGCTGCCAACTCCCTGATGGGGAACATTTCTGGAAGATGTTTTCACTGTCAGAATGCAGAAAAAACAAACCCTGGTTTGTGTATAGGACAATAAAGATAAAATATGGCATTTGGACGTGCCCCAAGTAGCAATGATAGAGCCAATGCACACAGACACCAAATTCTGAGCATTCACAGGGCTAAGGCAGGTCTGCCACAGAATGATGACCTCTGCAAGGTCATCAAAGAGATTAAAGATAGGGCCAGGTTTGATGGCAATTATAAGCTATCACAAATGCGCTATAGGTAACGTATGAGGATGTGTAGGTGTATAACAGTTCTATGCAACTGAAATGACAAGTCTAGTATATTTTAAAATTCATAATCGGTCAACTTTACTGTATTATGAATGGTCTAATTGAAAATCATGTCCAAAAAAATGTAGTCTTCCCACCTGTCATGGTTGGTTCTTCTCCAAAATGGCTGACTCAGCATGGACCTTTAATCTGTATGGGTTGAAATCAGCCAAAGGCTGCAAGAAGATAAAAATTATGGACTGATCTTATGTTTAGCTCCTTTAAGATTAATTGAAAAATTTTATTCTGATTAATTATCCCATCATTAGATTTTGCTTTTTTAGGACTTGAGTTGCATTACCACGGCCTCTAGTAGATGTGATATTTATTGTCCACAATTAGTTTGTAAAAGTTTATGAAATAAAGGTATTCATTTCTTAATTCAGGGCCTCCTGGGAGTTCATAATGGTGCTGATTGTTTTAAAAGTAATGGTATGTTTAAAAACACCTTGAAAATTAATAGGGGCTGTATTTTTGTTTTTGCTTTTTTTAAATGCCATTAAGAGCAATCGCAGATTCCCTGAAGAGAGGATTCATAGGACCATGTACTTCAACTGTCAATTTTTTCTTCATGCTGTTCCTGTAATTTTAGCCTTTAGCACAACTAACTGAATCGAGCTGAAGTTGGCATGCATTTCTCCTATCTTAGCAGAAGTTCTCTTGGTAGGTCTGAGTGAATAGAAAAATGCAAAAGTTTAAAAAAATTATATATATTTTAAAAGACAGTATATTACTATGTTGTTAGGGAGGCATAATTAAACTGGCTGCTATTAGTCTATTTACCCTCCTTCTAAATGGTTAGGGCCTGAGGACACTGGGAATAGTACCCCTGTGAGAGAAAAAATCCAATTGATACTAAGTAATTAGAAATGGATTTTCTTTTTCATATAAAATTACTTTATTATCTCTTGTAAGGTTACTCTCCCCCCCCCACCTCTGAAATTCATTATAATTGTTATAAATGGGATATATTTTAAAATATTTGAGGAATGTCAAGCAGATCACCTTAGCTCTGTTGGGGAAGAAAAACACTTTTTCCTATCCTTCTAAGTTCTGGCTGATATAAGAATTAAATTGACATGGAGACAAATTAACTGGACAAGATAACTAATTTAATTATATATATACAGAAATCCACAGAAAGATGAGAGATTCTAGCAAAATGAAGTTTAATATGCCATTTTGAGCATATTGGGACATGGAAGTGTTAACGTAAAAACATTCAAACCTGTGAATAATTTTTGTGAGTTTATTTGAGCCAAACTGTCGACATTTGCCGGGAAGCAGAATCTCAACCAATTAAGATACTGCTCCAGAGAATGGCAAATTTTCACCTTGTTTTATACATTACAATCAAAGGAGGAGACATAAGTGGGTTACGTGAAATCCATTGGTGATAGATTAGAGAGACAGGAGAAGGCAAAGGAGGGAGGAAACCTCTGGGATTGGATAAAAAGTGAAATGATAGACACATACTTCTCTTACTTAGGTGGGTACAGGATAGTTAACAGAGTCAACAATTATCATGATAACAATAACAATGAAGGAATTTGTGATATCTGTCCTGGTGCCCAGGGCATTCGGTTGTGCCCTGAGGGGTCCAGAAAAAAAGGGCAGTTACGAGTTACCCTGACATTTCAACCACGTGTTATCTTAGATGCAAAAGGCAATAGGCTCAGTTAAGGGAAGATACCCGCCTAGCATGTGACTATGCACTATAACCTTTTAGTTAAAATTTTAATTTCAGACCATCCTTTGTGGTTACTTTGGGTCTTTGAGTTTGCAAAACTGCCAGGCAAGCCTACCCAGGTTTGCTTGTGGCCCCTTTCATCCACAGAAGAGAAGGAAGACAATTCACAGAAAGAATGAGAAGAGTGTTTAGTAAACAACTGTTTTCTGGGCCATACAAAAATAATGGAACACAGAGAGGACTTTGATCAAAGGGGGTTTGCTAAATTCCTCCCTGTTTATAACACCTAGTTTATATTATACTAGAGTTATTTATGGTGATACCACCCTTCCAGGAGTAGTCCTTTATCTAAATTCTTTTAGGCATTTAGGGGAAGGTTAAAGATTTTTATTTAGTCTTTTGTCTCTCAAAAATAATGAGCCTAAAATAATCCTTCTGCCAAAAAGTGGCAAACTGGGGGGGTGGAAATTTTTGCATTTCTATAGCTACAAATAATTTAGGACTCCTTCCCTACTCCTGCACTGTCTCATTTTTATTTCTTAGATAAAGTCTGTTTTATTAATAATGCTAGAAAGATGCATATCCATAGAGTATTACATAGAAAATATAAATAACCATTGGGTGAATCAGACCCTGTCTGCTTGGACTGGTAACTTGAGGCTCATGTACTAATAACTATTTCCTTTACAAGGAGTCAAGGGATGCTAAGTCTAGAAAGGACTTTTGGCATTTTCTACTATAAGTAAAAGGTAATGATCTCTCTCTCATGCAGGAATAGAAATTATGGGGGAGGAAAAATAATCTTTCTCTACCCTTCTAGGTTCTTGGCTATGACACCCTTGTAATAAAAAGATTAACAGGAGAAAAACAGAAGTTTAATAACATGCATACCTCCTGTATACATGGGAGATAGCCAAGAGAACAGAGTAACTCTGAACTGGCCCAAGACACCACCTTAAATACCTCTCCAGCTAAAAACAAAAAACTGTGTGTGTTGAGGGAAGAGCAAGTGTCCGGAAGGTCAATTATGGGTAGTTACCAAGAACATCACAGTAAACAATGGTAAAGTTATCATACAGATTTAAGTCATCACCTTCTCCATTGATAAGAGCTTCTGTAGGTGTTAGAGCATCCTCTTTTTTGGCACAGAGAAGGAGACAGCCTTACATATGGAGATTTCCCCTACAAATGTGTCTTACAAAAGGGTAACTTCTACTCAGTTTTCAAATCTTTCCCTATGTCTACTCTTTCTTTAAAATAATCAGCTTAAAATAATCCTTATGCCATAATATTTTTCAGTGGCAAATTCTACTCTCCTTCAACTTAATTGTATATGTAAAGCACTCAGTTCTTGCCCAGCTATTGGGATTCATAACACTAAATGGACACAGTTGAAGAAACTGTAGGTCAGCAGCCTAAACACCTTGTGGCCATACCACTCAAATGAACATAACACTCAAGACCACCACTAGGACCCAGTATTTCTCCTGCCAACTCCAGTATCCTTCTCATTGCACTGATGCCCCTCCATCCTTGGAGAATATATGCCTGACTCAGCAGGATTTCGTTCTGACTTGGACTCATAAATACTTGAAGTTACAAGGTAGTTCTGAGAACCAACTCTAATAACCTTCCCATATAGGGGTAGCTCCCCTAACAATTTGTCCCTACAAAATGCTTGAGTGGCTCAATTTGGGGGATTTTTTAAAAATATATTTGCTCATCTTAACTTTATTTATCTGTAATGTTATCACATGGTTTGTGCCTTTTCATCCTGGGTTTGCTGAAAAGAAAGAATTCTCTCTTCTATGACTCATTAATTGAGAAAATAAATATATGTATGTATGTTTATAACCTAAATGAACCATCAGCTTTCTTGACAACCAAATCTTATGACTGTCTGTCATTGAAATCACCATTAATTAACATTTCTAAGATTTTTTTCAAGTATAGTAATAGTTGAAATCTCTGATGTTTTACATATATAATTTTTATCTTTTAATTCTTAAGTGCAGAAATTTAAAATTTTATCTCTGTCAAATATTTTGCTTAGAACAATCAGTTCTGGTTGGTTATCTTTAATTTTTTAATGTGAATTTTGATTATGAGAGATTTTTAAAAATAATATCAGAGTAGTTGTGATTAAATAGAAATTGGAAAATATTAAAAGCTTTTATATACAGATTTATCTATAGTCTTTAATATAATTATAGCTATATATACACATATCTATAAAGATATGTATATTAAATAATAATTTTAGTGATTAAATGTAACCAGTTTGCATTTTGATATATTATTTTATATTACCTTTTCTAATAAATACTTTGAATAATTTTTTTCATAATTTTAATAAAAATTTCACTTTTTCTCAGGCACTTGTTAAAATTTCATTTTCTTAAGATTTCAATATGCAGGTCACTTTATAATTTATGAACCATGCCTCCTGTTATTTTTATCAAAGCCATTGATAAAATTGACCAGTTTGGGAAATACATGAAGGTTGATTATTGGTATTCTAAGTAAGGCAGGGGGAAAAGAGATAACTCTTCTGTAGTGTGAGAAAGAGCTTGGAAAGTTTCCTAGAAAGGGAATATGCAATAAGCTGTGCTAGAAATCAAAGTGGTGCTAAGTTACAGCTCAGAATAAGAAATAGGAAAATGGCATCTTGCCACTGTTGGTTTACCCACTGACAATGCTGGTTTGAGGTGTAAGCCACAGGCCACCAGCATTCCCTGGTAGCATGGATGCATGGGTTTCATTAGCTTAATGTAGGAGGTACTGAGACTTCTGAGACTTGCTGCTTTCAAATGCTTTTGGCAGTATGGAATTAAGAAAGCCACTTGAGTAAGTTAACTGCTGTGGTCTACAGAATTTTTGATTTATTAGGCTCTGACAAGAGAAGATTTACTATTATAGAACAGAAGTAAATTGTTAACTGCATATACAAGAACAGTGTGCTGTTTCTAAACTACCCCAAATAGTACAGATGTTGATCTACTCATACCTTGACGTATACTAGTATATGCAATTTAGAGTCCTTTGTTGAGCTTTGGCATTAAAAAAAAAACATTTTTAAGTGGAAAAACTGGGGAAAAGAATTGAAAATTTTTATCTTCAAGTGTGCCTTGTGAGTGTTCGGATTAAGTGTTTGCTGATTTGTATGTGAAAAATATCAGTATTTACCTTTTAAAGTGTTAGGAGAGTTCTTATAATTGTGGGGGAAATGATCATGAAACTCGGTTGCTTGAAATAGAGTTTGAGGGATTTTATTTTCTTTTTGAAGTAAAGGAGGTAGCTCAAAACACATTGATGGGAATGCCGTTCCAAGATTAAAGAGCATCTATGTAGAAGTTGCCAAGAGCTGAGTGGGTGAACTGATAATATGGAGTGGCTGGGCCAGACCTAGGGGGGCCAAAGCAAACAGCCCCTTCTGTGTAGACAGAAAAAGACAGACACAAGACAGGGTTCTGTGTGGCTCTAAAAGCAATGATAACTTTTGAAAGGTATTAGACAAAAAAGGCAGACAGTGTGGAGGTCATAGAATGAAAAATGTTAGCCAATAAGCAGCCATTAGTGGAGTTTCCAGGTTGGAAGTGGATTGGAGGTTTTTCTATGAAAGACTGCTGATCTCTAGACCTGAAGAATTCGGTAGAAAAGGAGAGAACCAGCAACTTAACAGGTCTGTGAAGAGGATGCGTTCTTTTTAAACCACTATAAATTTACTATGTGTCAATAGGAAGAAAAACATCTACTAGCTAATTTCTTTTAAAAACTTGATCTCACTTGGGAAAATTCATACTCTTAGGCAAAAGGCAGAACTAGCCAAGAGGCCATTTAATGCTTACCTGTCACTTTATGTGTAGAAGAAGTTGGATATACAAAGGTTTCCTCCCCTCCCTTCCTTAATTTCAAAATCGTTAATACAACATGCAGCAGTAGGCTCAAGTTGAATTGGCTTTTACAACAAATGTCTCAGAAGGATGGACGAACTGCCATTGCCAACCAGTCTTTCTGTGGTACTTTCCCCAAGGGTGAGAAACTTGTCAGAAGATTTGACATAGAAACATGAACTGCTAGACAGAAAGAATTCATAAGAGATTATTCTGTCCAAGATTTTTAATTTTATGGCTAAAGAAAGAAGCACTGTAAGAGATTTGTCCAATGTATAACAGATTATTTTCAGGGAGTGCCAGAACCCATTTCCTTCCAACTCTTAACCCCGTTTTCTTTTGTCAGGATTATTCCCCGAGAGAGAGAAAGAACGTAGTTGTAAAAACTTTAGGCAAATCCAGATCCATACTGTTTAAAGATAAACTGAGACACATTAATTTCAAGCATTTATCTGAGCAAAAACCTGTTCAAATCTAGCCATACCAAACGACAAGTGGTTAGGAGCATACCATAGCCAGCCAGGAGAAAGGCTTATAAATGGAAGATACAGAAGCAAATAAAGGAAATTATTCTATTAGTTACAGCAGAAAGCCTAGTTGGCTATTTGTGATTGGTTGTCTTTGGGTTTTGATTTCTTAACTTTAGGCATTCACAGGTATAGGCTTTGGTTTGCTTAAGTAGGCTGCCATGGCATTAGAGCCATGGTAGCGTAATGGCCTCTTGAATTAAAATTTTAAAATATATTTTTATGGATTTCAGAGATGAGGGAGGGAGGGAGGGAGGGAGGGAGAGAGAGAGAGAGAGACCGACCAATGATGAGAATAATTGATTGGCTGCCTCCTGCATGCCCCACAATGGGGATTGAACCCACAACCTGGGCATGTCCCCTGATCAGGAATCGAACTGTGACCTCCTGGTTCACAGGTTGGCACTCAACCACTGAACCACACTGGCCTGGCCTGGAAGTAATTTAATAATACTCATTCATTCCACACCCTGAAACATCACATAAAAAGGAGCATGAATAGTGCCCACACTGAGGTTGCTTATGACCAAGAACATACATGATAATGGGAACAATTCTAAGAAAAAGCAAGAAAATGCTATGATTTATCTAAATACTGAGGGGATGAAAGTATTGGGAAGATCCTGAGTAGGAGAAAAAGTATAGTGAGCCTGAAGCAACTCAAGAAGTCTTCCTGGGGAAGGGGTATCTCTAAGTTATCTGAGCTTTTGGGGATATTACCAACGAAAGCCCCGACTTTCCATTCCATTAGAATAGACATCCAGAAACAACTGACTTCCTCTGTAAGTCCACCCTCCCATGCCTAGTTCCTTCCCATGCAGAGTTGGATCAGCTCCTTGGGGAGCTGCCCATGGATGCCTTTGTAGCTGAGCTTTTCCTTCTTGATAAATCACTACCTAGGGAGAAATGGTGCCAATCCAGGAGGAAAACTTCCTGCCGATAAGCTATTTCAGATCTGGCATGCTGTGTGCACTTAATAAACATCAAAGAAAGATAAGTGATGATGCCCAGGAGAAAAGTTTCCTCCTTGTTTCCTTGTCCTTTTGAAGAAGGGCAGTCTAGTGTTGGCCTTTCATTTTTCTAGTATCTACTGGTGTAGATTTCTCCACTCACATCTCCTGATAATTCACAACAAAGTGGAATGTGGAATATATATAATTTTTGATTGTTTTCAAAGACTATTGCTACTTGGCTGCTAGTTGCTATTTTTCACTTATGATGACACAATATCATAAGAAAATCTCATTTTAGAATTTAAACCATGATACCTTTTTACAGACACATCAAAACAATGGGGAAGTAACAGTAATAAGTAATCAACTTAACAAGAAGATATTGTGTGCCTCTATGTGCCAGGCTTTGTGTACTACTGATAAGGGTTCCTGATCTTCATTGAAATAAAAGTTATAGGGTTATGGTATATTATAAACCCCTTTCTTAGCTAATCCTTTTAGTTCTGGTCAGAGATTGAGCAATTCCCTATTCTGCCTATATGGAAAGCCAAGCCAATCTTCTCCGATGTTAGAATAAGATAAACCCAACTGTCCTCTTTTTCAGGAATGAAGAATCAGTTCCTTGTGTTGGCTTCCCAGATCCTAAGCTTTACCATATAGAAATATATGGCTATTCTGGGTCCTGCAGAATCCACTCTTCAGAATTGATCTCAGATCCTGTCCTGGTTGGTCAGGTGACTAAATAATTTCTCTGCCTCACTCTTAACAGTACTCTCTGGGGTGCACAGAATCCTGTGTTACCCTAAAGACCCATCTTAAGGCATTACTACTACAGGACACATCTATGGCTCCAGAGGCTCTCTGAACCTCCTCCTGGCAAAAGTCCCTTAGAAGAGTTGGCCTATGCTAGAGAATATTTTGCTATTTAATTGATAAAAGCCAATGAGACTGGTTCTACCATTAGGTTAAGCTTGACTCCTTCACCTTGCATTTAAAACTAATATCTGGAGCTAGTTTCCCTTGATGGGCATCACTCTCTTGAGTGCCATTCTATATTACTCTAGTTCTTTTCCATAGCTAAAAGCAGAATTTCTTCCTGTTTAAAATCTTGAGTCCCCTTTAGACCTCTCACTAAATTCCAATTTCTACTTGTCAGAATTTTCACAAGATGAACACAACTGGCATACTCTGAGCCCAGTGAAGGATCACATTCTTCTCCCAGGTACTCTTTTAATTCATTCTTCAGGAGTTTCCTCCTCCCTCTTCTCTTGCAACCCAGTCTTTCAGACACAGCATAGAATGTAACCACCCAGAATACTGTCATGATGATGGAATACTACTTTACTCATAAATTAACAATAGCAGTCCACCAATGCAGGGAGGACACATTTCAGTCCTTGTAAATATATGAAACT
Source organism: Cnephaeus nilssonii (assembly GCF_951640355.1). Classification (NCBI taxonomy): domain Eukaryota; kingdom Metazoa; phylum Chordata; class Mammalia; order Chiroptera; family Vespertilionidae; genus Cnephaeus; species Cnephaeus nilssonii. The sequence goes on along the minus strand of NC_137086.1, from coordinate 27,493,184 downwards.
TTGTCTAATTCTGTAGGTTTTTTTAATGTTCATATTGTCTCTCCTCAACTTGAACTTTTCGAGGTTAGGAGTGTTCTATTCATTTATTCAACGTAGGATAGGTATCTGCTATGATCTGGACATTATTAGGTGCTGGGTGTACAGAGTAAGACGAATCCATCAAGAGGTCACTCTCCAATGGGTTAAATAAGATACAAATAGATAATCAAATATTTTACTGCCATGATAGAGGAAGTACAAAATCCAGTAGTGGCCTGCATAAGAGAAGGATTGATTTTGGCTGTATTCTTTAGAGGGCCTAAAGTAATACCTTATGCTTATTAGACTTACAAGAAATATTTATTGGTGATGATAATATGGCATAAGTAGAAATTCAGAGAAGAGAGGAGGTAGAAAATAGCCTTTCTTAGAATTGAGATAAGACATCCAGCCTCATAATGGTAAGAATCCTGCTCAGTAATGGGTGGCTTTTATTATTCATACTGGCAATCACATATTTGAGTTATAAATTGCTACCATTTATTGAGTGCACGTTATATATTGGGCACTATGCTATGTACTTTTCACCTGGCACATCAATCTTTACACAGTCCCTAGTGGTTGGGTGTTTTTCCCACTTTGTGGATGAGAAAACAGAGGCTCAGTCAGAGAGTAAAGAGCTGAGCCAGAGTTATAACCCGCTCTGTCTTCCAAATTTCTCCACTTAAACACTCGACTATTATTATAAATGCAAAGGTTGAAGCTAAGCATGTTGAAACATTTCTAAACAACTATGTACTTGAAACAACTGTACCAAAACTTAAAGACCATTTTGACAGTTGGCATAGTCATTGATATGTTATTTAGTATTATCAGCAGAATTAAGATCGAATCTCTTAGGAAAATATATATTATTTATTTTATTTTATTTATACGTATTATACTAACATATAAATATATACATAATGTATAAATAATAAATTATATATATAATTTTAGAATCATTTCCCAGCAATGTGAAATGCTGACTACTTCTCTAGGCTTTACAAGTTTTGTAATGGTAAAGTGATAAAGCATGAAACCAGTGTTGAAAATTAAAAACAGTGCCTATGTTTTTAATGAAAAGTTTAAAAAACATTTCTTGGAAGCATTTTCACAAGCATTTCATCAGTCAAGATTTGCACTTCATTGTAAACAAAGATCATATTTCCATTTTTTCATTTGTTGTTTTTGTAAATCTGTGATCAGGACTTGTAATAAAACTTGTCACTACTTATAACTATTCACTGGGAACATTATCTAATTCTCAAAGGGTTAGGCTATAAACAAGGATTAGTGTCACTAAACACAATATGGTAGAATTGGGTGTTTAAAATGAGTTACGAATGTTTTAGACTTACAATAAAGCATGCATTTAATAAAGAATTAAGCGAGTCTTGTATCCTGTTATTGTTTAGTTACACTGTGAAGATTTCCTCCTTTTCTACACCTTCTATTTTTTTTCTAAATTGCACATTAATATTAGATTGCTTTGGTGTGTATTGGCTTAATCAGAAAAGCATATGAACTAAAGCCAGCTGTGGGACTGCAGAGCATCTCAAAGATGCTATAAAGGGGACATAAACAAGACATTAGACCTCTTATTCTCTCTCTCTCTTTTATTGCTTAGCTCAGTGGTCTGTTTTATAGCCATGGTGCTCTGCCTAGCAGTCAATATTCTACCTGCAAGCCAGACTTATTCTCAGAGAGGTAGAAAATCTTTAACTATGGGGTTGTAGACAATAGAGTTTATCTGTTTCACTGACTGGGGTTGGGGGTGGGGGGGTTGTATACAATAGAGTTTGTCTGTTTTACTGTTATTTATCCCTGTCAGTCTCTCTCATGTTCATTTTCCATCTTCTTTTTACCTAGCCCTTCTCTGCAAGCATTCTTAAGAAACCTGTATGTGGCAGGGATAGAAAATTATGTGCATCAGGGATAGAATGTGAGTACAATGACTTTTCAGGGATTTGACCTGGCTGACCCAATATATGAAACAAAGGGTAGGTTTTGAAAGTCATCCTGATGATCTGATCTTTGTTCATCCCTCTTCTCCCCTCTTCTGACCTGTCTTTCTCTCTTTCCCTTCAATTAGTCTTTTTCTTATTTTCATTCTTCTCCTCTCTCCAAACTCACCGTGGTATGGACATTTCTCTTTTTTTACCAAACATTTATTGAATGTCTGCTATATGTCAGACACTCTATGTGACAAATACTCTGCTGACATCATCTGTATATTGTATTGTGCTTGCACTACCCCACGTCAAGTCTCCTTCCATCAACATTTACCCTCCCTTTATCCTCTCCTACCTCTCCCCATCCCTCTTTTCCTCTTGTAATCACCGTACTGTTGTCTGTCTGAGTTTTGTTTTTTGTTGTTGTTTTTTTTTTTTATTTTTGCTTCATCCTTTCACCTTTTCTGCCCAGCCCCAACCTTCTTCTCTTCTGGCAGCTCTGTATCTGAATCTATTTCTATTTGTTTATTTTGTTTTGCTCTATTTTTCTTTCTCTTATTAGCCACATATTATTAATAGCCCAAAATCAATATATTTAATGAATATCAGCTGTACCTGCAGCAAATTATCTTGGAATTACTACATAAACATAATTGCCTATCCAACTCATCCAAAAAGAAAACAAAGACCAGTTATGAGTCTAGGTCTTCCATTCTTTTAGGTAGCAGGCTTATTGGAAGTGAATATTGATATGGACAGTCTGCCTTAGGGAATACCTATATTGCACAATTCTCTTCTGCTTTGTGCCTGCTTTGTCTAGCCTTGTTTTAATTGACTCTTGAGACCAAGATCCCAATTTACCAAATTTTCAGTAAATATGCCAAGATATTTTAAAAATGCTGTTTCTTAACATTTATTTTCTGTATTTTAGAAATAGTTGATATACTCTCTAACCTGAAGAGGTAGATACAATTTAGTGATTAAGAGCTTTGGAACTAGACTAGCATTCAAATTCCGATGAGAGACTACTAGCAGTATAACCATCAGCAAGTTACAGGTTCTCAGTGACTCAGCTTCTTCATCTATAAAAGGATGGTAACAATAGCTGGTTATTAAAATCCATTTTAATTCCTAAATCAAATGAAATAAGTTTGGAAACTATTTGGCTGTTATTTGGCACGGAGTAAGACTCGGGTAATGATTTTGGTATTTTGGTTGGTTTTATTAGCCTAATAAGCTAGGCTTGATAGGAATAATTGTCATTAGCTCTGTCAATTATTCAAGAGCTAGCATGCAATTTCCCCTTAATAACAGTAATGTTGAACTGACGTACATTAAAATATGTCCAGAATGGCATCCAGTGTATCTTGGGTGCAGTGTATATATGGAAACTATGTCTATAGTTACTTCCACTGAGATATACACAACTTTTTGTACCCACAAAATTGCACTTATTTTTAGGGCACTGGTGTCAACAGCCACCTCTTCAAAGAAATTATTTCTTTTGATCCATTTAGTAACTTGATCCCAGCTGCATAAAAATAGACTTGCAGCATTTCATTTTTCTACAGACTGCTGATGGCTGCATTCCATAACTTAAGAAATCTGTCAAAAGGAAGCCTCTAAAACTCAGAAGCTTTTACAGAAACTTGTTGCACTTGCTAGCATTCAAACTGGAATTATTTGCAATTCACAAAATGTGGCTTTAAAAAATTCAGCTTCAAAATATGGACTATGATCCTTAACTCTACATTAGATCGACCATTAAACTTTCATAACGTGAAAGTTGCCATGTAATGAGTAATTAGCTTTTAGGGTGATTTTATTATTTTTTCTTTGGTCCAATGGGGTCAGTCACTGAAAGAATGAGAATGTGCCCAGTCATACTATGTGTTTATGGGTATTGTAGTTTAATAGTAGCTTCAGCAAAAAGTTACAGTAGTGAATGCCTTGACTAATTAGCAAACACTCTCCAACTCTTCCATGGCATGTCTCGTAAGTTTATTTATAGAGGTTGGCAGTTCTGTGTGGGAGCTTTATTATTATTAATTTTAATCACAGACCATATCAATAAAAAATAAAGAGGCCAGGCAAGCAAAGAGGATCCAAATGAATCCATCACCCAGTTCTAACAATTATCTAACAGGCAAATACTGATTTATTTATTAGCTCAACCTCTTCCATCTCCAATCTTCAACTAGATTATTTTAAAGCAAACCCAGACATTGCTTTATTCACTTGCAAATATTTCAAAATAAATGTTGAAAATACATGGACTAAAAAAAAAATATGGCCACAATAACTTTGGTGCTATTTTTTCCCATTTTTTTAAATATATTTTATTGATTTTTTGCAGAGAGGAAAGGAGAGGGATAGAGAGTTAGAAACACTGATGAGAGAGAAACATCCATCAGCTGCCTCCTGCACACCCCCCACTGGGGACGTGCCCGCAACCAAGGTACATGCCCTTGACCGGAATCGAACCCGGGACCCTTCAGTCCGCAGGCCGACGCTCTATCCACTGAGACAAACCGGCTAGGGCTATTTTTTCCCATTTTTTTATGTTTATTCAAATAATAAAATATTTTAAAATGTTAAAATGAGAAGCCAATTAAAAGAAAAAAGCCTCTTTCCCATAATTTCATTCCTAAAGTTATTGGCTAACATGAACATAGGGTGTGACTGGGCTTCAGTTGCCCAGTGTGGAGGGTTAAGGTCCCAGGTGAGAAGGATATCATTGCTTGGCATAGAGTGCTGGAGCCTAAACACAGTGAGAGAAGGCATTCATTCATAGCAACATGGCCTAGAATAGGGAACCAAATACATTAAGGATAATAGAATCAGGTTTCTCACTGTTGTTGAAAGGAGTTATAGAGAGAAAACAAAAATGACCCTAAGAGATTAGAAATGAAAGTGACTATACTAAGAACCAAGTGTGAACACATGGTTTTCAAGACATATAAATATAGATGTAAATGTATGCACTATACACACATCAACACTAATTGCTCACTTCTAAAAGCTTTGGTGCTATTTTGATGCTATTACTATTGACAAAACCTAGAAATGTGTTGAATACTGTCCTTCCAGAATTTCTTACTCCCTCAGGATTCTCAGAGAACAATTCAAAATGTGCGCCTACATTCTCTCAATGAAGAACTCTCTAGAAACTGGAGTTCAATCACCCAATAAGGACTTGAGGCTTAAGTGAAATCGCCCTCACAAATCTGGGTCTTTATTGTTTATCACTGATATTCTTAAGTCTGTCTGCAAGTGAGCGTATGAGGGCTGGGGAAGGAGTTAATTCACGTATAATAGGAATATCAATGATTTCTATCCTGATTTCAGGGCCTTCGTATAACTAGATCCCATGCAAAGGAAAAAGACCTTTGACCTAACTCCTTAGGGTGTGTTGTGTCTCACCAGGAGCCAGGTGGAGAGGAATTTATCATAAAGAAGAGTATATATTCATAAGTCTTATTTACTAACGGAAATGCACTCATACTTGTTAAGATAGTAAAATAGGGGAAAGTGGAGATCCAATGGAAATAGAATAGTTGGATCAATGTGGTACAGTAGTACACAAAGTGTGTTTTGAGCAATGTTAATAGGTGTCTTCCAAAAGGGAGGGTGTTGGTGCCTGAAATATGTATTTTGCAGTGGGAATCACATAGAAGCAGATATGGTAGAGGTTGTTTTGAAATGTGTTTAGTTGTATTTTATCTTCACTGAGTATGTGGTAAAATTAGGTTTCCTCATAATAGTCTTTGGGAAATGTTCATGTAGAAAATCAATACAAGAATGGGGAAAGAGACTGAATTTTTCATCTTGTACATTTACTAAGTGTGAATTATTTGCATGATTGTTGCTATATTACTGAAGTTTGGGCTGTGAGTATACAGTGCAAGAATTTTTGTTTGTTTGTTTGTGGGGGTTGTTTTGGGAAATTTTAAGCCAGATAAACTTGAAGCGACTTTTTCTGACATTTGAAATGCAAAAGCTTTGTGCTCTAAATCATCCTTGCTCTACTCACTTTGTAAATCTGAGGTGTTCCATTCTTTGTTTATTACTCAACGTGTGGAGAAAGTGCTAGATTTTTCACATAAGAGTGTCTCAAATAAGATTGCTTAATGTTTACCTTTTGTTAATTTCAATTTTTATTTATGTGAACATCATTACTATTAAGTTTGCAAAGGTACCTACTGGGTATGAATTGCCAAGTACTCCTGCTCTGTTGCATTTCAGATGGGAAACTTCAAACAAAAATCATTAATCTCTGGTCTTCCCAGCTAGTGAAATACATAATAAAATTCTGTGATCCTCCTGGCTGGGAAGAAAATAAAATAAAATACCCACCAGAAAGAACTAGGCATGGATTAGTCATATCACAAGTGGAGCATTGTTTCCAGTTTTTGGTTATATGCTTATTAGAGATTATTGACCAACTGAAATGTGCTCCTTTCAGCTCTAAATGTCTATGAGTGTAGAAAGGCAACTAGGGTACTAAGGGATCTTGGATGTTCTGACCAGGGAGGCATAGGTTCAAGGGAATATAAGTCATCTTCAAATATTTGAAAGGCATTCTGATTAAGCAAAACTGGCTTTTTTGTTTGTTTGTTTGTTTTGTTCTGAAGGGCAGAACTTGAAACTTTATGAGAAATTATAGGAAGGAAAGTGTATGGAGATAGTAATACCTTACTAATGATTTGAGCTTTGAACCATGCAAACATGAGAGGTGGTGAGTCATTAGTTATCTAAAAATCCCAGGTAGAGGTTGCATACTATTCATCAGAAATATTATCTAAGGATAATACTGGCTGGAAGTTTGGATTACATGACTTTTCCGCTCTTCTTTAGTTCTAAAAATATTTATAAATTAGATTTCAACAGTAGCTATCCCAGCTATGTTGAGGAACTTTTTGAGAGTCTGGTAAAATTATGGATCCTTTCTATAAAAATCCACAGATGCGCACACACAATTTGCATACAGTTTTAAAGGTTCTTAGTCCCTTTGAAGCTTACTCATAGATCCTTGTATAGGAATCTGGTCTATAATGTAATTAACTTGCAATTCTTAGTACATCACAGAACCTTCATAATTAAGTTGTAGTGATTAGAGATCTTTCCGTATATAGATAGATCTTACATTCTAGAAATATAAAATAAAATATCTTATTTTCTGTTAGAAAGCAATTCTTGCATTTAAGACTGAGAATTGGAAATGGAGAACAGGGGTCTTCTCTCATTTAAAAAAAAAAAAATGAGTCCTGCCTGGCCAACATGGCTCAGTGGTTGAGCGTTGACCTATGAACCTTGAGGTCATGGTTTAATTCTCGTTCAGGGCACATGTGAGGCATGCAGCAGGGAGCCAATCAATGATTCTCTCTCATCATTGATGTTTCTATCTCTCTCCCCCAGTTCCTTCCTCTCTAAAATCAATAAAAAAATATTTTTAAAAAATGAGTTCTGAAGAATACGTGTGATAAAGCCTCATTTTCCTATTGGTTTTTACTTAAATAACAAGTTCTTCTGTCTCAATTTCCAATTTTCACTTTTGGCTATTTGTAATAATAAATCAAGAGCACAGAAGGTTTGTGTGGGAGTTAGACCTGAGGAATAGATGAGGAGTGCCTTTTGTAATAAAAGATAGTTGAAAGGCATGGGTGACTGGGTGAATCCATTTTACAGCTCATTAACACTGCCCTTAATGGGCAGAGATCATTGCCAGAGTTTATCCCTGTGAAGCAATTATACATGCATACATACATACACAAACATATGTGCTTATAGAAATGGAAAGGACTTCCTTTCCATCAAACTTAGGAGGAGAAATAGCAATCAATATTCCCTTACTCTTACAGTACACATGTGTTTTATGCTAGTTGTTTCTGGTTTGGTCTGTGTTTTCAGTCCACATAGACTGTCTTCAGTAATCTCCAAAATACTATTGGGGGTAATTTGAAGTGGTAGCAAGAGTAGAGCAAAGGGATTGAGTAAGAAGTATTAAATAGAAACTTCATTAGCATTTTTAAATTCCAGTTCACTAAAGTAAGAGGTTTTCTTTTAAATAACCATCTTCCCACTATGCTTCCCAACCATAAACACATCTTATTATCCGTTCTTCCTCCTTCACCTTTCTCTGTCTCCCCTTTCTCGTAAACAGTTATTTAAAGTGCATTCTAGGTAATGCCTAGTGCTATAGAAAAAAAAAAAATTAAAAGGAGATACAAAGAACTACCTGGGCCAGACATGAACCCTGAAGGCATTTACTGTCTAATGGCTGACTAAGGACACCCTGAACAAATCAGTTTTTCTTTGTTTCTCGTAAACACACACAGACTTGCCAGTAAGCATTCTTAACAGCAGCACCAGACATTGCTGCGCACCTTCTCTGTGCGAAGCCTTAGGCTGGCAAGTGTTGTGAGCCTTAGTAGTGCCCAGTGTCTTATGAAGAATGCAGATTCCTGAGCACATCCCCAGAAATTCAGCAAGTCCAGGGTGAAATACAGTTTTAAGTCATGGTTCATGGGAAAGTGCTGTAAGTGGTCAGAAGTCTGCATTTGAAAGAAATGACTACTTATAAAATGGAGCAACAGAGCAATGTGACGTGGGCCCTACCCTGATGTTGCTGCTGTATAACTGGAGGGACTTTGTCTGCATACAGAATTGCAAAACGACCCACAGTGGCTAAAATCGTGTCTAATTAATGGTGCAGAAAGTAAGAGAAGGAAGTAGGAGTATAGACAAGGGAGTGTTTATGGAAGAGGTAGAAATTTAAAAGAATCTTCAATAAATAGAATATATAACTTCTATCAAGAGATTTTTCTATCTTAGCCTGTTAACCATGGCCATTGTACATGTTATTCCTTCCTTTTGGCCTTTTATCTGAATTCTATTAGTTCAGTTCATACCACCATTTCCAGTCCATTGTGATTCTATGATCCTCCTCAACTTTTCCTCCACTCCAATACACAGAAATTAAGATCCTGATTGGTCGGCATACTTTTAGGAAACATCAGAACTCACACAAATGGGCAGGAGAGAATGCTGGTCACCATTCAAGTAGCAACTCCTGTGGGAGCTGTGGGTCAGTGGTTATTTCAGTATCACCTACTATAGAAATGCTACATGTGTGAGACCATTGGCATTGCTGTGGAGGGGCATTATCAACAGATAATCATAAAAAAATAAAATCTGGCTAGTTTTTCAGATTGAAAGGACATAAGGTTGTTCTGTGTCAATTCTACTAGAATACAGTAGGCAAGTGTCATCATGCTGTTTTAATTTATTTGAGCCCATTTACTTGGAATTGTAGGATTTGCTTACCTTCCTTTAAGATTTATCCTAGTAATTTGTCATCAAAAAGATAGGAATTCAACTCTAATATGAGTACTGATAAAGCTCTTTCTACTCATGATCAAATAGAGTACACAAAATAAACTCAGAAATCCATAATTTGGATGTAGAAGAGTCCAATGGAGAATATGTAGAATACACATGAGGTACAACCAATTAACGCTTGTTTTACATGTCCTTGGCCCTTTTCTCTGTAGTTGCTGTGATTTGCCACCCACCTTTTTCTCAGATCATTATGACCTTGCTCTTCTTTATTATTCAATGAAGTCTTCTCTCTTCCCTGTTTTAGACTGTTTTGAAGCTTCCCAACTGGTGGTCATATCTTCTTAGATTCTTAATGTTAGAATACGTAATTTTATCTTATATGTGTTATAATTTGGTTTATAGGTCAAACTACCAATTCCCCTACCTTATCCCTCCCCGAAGAACATGGAATATTTTTCCCTGGAGTTAAAGGCATGTGATTGAAAATATGTATGATAAACATGAGTCTGCTTTCCTGTGGATAGTTACCTAACTCCTCAGAAGGTTACTTGGAGATGAGTTGCTTGCCTAGCCAGGGTACAAAGATACATCAAAGGTGGTTTTTGTCTTCTTTTCCTACAACTCTTACAGAGGAATCTACTCCCAGTTTCCTTGGCTGACAATTAGACTTAAAACTCTATTTATTATTTTTCATAAACTTTATAATTTATTTGCCCAAGGAAATATCCACAGCAAGATCTCAGGACAGGGGAATAAATCAGAAACTACCTTATGGAAATGAAGATTAGTCCTAAGTCCCCACTTTTTAGCAGGTTCTTTGAGGAACCTTCTTTTATGCTGAGTGTTATATCTGCTTTTCTGTTAATCTGTTTCCACTTATTGGCCTTTTCCTCTAGTTACAAAACCATTAAAAATTAAGCCTTCTTTTCTTTTATATGAAAACCCTTCAAGTACTTGAGGATGTCTATAATAATCTCCTTTAGTCTCTGCCACTCCTGGCTGAATATGGCCCTTCTGAGCAGGTAGTCGCTCTCATGCTTGTCAATGTATTTTTTAAAATGGGGCATCCAGCATGTTGAACCATACCCGATATGTGTCTTATGTAAAGTTCAGAAAAATGAGCTGCATACTAGACTTTAATTCGTGTGTGTGTTTATTTAACAGTTACATCAAATTATTGTCTATTATATTTTTTTGTTCAGTGAAAATCTCCTGGCTCTGTCTTGCATTGAGCACTACGGAGACAGGCCTCTCACCCTGTGCTTATGCTACTGATTTTCTCAAACCTACATGCAGGATTTTACGTTTATGCTTGTTACTTTTTCCTGCTCTGAAGCATTTGGGAGTCTGAGGAAGAGGATGCCCCGCCAGTTGAAAATGTGTTTTATGCACTCTACAACAATTTAAACAACCTTCACTCCTCTAGGGTCTCTGAAAGTTTGTTGTTGTTTTTTAGGTAATTTTCATTTTCATTTGCATGAGCAACATGTGCACAGAAGAAAACAACAACACAAAGTCCAACTTTGAATTTTTATCTGGGCCTTTAAGGACTGTAGAAAGCAATGACAAAGACATTCTTTGATAGGCAATGTAACTATCGATCTTATGCCGCAGTGGTTTTCTGGCTGCCCAAGTCAACAACCTGTTGCTTATATGCATTTAATCATGGTGTGGTACCCAAGAGTTAGGGCAATAGAACCTCTTTAGACAGGTAATTGCATGTGTATCTCAAAGTTAATAGTGGCCTTGCAGAATGACAGAATATTAAATGCAAAGGAATTATTTAGATCAATAGTTGTTCCTTAAAACTTCGCAAACAGCCCTTGCCAAATAGGTGGTAAGCACCTGGTCAATAAGTGTGTCTAAGTTGTGCACACTGCTGCTTTAAAATTCTCTAAGTATGAAACTTATTCAATGGCATTTTCTTCTTCTTCAAGGACCTTGGATAGTAATGTTTCCCAATTATCCTCTTTAAATGGGACCCCTTTATTAAAACCAGTAATGTAACTTTGTTAAATGCATGTGGTTCTGAAGGAACCCAAAGCATATTCTGACTCTTTAAAAATCAGGGCAATATGTTATCTACTTTCCTTAAGGATAAATATCTTCCCAGAGTCTAGAGTGACCGACTTACTCATCTGGGTAATCATCTTTCCAAGAAATTAGTTATATATTAGGTATGCATTTAGCTTTCAAGGACTGATAACCTGACTGACATTGGGTTAAACAGAAGATAGTTTATTTTTCAACTTTAGTAAGTCCAGAGATAGATGATACAGGACTAGTGGAACTATTTCAGGAGAACATTAGGTATTTAGGCTCTTCTGTCTTCTTGCTTCTCCATCCATAGAGTGTGATTTTGAATTCATAGTCTCAGAAGGGATTTTTCCCATAGGCACTGACTGTATGGTTTTGTAACAAAAATGGCAGAAGAGGCATACTGTCCAAAAGTCTGTCTCTTTAAAATAACCTTTCCCAGTGACTTCCACTAACATTTTCTCAAGATTAACTGTGTCACAGGGCACTGACTCTAAGGAAGTTGGGGAAAGCAAGTATTTTTGGTCCCTCCTCCAAAAAAAAAATAATTGTTTCAATTTCCCAGGGAAATGGCAAAATGGATATTGAGTAAACACTAGAAGTATCTGTCACAACTGCCTTTCTAGATTGGTAGTTTGACCTATAAACCAAAGACTGGGCTGCCCTCTTCTCCTCCCCCACTCCCCGGAAAAAAACTACAATTGAGCAATCACTGATTTTTATAATGCATCTTGGTATTCCTATATAGGTACCACCCAGTAAGTCACGGGAGGCTATTGGATTCTTTAGTACCAGCTCTGAGTCTTCTTACAAGTCCTATCATTTTTACACTATTTTATCTGGGAAATCACAACATAGTTTCCATTCTTTGACCTGTCAGCAGTCCAACTCTTGATTTTTTAATTCCCAGTCTTGGAAACCCAGTGTATTCAAACTTTGTTTGCTCAACTAACCTGCTTTTATTGCTTTATTATTGGATTGAGGCATGTACCTTGGGTGAGAATAATATCAATCATTTCTCCAAAGCCTGCTTATCTCAGCCATACTGAACAATTTCAACCTTCTTCTAAGATTATTTGGTTGTGACAGTCGAATTTCATTCTGCTGGGTTACAGATCTGTACTCTTCTAATTTGGTTCCTTGTATAATTCCTTATTCTCTTTAATTTTCACCAAAAAAATATCCTAATTTGTGCAATATATTAGTCACCAAATGTAGAAACTATTACTCCAGTTGTACACGCAACAGGGCCTACCTACTGTGGTAATGCACTGGTTTCCTTGCTCTCAATGTCTTTATAGGCACTTGAGTTAAAAATACTTTAATATCATCAATATTTTGACAAATTGGAAAAAAAAGGGCAATTAAAATAAAAGCTGGAGCTTTATCTACTAATCAACCACTGCAGTTTAGATATCAGTTAACACTGTGAAGGGCATGACTCTAGACAGATAACACTGGACAACTGAGGAATAAGTTGAAATAAATTATACATTTTTGTCACAATCCTATTATTTAGCAATGGGGACTTTTTGTTCTTAATTATATAGCATGATAGTCTTCAGCATAGAAAATGTGCAACTTCCTTAAACGTGAGTCACATTCGCAACCAACCTCTAAAAAATGGGCTGTGGAAAAGAGGCTCATGATTTTCCTTCCCCCCATATTACACATGTAACTATTATTTGCCTTTATTGTTTAAGTGTATGCCTTCTTCCTCCTTGAATGTAAATGCACTTTAAATAGATTAGGATTTTCACATTGATATTCCAGAGCACAGTTTTGCGCTATGGATTTTCTCCAATCTGAATGTAATACTGACTGATGACAATGGTTAATATTGTTGTGACCCGAAAAGGTAAAGCAAACATTTGCTGAAATTTACATAATTTTCACTTTTCTGATGCTAGCAAATGTGAACTGCTTCAAAACAAAAATCACCTATATTTTTCCTAAAGAAAAGAAAAAGCCTTCCATATCAGTTCCTATTTTTCCTTGTTGAGCTAATTATCTTTTGCTTATGTGGCAGTTTAGTTTAGTTTCCCCCGTCCCCATGCTGTGTAAAGTCTTGTTCAAAGCAGTACTGCATAAAGGAGAGCTCTATAAACAAATTTAATCTCTTCCATTGGTGGAGAGGTATGCATTTGGGGGTCTCTGGCAGTTTCTCTATAGACTATTTATGTAAATGAAAAAAATCAGTATTACTTGAAAAAATAACGAAAACTTTGATTTAACAGTACAAAGGAGGGTACTGCCTAATCTTGAAAATAGAAAATTGCTTTTCTTCAAGATCCATTGCTTTCATACTGTTTCTGCCTGCTACTGCCGAAGGAGGAAAGACCCACCTTTGCTCTTCTACCAACTCTGTTGTTTTGCCTCTGTAAGGCTTGGCTGTAAATAATAGTTGAAATGAGTAAATTTTAATAATAATAGTAAAATGTCTGATAGGATCTTCAAGTCTGGATTGGACAACTCTGATTATACCACAGCAGGAGATAATTTACATAGGATCCTGAAATGAGAAATTAAACATTTGGCATAGCGTAGCAAGAGGACGTGACTTACTTGTCGCTCTTTGATAACGTTGCTGTAAGTGCGAGATGGAATGGACAGCAAATTCTCCAAAGCTAGTGATTTTTTTCTGAAGTAGACAGTTTTTTCTGTGAAATGCTTTGCATTTTTTTCTGTGATAAATGACAAATCAAAATATTGCCAATATGAAGAAATACTGATTGTATTTGCACTTAATCTTCCATTGGTCATTAAAGTTTCCATTTTTCATCACAACTTAAGGTGATGGTTGCTGTGCTAAGAAGTAGCATTATTTTAAAGCAAACCACTGTGAATTGGGCCAAAAGAGTTTCATTCTAAACACTTGGCTCCTAAATGTTATTAATGAGTAAAATTGTACATTGCACGGAAAACTAGAAGCTTTCTTTGTTCTTAAAACTTAGACAAGCAAATCTAGTTTAAATTATTTAAGGGTAATGGTAGGTGAGACATTTATTTTTTTTCTCTCCATTTGGATATAAAATATTAAGTCTAGAAATGTTTCTTGTATCTCTTTGTTTAGGTAGCTAAAGCAATCAAAGGGTAAACTAGTTCATTGGAAAATAATATATGAAGCAATTATCATGTATGCATTTAAAAAGTCATCAGAAATGCTTTGTTTCAATACCTATCATGTGTTAAATATTGAAGACCACACCATATCCTTAATGAAAGCTTCATTAGAAAAGCATTAGTAGGTTAAATCTACTCTATGTGGTTTATTTTATTTAGAATACAATGAGGTAACTGTGTTAGTTTGCCCATGTAATGTTTTCTACTGTACCTCAACACAGCCAGGAACAATTCCACAGAGGTCTACAGACCTACTAACACCTGTCAAGATAAACTCACAGTTCTCAGGGGGAATCATCTCAGTAACAGAACAGAGAAAATCTGAGGAAAGTAATTTCCTCTTGAAAGAAAAAGACGACAGATTAAAAAAAAAACACACTGATTAATGATTTTTCAAGATGTTTCAGAGGTGATATATTTCTTATACAAGTATCAAATATGTAATCATATATATGTGTGTATATATTTATGTATTTTATTATTTTTATTTTTTAAAATATATTTTTGTTGATTTCAGATTGGAAGGGAGAGGGAGAGAGAGATAGAAACATCAATGATGAAAGAGAATCATTGATCGGCTGCCTCCTGCATGTCCCCCACCAGCAATTGAGCTTTCAATGCAGGCATGTGTCCTTGACTGGAATCAAATCCGGGACCCTTCAATCTGCAGGCCAACGCTCTATTCACTGAGCAAAACTGGCTAGGGCTATATAATCTATTTTAAGAATAAATGTTTTGGAGTGTAAGTTTTCATTTTGATATATTCCAAGAGATTTAAAATATGTGAAATGATCACACATTTTGAATTGAACCACTGAAAGTTTTTCCTACACCTAGAGCTGAATCTTTCCTTACCCATCCTAGAACAAATATATTAGATTATAAGTCTTGCTATAGTGATATTATTTGAATGGTTATAGTTATAGTTAAAATGGTGCCAGTATTTCCATTATAGAACCCTATTTTCAAGGATTTATAAGTTCACTATAAATGTTTGCTCTGCAATTCAAGTTGGCAGCAAGCATCTTAGATTGGTGGTATTTTTTTTTCTTTTACATAATATGGGGAAGAAAGACATCTGTTTATAGCCTGAGTAGGAAAATATGACAAAGAATTCCATTATTCTCCATAACCAATTTATTTAGCCTTCAAATTAATGTTCAGCCTAAATTTATTGTATGTTTTAGGCACTAAAAGAACTAACCAAAATACCTGCAAGAGTAAGTTGAGAGGATTTGTTTCCTTTTTTTGTTGGTCTTGGTTGATTATTTGAAACTCCTAAACATGTAGATATACTTAACTAGTTGCTTTGATACATCATTATTTCAGCACAATAATAGGGTGAATACATTATCACATATCTTGGGTATTTTTAAAAGATATTTGTTAATAGTCTCTACTTAAGAAAGCAGCAATTATTTGGCAAAGCTCAGAAAAGTTTCCAACAGATATGTATGTGTTAAAATTGGGTAGAATGATGAGTGAGAAATTAAGAGGGGGAGGAAAGAGAAAAAATAGTTTTTACAGAAGAAACAATATGGACAATGGCAATGAAGTAAAGAGGTGTATAGTGTGTCTAAGGAAGAGAGAAGTTCATGTGGCTGGAGCCTAGGATGCTTTGTGAGGAAGTGGCAGATGTTGAGATAAAGGTAAACCAAGAAAGGCAGCATAAAGATGAATTTTAAAGGGCTTAATATTCCATACTAAAGAACATTGATTTTATCTTTAAACAGATCTTTGCAGTGAGATAGTCACCGTAACTTAACTCTTATACTAACATCAAAATACAACTCTGATAAAAAGTATAATCCTACATAATAAAAAGGCAATATGCAAATTGCATCACTCCGCTACGCCTACGATTGGGCCGGCTGGAGGCGCGGGGGGCGGGACTCAGGGTGGCCGATTGGCTGGCGGTAGGAGCGGGGGGCGGGGACTCGCGAGTCCCCGACTCCCGCTCCTCCCACCGGCCGTTAGGCCAACGCTGCGGAAAGACCCATGGGGCCGGCGGAAGACGCTGGTGGTGGCCGATTGTGTGGCTGCTGGCAGCAGTTTTCCGCCAGCACCAGTTTTCCTCTGGCCACCCGCCGATCGGAGCGCCTCCCCAGATCGGAGTTCCTCTCGGGGTAGCCGATCGCGCTGGCGGGAGGCGCTCTGATCGGCGGGTGGCCAGAGGAAAACTGGTGCTGGCGGAAAACTGCTGCTGGCAGCCAGGTGAAAGTCTATTGCACGAAACTTCGTGCAACGGGTTTCTAGTCTAATATATTTGTCCTGAATTGAATGGGGATTAGATTACAGACCCCGGATAAACCTATTTAGAGATTTGATTCAGATTGCATGATTCAATCCCTTTTAGTGCATTCAAATGACAATGCATGATCTTAGATTAGAACATCTCTACATATAAAAGGCTAATATGCTAAGTATCCATCTGACCAGTTGCTGTAATGTGCACTGACCACCAGGGCACAGACGCTCAATGCAGGAGCTCCCATGATGTGCACTGGCCATTTACAGAAATGGCACTGCGGACCTGGTGCCCACAAAGCAACATTAGGCTTCCCCCAAGTGGGACACAAGCCTTGGCACCACCCCAGAGCAAAACCCACCAAATCACAGCTAATGCTGCCGAGCTCAGCCCCAAAATGGTCGCTGTGGGCGCTGGGTAATGACTTCATGTAGCAACGCCCCGCTTCCTCTCCCTAGCGACTAGCCTCCTTGGAGTTTCTTCAACCCAGGGACATGACTTGCTTTATAGCCAGGTGAAACATTTTATACTATAACCAAATGTCTATGAAGTGTTTTCCCATGCCTCATCTCTTTTGAACCTCACAGAAGTCCTGGAGTAGGTAGATAGAAGACTTGTTGGAGTCCTATTTTCTTTTCATTAGCTGGAAAATGGAGATTTATAAAGTTTAGAAACTTGACCCAACTGAAAAGAAATAAAAAATGGTAGATCTTGAAAAAGATTTCAGGTTTTCTCACTGCGCAGAATATAGTCAAACACTGCTGCAGTTAAATATTTTACCCTTTGTTATCCCTGCGAGTTTAGCTAAATCAGAAAGCAGGTCTAATTAAGCAAGTTTAATATATATATATATATATATATATATATATATATATATATATATATATATATATATAAAAGGGGAAGTTGACTAACACATACATGACATATAAAAAACTCTCGCTGGCATCTATTGCACGTGTGTGTTTCAATCTGTCATTGTCAATCGTGAATTTGGTTGACATTTCTATTATAGAGAAAGGACAAATAGTGATATTAAAATATTTATTCTAATTAATTGTTTTCAATGTGCACGAATCCGTGTACCGGGACACTAATCCCATGCAATAAAAGTCTAATATGAAAATCAACCAACCAGCAGAACAACCCGTCACTATGATGTTCACTGACCACCAGGGGTCAGGTGCTCAATGCAGGACCTGCCCCCAGCCTGCAGGCCCCAGGCCAGCCAAGGCAGGTGCCAATGTGGTCCCCCTGATTGTCCTACCAGTCACCCCACAGAGGGAGGTAACCGGTGGGGGATGGGGCTGGCGAGCGGGCAGTGCCAGGTCTGCCAAGGTAGGTGCCAGTGGGGGCTCCCTGATTGCACGACCAGTCACCCCACAGATTGGCCCTGATCACCGGCCAGGCCTAGGGACCCTACCCATGCACGAATTTTGTGCACCAGGCCTCTAGTATATTTATAAAGATAGATCAAATTGGCTTATGTTCTGAGTGTTTAGGCATTCTAAACATGGGATGTGCATGATTTCTGGTTCCTGATTTACATATCTGTATTTACTAGGGTATTAGAAAGTTATGTCTTGGGTTTTATATCACCCGGAACTTGCTTTATGCTTGTCCTTCCATTCTCGATGTTTCTTTTTTTCTATAGTGATGGGCATATATGATAGAATGTTAGAATGTGCTGCTGAATACAGGCAGGCAGATCCCAGTTGGTCATTTTTTGACACTGAACTTTTCTGTAGCTGATGCTGGTCAGACTGGAAGCCTGATATAACAAGATCTGAAGGGGTCTTCCTGGGATTTTTATACTGACTGACTATTGGGATGGCCAGTATTATGTTTTATATGGAAGAAAGCATTCTCATTCATTCTGATATTTTCTCCATACCCTCTCCCCTAAAAAGAAAGAATTAATCATCTTAAAAATAAATAAGTGCTGTGCTAATACATATATACTGTATACCAGATACTATTCTAAATGTTTTATATATATCAACTCATTTACGCCTCACAAGAACCCCCATCCACTCCTTTTAATGATAAGAAAACTGGTGTTGAATAATCTGCTGAAGGTCACATGTCTAGCAAGTTAGTAGAGTCAGAATAGAATCCTGGTTCCCTGCCTGCCTGAGTTCCTGCCCCTGGCCACTGGCTAGGCTAACCACATAAGAGTTCAAATACAAATGGTGGAAAGAAAAAAAAATAGCTTTTTCTAAGTAAAGGGATTTTATGGTTACATGGTGTGAGATAAGGACATGCAAGTTTATATGATAGACATCCTGAAGCATTTAAAAGATTCTTTAAAGAAGATATCTGAGAACAACATGGTTATCTATCTAGAGTGTATCTAGAGTACACTGTGAAGGAGAGCATTGGTAAGGAGCTTAATTAGAAAGCTCGCCCTGTATTGCTAATAAAGCATGTGTCAAAGACTTTGACATTCAGACAGAGCAGTGGTTCAAAAAATCTGGTTTTCCTAGAAAGCAGTATGAGCATCACCCTAGAACTTGTTAAAAATGCAAATTATCGGGCCTTTCTGCAGATCCAAGGAATCTAAAGCAAAGCAATCTATGATTTAATAAGCCCTCTTAGTGATTCTCAGTCACACTAAAGCTTGAGCATCACAGATTTAGAGAAACAGAGACTGAATTAAGAAATTATTGGAGAGATGGCCAAACTTGACCATAGACTAAGTGGGGAGTGTTTAGAATATGGTTAAATTAATCAACCATACAGCTAAGTATCATTACATTTTTAGTACCTATCCTATATAATAAAAGCCTAATATGCTAAGTGTCTGGTCATCTGTTCAACCATTCAAAGCTAATATGCTAATGATATGCTAAAGCCCCTCAACCACTGGCTATGACATGCACTGAACACCAGGGGCCAGATGCTCTGACCAGTAGGTTAGCTTGCTGCTGGGGTCCCATTGATTGTGACTGAGCAAGATGGGCTGGACATGCCCTGGAGCCCGCCTTCGGTCTCTCCCCAGCTGGCCAACCTCCTGCATCCCTCCCTGGCGCCTATCATGCACCAGTGGGGTCCCTCAGCCTGGCATGGGCCCTCTTGCAATCTGGGACCCTTTGGGGGATGTTGGAGAGCCGGTTTCGGCCCAATCCCACAGGCCAGGCTGAGGGACCCCACTGGTGCACAAATTCATGCACCAGGCCTCTAGTCTAAAATATGTACATACGAATAAATAACAATCACTTATATTTAGTGCTTATTATATTTTAGAGACTGTTCCCATTGAATTACATGTAGTGTTATAATCATATTAAAGACGAGGAAACTGGGACAAGGGGCTATTTAATCCAATGTCACAGGATAATAATAACTCAGATACAAACTCATGCCTGGCACTCATTGCAAGTTCTCCTGCTACATTATGAGCACGTTCAAATCCAAAGAGCACGGACCTATAAATGAATTTGTTGGCAACACAATTTGTTTGAAATAACTATACAAACAATATAAGATGACAGTGGTTGAAAGATGACATATGTCTGGTTGG
Source organism: Cnephaeus nilssonii (assembly GCF_951640355.1). Taxonomy (NCBI): domain Eukaryota; kingdom Metazoa; phylum Chordata; class Mammalia; order Chiroptera; family Vespertilionidae; genus Cnephaeus; species Cnephaeus nilssonii. The sequence goes on along the minus strand of NC_137086.1, from coordinate 27,472,939 downwards.
TGCCCAAGCAATGCCCACGATACTTAAAGATGTAGTTATAGTGAAATCTCTATGATACTTCCTTGGTGCTTAGACAGGTAGTGTCATAAACGAACATTTTACATAAATAAAACAAGAGAAGAGATAGATAACATAATGTACCGTGGTCCTAAACACTGCTAACCTTAATCGAATAAGTCTATTCATGTTTCACAAGTCAGATTGTATATCGGGCTTTCATTTAATTTGTGTGAATTGGGCTTCATGCTGGCTCATGTTGGGTTCCCACTACTCCCTCCTATTCAATATATGAGTTCTAGGTAATAGCTAAATTGACTGAATTCACAATCTTTGTCTCTGACTGGATCATAGGTGGCAGGAGATGAAAGTGCACTTCCAGATAAGTAAACACTTCATAAACCAGGCTTTTCCAAAATATCGTTACTTCTGTAGGCCTTAGGTTTATCATCTGAATAAGAAAGATATTGCACTACAGAATCTCCAGGGTTGCTTTTAGCCCTGGCATTTCTTTATTTTTTTATTTTTATTTTTCATGTTTTACTCTTACTAATCTGCTCATTTCTCAGAATACCCTTAGGGACCTGCAGTAACTCATAAAGGTAACAGGATCAGAGGTTTACAACTTCATGAATGACCCCCTCTTCTGAGCCTCTCTCTCTCTTTTTTTGTTGCCCCTGTGCACCAGTCAGAAAGTATATATGCACCCCTATGTTCATAGCAGCATTATTTACAGTAGTTAAGATTTGGATTCTCTCTTCCTTTATTCTCTTTCATTCCAAGACCTGAATGCAGGTAGAGGAATAGGTGGGGTCTGCTCACCCCTTCCTTTGTGCTGACACCATTAGGAATGCGAAATGCAAGACTGACAATCACCTCATTTTTAATTTTTAAAAGATTGGTGCTGCCTGTGGGTTTTAATATACTTCTCCTCTGCTGCTTTTAGTGTCTACATTTTTATTTAAAGAGCTTAATACTGAACTGTAAAAATGTCCAATTATGTTTAAGAAAAGCATGAAAAGGTTGAAAGTATCTGCCTGACAACCACCCTGTTTCTGGAGACAGAAGGGTTGATGTTTTGGAGTATGAAAAAAATAATTTGAAATGACCTGTCCTTTTCCATCTCTCCCCAGAACCTCCCTTCCATTCATTCTCCTCTCTCCTTCCATTTCCTTTGTTTTATCCCCTCAGCTTTCAAATCCATCTCCCATTTCTTAACCCTGCTGTCTGACTTATGCTACCTGCCTTCTTATTCATCATAAATCAAAATGGACCTAGGACAATTTACTGTGCACAGCGATTAGGTTCTTTTGGTAAATCTCAGTAGCCACAGTTGTTAGAGGAGAATGAGGGTTAACCACTATTCCAAGAATTTCTCTAAGTCCAGGTCATAGTGAATGTAAGATGCATACCAACCTGTGCTACGGAATCAGACATTTAAGTAGGCACAGGACCTTAGAGCCTGTTCTGGATGCTTGATGAAGTCCCAGCTCTTGGTTCTTTTAAAATGCCTGAAAAAAATGACTTTCCAAAAAGGTTTTCATGAAGCAAAGATGGCAGTATTGCTGGAACATCATCCAGCTCATCATCTGTCAGAATTAGGTGACTAAGATCTGTTAAGGATCACTAATAGCACTCATTTCATGTGGGTTTTGTGACAATTACATGAACTAATACATTTAAATCTCTCAGAGTTGTGCCAGTTACAGATGTATCAGTTATTATTACTATTGTTATGGCGCCATTCCTTATAGTGAAGGGTGAAAGGGCTCTTATATTCACACTAGAGGCCCGGTGCACGAGATTCGTGCACTGAGGGGGGGGTCGGGTCCCCTCAGCCTGGCCTGCGCCCTGTGGAAGTCTGGGAGTCCTCAGGGGAAGTCTGACAGCTACAGAGGCAGGAGAAGCTCCTGCCACCACCGCAGTGCTCACCAGCTGTGAGCCTGGCTTCTGTCTGAGCGGTGCTCCCCCTGTGGTAGTGCACTGACCACCAGGGGGCAGCTCCTGCATTGAGCATCTGCCCCCTGGTGGTCAGTACACATCATAGTGACCGGCATTACCCTGTTTGGTCGATTTGTATATTAGCCTTTTATTATGTAGGATATTCTATTTAAGTAGAAGCAAAACATGTCTAAAAGGTATTTTGGCCAACCCACATTTCTTGACTATTAATGACTTCATAAAGATAACCCATTTCTAACTTTCATTACACCAATTGACAAGCCATTTATTTCACCGATGATAACCTACTTCTAACATACATTGTAATTAATTAGCAAAGCCACATCATGATGGGAGATGATGATAGCTCAAGGCTTCTGGAAGCCACCTCTGGCTTCTATAATTCTGGCTGACACTGGAGCATAAATTTCTGATGAAGGCTGCTGACTCTCTTGGGACACAGAGTAACACTGGCACACATTTATACTCCACGGTCTATGCTGAAATATTTAAGCGTATATTGCAGAGAGCCAGGCACCCTGTCTCCTGCAACCAATTCTTTACTCACCTAACCCCAATTTGTCAAATGCTGCCTCAGTTTCCTTTAAATAGTGTGGTTCCAGCCACAAGGACTGACCAGCTGAAGAGACATAAAGAGTAAGCACAAGCTTTATTTGCTTCACTCAGATTAGGCATGTGTTTACTCACAAGACTTTTCTCCACTCTCTGTACAGAGAATCACTCTTTGTTCCACCAGATTACAAACATTTATAATAAATATTGCAGCATCAGTATCACAGCATCCATGCTAGAACCTCCTAAGTATTGCAAAGGTGCCCTAGACATCTGCCTGAAACACTATAGCTATAATTTCTTTTTTCAATGAAGCAATATATATATATATATATATATATATATATATATATATATATATATATATATATATATATAGCTCTTGAGACTCTAGTAAAACTGAGATTTCTGGCCTGTCCTTTCCCTAAACATGTCTTTATCTCCCAGGGCCCCAGGCAATATAAGACAGATGGGGAGCCTCTTCATTGGGAGGGTTGATCAGAAGTTTCTTTACTTATTCTATTTCTATGGCTTTAATTTATACAACTAACTCTCCAAAGTCCCAGCCCCATCCTTCCCTAGTAATCAAGGGAATAACAAATATAGTTAGTATTTATTATTTATGGATATGAATTCACCTCCTCACTAAAATTTGTAAACCCCCAAGTCCTGGCCAGGTAGCTCAGTTGGTTAGAGTATCATCCTGATACATCAAGGTTGTTGGTTTGATCCCCAGTCAGGGCACATGCAAGAATCAACCAATGATTGCATAAATAGTCAGAACAATGAATTGATATTTCTCTCTCTCTCTCCCTCCAGCCTTCTCTATTTCCCTCTTCCCCCCACTCTTTCTTTCTCCTCCCTCTCTCTCTTCCTCCTCATCCTTTCCTCTCTCGCAAATCAGTTTTAAAAAAAGGATCAAAAAATTGCAATCCCCAAATCAACACCCATAGCACTATTGTGGTCATTAACAGACATGCACAGAGTGGCAAAAATTTGAGTGCCAACACCCATGTTCCTGCCTGAGGTCAAACAACACAGCCCTCTACCTTGTTTCAGCTCTTGTATTATAAACAAGGGGCCTTTTTGTGGTCTATTTAGTGGCACATTTTTCACATTTTTGCGTGCTTTTTGTTGATCATTTTGCTGGTTAAAATGGCCACTACACATAATGCTGAAGTGCTAACATTCCTAAGCAAATGAGGCTGTGGCACACCTTATGGAGAAAATAGGTATTAGGTAAGCTTTATTCAGGCTTGAGTTATATTGATGTCAGCTGTGAGTTCACTGTTAATGAATCAAGAGTACATATTCAATAAGATGTCTTTAACCAGAAAAACACATAAAACAAGGTTATATATTGATTAGTTGATAAAAATGTTGTGGCCAGCGGCTTGCATGAACTTAACTCCTAGGGGCATTGGTTCAGGTTTGGCTAATTCAGTGTGTTCACAGTGACTTTATAGACCATAACTACTGGGGAGAATGAGAATTAACTGCATGTTCTCAGAGACTAACTTACATTTCACATATGCTGGGCACTAGAGGGAGTACAAAGAAAGATTGGACTCTGTTCCCCTTCAGGAATTCCTGTAGTTGGTGAGGGGAGGACAGATTAACACTATATAGGAGGGCATTGAGAGCAATGCAGTGCTCTGCATTTCCTGTAGATGGAAAGAACCGAGTGCATTGTGCAGGCTAATCAGCTCGGTTGGTTAGACCTGTATGGGAGGAAAAGCATAATGCCTTAATTGTGGGGAGCATTTGATATATTTTAAATCACTCTCACATTAAATATTGCATTATATCCTTCCTGCCCTGTGGGATTCTTAGGGAAGATAGGAACATGACTATTTTATAAAGGAAGCCAGGGAGCCTCAGGGGGAGGCTGAGTAACTGATTGGACATCACTGGTAAATGGCAGTGCCTAGGAGGCAGCACAGGTTCCCTACCTCTGCTCTTTCCCTGCGAACACGGTGAAAGATCAAATTCAGAATAGGAGCCTGGAGTCCTGGAACCGTACCGGGGAGGGTGATTATCCTCTTCTTTCCTTTGGAAGCTTGACTTGATATTTCAAAAATGAATAATCACAACCCTGGACTAGTGAGTGAAAACACATAGGCTAAAAAAAAAAAAAAATAGACAACGAAGAGGAAGTGGCCTGGGGATAAGGGTGGCAGCAGGACAGAGTGGAAGGTGCAAGATTTGGAGTCTGTTGGTTTATGAGCAGTTGGGGAAAGTTAGGAGATATCGCATATTTAAGTAAATAAACGCACCTTCTTTAGCATGGCTGAGCCATTTCAGTTAGTGAACTGAAGAATTTATCTTAGCAGAATGACATAAACTTTTGACAGGAACATAAGATGACAAATTGCTACAGATTTGATTTGGGGGCCCCTCGACACTGTTACAGAGTGGCCACCAGTGTCCCTGGGTGGCCTCTCTGCATGGTCTATGAAGCAATATAGAAGTCTAATTGGCCACTTGTATGAATGGTTGATTTAAGTCAAATCCTTCTAGATTACTTTTTCCCCCTTCAATATGGACTTTACATTTGTTGATACAAGGGATTATATAGACAAGGAAAGCCTGTGGGAAGTGATATCTATTCTGAGTTGTTTCCCTTTCTCTTGACATAGAAATAAAGCCAGAAAATGACCAGTCACTGGACATGTCATAGTCTTCTCACCTTTTGGGAACTGGAGGAGTGTCTCCGCCATAATCCCAAATCTTAACTGCCAGCCTCCGGGGACCGTGGTCCTCCTCGCCAACTTCACTCGCTGTGCTCGCTAGCTTTTTAGATTTTTGGATGTGTGTTGGCTTTGCTAGTCTCTCATCCAGGGCACACAGATTCCAGTGAGAGACGCTGCATTTCACCAGTAGGATATAAATGTCCTCTCGTTCTTGGGGACACTGGGTTTAGGAATTTTTGTTTCTTGATGCTATTTTCCTAATGAGACAGCATGAGAGAAGACGGAACTCTGCTGTTATTAAAAAAAATAAAATAAAATCACCAGAGCTGGGCTTCTATAGAGATCTGGTGGGTTCTTAAGTATCCCTAAGGTGCTGGATTGAAATACAAGCAAGCTCATTCTTCCAGTTTCTCTCCTCTGCTGTCCTCTTTCCCACCTGTCTCCTTTCCCTCTTGCATTCTCCCCTTTTTCTCTTTCCCCCCGCTGCCTGTGCACGCACCCCGTTTCTCCTGTGTGTTCCTGTTCCCCGCACTTTCACCGCCTTGTGAGATGTGATATTGTAGCGGGAACGAGGACTCTTTGTTATGAGTGATATCTGTAATGAACAGATCGTCACAACTGATGCTTGAGTAGATGGTGTCAAGCCATATTTAGCAGATCGGGTTTGAATACCTGGCAGAACAAGTTTGGTCCAATAAAAAGAGCAGGATTCTTTCCCTTTTAAGAGCTCTCAGGACACTGGTTACATGGAAACCATAGGGGTAGGGGAAGGGTGCCGTTTGCCATTGGAATGCAGAGGAGGGATCACCTGGCAGAGGAGGGAAGAGTTGCTTTTGAGGTGTTCCCTGCATTGCCATACACGTGTCCCTTGGATGCGTGGAGAATGCATGAGAGAGGCAAAGCGGGGTGATTTTTGTGGGAAGCTAGACCAGCCTCCCTCCTTACATAGGCTCGTCCTCTGCATTGCATCCCAGCTTCAGTGATTTGCTATTTGGAGACTGCAGATTTGCATAGAGCCCCCTCGCTTCGCCAGCGCCAGCGTGTGTGTGTGGTATTTCTTTTCTTTCTTTTTTTTTCCCCCCTCCTCTTTGCCCTGCACTCCTCTCTGCTTCTTTCCCCTCGCTCTGTTTCTCCCGTTCAGTCCCCGCTTCCTTGCGAAGGGTGTGCGCTCTTGCCTCTGAACCCCTCGCCTGGTGTGAGTGTCAGGAGGCAGCGGGCGCGGGGATTGCCTCGGGAGCAGGCGATGCGCGCCGCTGCTCCGCGCGCTGCCCGCGGGAGGCTGGCGCGAGCTGGCCAGCCGGCCGGGGCTGAATGGAGAGAAGGGGCGCCCGGATGCCATGGGGTCTGCTTCTCCCTTGAAAGGAGGCTGGGCCGGCGAAGTGGCCTCCCAAGTCCCCGCACACGATGCTAAATGGATTTACCTAGCGGATCCGCGGCGGATGGCTGTCATGTAGAAGTGAGGACCCTCCGGGCGGAGCTCTGAACAATTTCCCCGCTCCCCCCACCCCCTGGCACGCACTCTCGCCCGAAACTCTTTGGGAGTATCGCAGGAGAGCCCGGAGCCCTGGAAATCGGGGAGCAGCCGCCCTCTCCGCACTTGCTGTTCCTGGGGGCTGCCTTTCAGGACCAGTCCCCCACCCCCGTCAGCTGCATTGGCCTCGGCTATGTTTTGGATTCTTTGGGGTACAAGGCACGGCGGACTCCAGGACCCCGAGAAGACTGTCCGAAGGAGGGAGAGGATGGGTGCTCTGGCTCGGTGAGGCGGCGCCCTGCAGCCCACCCTGAGCTGCCTGCTCCCGGGTGCCCTCTCCCCTCCCTGCGCCCCAAACTTTGCCTCCCGTGGTAGCCGCTCCTCCGCGGGTGCCCCGCCATGTACCAGAGGATGCTCCGGTGCGGAGCCGAGCTGGGCTCGCCCGGGGGCGGCAGCGGCAGCGGAGGCGCAGGGGGGCGCCTGGCCCTGCTCTGGATTGTCCCGCTCACCCTCAGCGGCCTTCTAGGAGTGGCGTGGGGGGCGTCCAGCTTGGGAGCGCACCACATCCACCATTTCCATGGCAGCAGCAAGCATCATTCAGTGCCTATTGCAATCTACAGGTCACCTGCATCCTTGCGAGGCGGACACGGTGGGTCTGAGATGCCAAGTTCTCAGGGGTTACTCCCTGCCTCCCAGCTTTCCACCCCGCGCGCCCGCTTTTCAGCCCCTAAGGCTCAGAGAAATGGGAGCGCAAGAAAGGGAGGCGCATTTGGGTGTGCTTGGTGGGAACCACTAATCTCTTTGAAGACAATGGAAGAGGGATGGGGGAAGGCAGCCGGCGTGTTTGTGGAGAGGGGTGGGAGGGGCATCCCTTGGAAGGGTGCTGGGGAGAGACGTGGGGCGCCTGTGAAAGGACCATTCTTGGCTGGGCATCTGGGCCCCATGGGAAGGGGGCGTTACTCGCCAGAAGGTCACTGTGCGTGGCTGCTGGGGCGCTGTGCTCAGCCCAGGGACCTAAGCGCCAGTGAGAGGAGGGCTCTGCAGAACCTTTTGTCTGCACTGAGGGCTGCCCCACCTCCTGCCCATTTCCCCGGCCTCGGGGAGGGACAGGTTCCAGACGGCACATTCCTCCAGAGGGTGCCACACTGCAGGGCCAGCGAAGCAGGGGGTCCCGGGACTCACTCCACAGGAGTCCAGTCCCTTTTGCCCCCACCTCTTCCCTTAATTGCAGAAGGTAGGAAGGTAACTGAGGCTGACCAACCCCTACTAGGCTCAGAAAAGACCTCTGCACACCACCCCTTTCCCCACCCCCACACACATTTTCTTATTTTTCTTGGTGATTGGGCTCAGCTCTTTTCTAAACACAGCAGAGAGGCTTGGCTACCCCAACCCATCTCCCTGAGGGTCATGTCTGAAGGCTGTTGGGGTGAGGGATGTCTTGCTTTTCTCTTTCTTCAGCTTAGTGCTTTCCGGGGAGGGAAGGTGAGCCAATGCTGGTTGGTGTAAGTCCGGAGGTCTGCTTGGAGGAGGAGAATTTAGAGCAAAGAAGCTCTTCTCCTCACCCCGGTTTGTGTGTGTGTGTGTGTGTGTGTGTGTGTGTGTTTTGTGAAAAGTAGAATGTGAAGGAAAGCCTTGGTGGGCAGATTCCTTCTCCAGAGTGGCCAGCAATGTGAGACCAGGTTCCTCTCATCTTCAGATAAAAGTCTATTTCAGATTCCCTGAACTGACAGTAAATAATATATCAAACTGTGTTTGTAAATCTCCCCCCACTTCCAATCTGCCCCCCCAGTTTAAAGCCCACTACATTAAAAAGCAGGACAAAAGTTGTTGGGGACACTCTTTCTTATATTCCATCCTCCCTTCCTTTCCTTCCAGGCCCCTCCCTCTTTTAGGCTCGGTTCAGCTCTGGACCCTAGGTCCTGCTCCCCTGGGCAGCCACGGGTTATACCAGGATGGCCCCCTTCCCCAGGGACAGCTTCCTACCTGGGGACAGTTCTGGTTGGATATGCAAAGCATATAGCTTCACCTAACTGAAGAGAGAAGAATAATTCCCCTTAGCAACTCCTCTTTAGGAGTGGCGTGGAGACACACCTCATTTGGGTCCCAGACATCCCTTCCCTTCCTTTCCCCAGTTCCCTCTCAAGGATTCTCTCCAGCTTAGAGTGGCTAGGATGGAAGTGATGCCCCAAAGTGGGGCATCTGAACTAAGAGTAACATCAAGGATAGGTCCCTCTGAACCAGCCAGGAGTCTTTCTGCTCTCACCAGGGGTCCAGGAGCCTGCTGCTCAGTTACCTGGGCGCAGTTCTCCCCCACTGCCCTGCCTTTGTGCAGAACTGTGTGAGTTCCAGGGGAGGGAGGCGAGTGAGGGCACAGGAGTGGCAGACAGAGAGTGGGTGGGTGGGTGCGCTGAGCTAGATGGGGGTAGGGTGAGGGGGTGGGGCGGGGCGCCTAATTGTAGTGGTGGGAAGCACTTGGATAGTAATCAGATATACAGATTCACTCTTCCTGTGCGGTGGCTCTGCCTCTCTCCCTGGAGATGAGGCTCCCTTGGGGAGAGCGCCTGGGGGTGGGGGGCGGAGGGGAGGGGGAAGGAGAACTCTAGGGGGGCCCTGCGAAGCGTGGGCACTCCTCCCTCTGCCCACTGCTGCTCTGCCCCAGTCAGGCGCCGTCTGCTGGTCTTTACAAACATGTCTTTCCCTCCAGAATATAGTGATTGTCTCTGTATGTGAATGAAAAAACCAGGCACATCCATCATTGAAAAAGAGAAAGGATAGGAGAAAAGTAGAGAAAATGGTGTGTGAGCAGCATTTGGCATCATTCTTTTGAGTCAGAGAACTTTTTCTTTCCTTGAAAAAGGTTCTGTTGTTTGTTTTTGAAACTCCCCATCCACGTTGGGTGGAAGCTTTCTGATTCTTTTTTTCTTTTTCTTTTCTTTTTTAAATCAGAGTAGCAAACTTGCCAACATCCACCAAATAAACCCCGGTGTGAATTTTTTCTGCTTCCTTTATTCCCTCGCTTGAAAAGAGGGAATTAACTCTGGCTAGAGTATAATCAAGGGGCATTAAGGATGAAGTAAGCCTCAGGGTGGGGGATGGAGAGATGTGTGTGGTGGGTGCAGAGGGGCTGAGAGCAGGGCAGGCAGGGTGGTGGTAAAAGGAACCTAATAAGGACGAGGTGATGTTGAATTTGTTGGGTCAGTAAACTCCTTCAATATTCAGCTAATTAGACTAAGGACCCACAAGGAAATAATCTTTGAGCGTAATAGATGAGGGTGAAGGGAAGCACAAAGGTGAATGACAATATGATAAATTCTTAGCTGAAAATCCAGGCAGATGCAAATGAGGTTTAGTTCAAAATTTTAAGACTATTGCAAGTGTATGTATATAGAGGAACAAATGAGCCAGCCTGTTTGTATTATAATTTCTTGGAATCATAAGACATTGTTCTCGTAATAGGGAAAGCATGGATATGCTTCAAAGTGTAAAAGAAAAATCATGTGTGGTGTATTTGGGGAAATGAAATGAATCTACCCTCTATGTTGTAAAAACTGCAGGGTTGACTCTCAGGGCTCATTCTTCTTCATTTTCTCATCACGCCATGCTTCATTTGCACTATTATGAGGTGTCACTTACAAGGATTGCAGGGTGCTGAAAGCGCTCATGGCTACCCAGAGTATCTTTGTGCAAGCTGACCCAGTTGCAGAGATTATGATGAGGATCTTTCTTTCTTTTCTTTTTTTTTTTTTAAATGCACATGAGAAGCAGCATTTGAGATCTCTGCAAGACCCCATTTTATTTTGCATGCACTTAAACAAATAAATGATGAAAATACCTCCTAGAAAAATTACATTTTCCCAGTTAAATAAACAGCAAACTGTGAGGTTGTAAAAGATAACAAAGCAAGCCTGCTTGTAATTAAGAATGCTACTTAAAGACTGCCAGAGTTGAGAGTAGACCAGGGTGCTCATTTAGTATTGCTGTAGTGATGCACCATGTGTGCTGAGCATAGAATGATGTCAGTGCAATGCTCAGGTTCCCATCTCTGCTCCTGGCTTTCCTAAGTACCTCTGTATAGTTTTGAAAATTAGCTTAGAGCCTCTTAATAATTTCAGGAGATAAAGGAATGAGAAAGCCATCACAGAGCCGAGCACACCAGTGCCAGGCATTCTCCTCGCACAACTAGGAGCTCCGGAAATTATACTGCCATGATTAGCTTATAGTATTAAAGGGCAAAAGGGCTTTCCCAGAAGGAAATGTTAACAGATTTTAAAAGTGTGGATTGTAATTGAAGCAGCCCAGTGCTGTTATATAAGGATAATAATATCTTGCATTTATAATGTTTCTCATTCCCAGGCACTTTGTGTGTGTGTGTGTGTGTGTGTGTGTGTGTGTGTGTGTGTGTGTGTGCACATACTAAACTTCTAAGAGGAATGCTGTGTTTTGGAGGGAATTGTGATTATGATCGTCCTTGTGGGGATACTGAGGCATACTATAGATGCACCAAAAAAAAAAAAAAAGATGGAGCCAAATCTCCCATCAGTTAAACAAGGCTTCCTGGCCCACAGCCCAGAGCAGTTGCATGAGCTCACAGGTTTTGAAACTGGAACTCAGAGGGCCCACCAGGTGCTTCAGAGATTGGTGTTTGGGGTAGACATTATTACAAGGAACAGGGCAGAGAATTTTGCTTCCAGCACATATTGACAATAATGAATACCGTGAGCAAAGCTGATGGCAACTCACCGGTGTCCCAGGGATCACTTCATTGGTTCAGCTGGGGAGGTTTTGGTTTATCTCTTATTTTTCTCAGAGGCGGAGGTTGCTGTTTGATGGAGCTGATTCCTTTGCTCTTTTGTCTGGCAACCAAGAGAGTTTAAATCTTTTGCAATATGTTTGACTTTGCTGCTTTGAAGACACAGTTAGTAATTAATTGATATGTGTGACCCAGAACATTTTTGGCTATGGATATTCTGCTGAAATATAGCTATCCCTACCGTACACCTCTTCCTTATTTGGCTTTTTTCACAAAAATGCTCTTCACTACAATGCAATTTTAGGCAAGATTGCCAGGTAATATTTTGGGGAGTATCTTTGAATCAGTCATGGTCCAAATAATCCAAAACTCTAGGATACTGTTTTGGTTGCCCCTAACTTTAATATACTTATTGCTCAGGTCGGCCATTTATTTTTTTCGGTAAATAGGGAGTACGTGCACGTTTTTGTTTTTGTGCTCCATGTACCATGCAAGGCCGGATAATAATGGGGATGATGGGAATAAAGGTGAGAGAGGAGGAGCCAGGATACTGAAGGCATAACCATCAAAAAGTTTACAATTTAGTTCTCAAAGTCCAAGCTGTTGTTAGAAAGAGTTAATCTTTAAACAAACAAAACTTGCTCTTTAAAAACAAAAGGCATACATCATATGTATATGTAGCAATCATCTGAGATTCAACATGAAGTGATCTGGTAAAAACATCAACATAGTAAATTGTATCTATATCACTTTCTCTTCTTTAATATGAATGCTCTATAAGAGCTCCTTGTACAACTGCTTTCTTCCATGTTGCTGCATATATTTCCTCTAGCAAAACAGAGTCTTTCATTTTTCAAATAAAGGTAAGACTTGTTTTGCAAATGTATTTAAGATAGGTGATTTCATTGACTTAAATGTTTACTATTACTAGTATATAAGTAATCGAGGCAGCTTGGTCTAGTGAAGATGATTTCAGGAACATATCTATGTGAAAATTTGGCCACTGCTGCATACATTGTGTAAATTTACTAAGCTACTTATCCTCACTAAGGTTGTTTTCTCAATATATAAAATGAAAATACACTGAATTACATCTAGTGAAAAATGAAGCCATGAATTTGATAAGTGCCCAGAATGTAATAGACCCCTAATAAATTTTTGTCCATCAGATAGATTTTTAGTTTGTTTCCACATCTTGGCTACTCTGAAGAGTGCTACTGTGAACTAATATCTCTTCAAAATCCTGATTTCAATTCTTTTTAATTTTTTGAGGAACCCCTATGCTGTTTTCCATAGTGGCTACACCACGTTCTGTTCACAATTTCACAAGGGCTCCAGTTTCTCCACATCCTTGTCAAAACTTGTCTCTTTGATAATAGCCATTATAATAGGTGTGAGGCGATACCTTTTTGTGGTTTTGATTGAATGGATAAAGCGAATGTGATATATACATAAAATGGAATATTAATCTTAGAAAAAGGATATTCTGTAGTATGTAATAACACGAATGAACTTTGAGGATATTATCCTGAGGGAAATAAGTCAGTCACAGCAAGACAGATCCTACATGATTCCACTTATATTAGGTGTCTAAAGTAGTCAAATTCATAGAATCAGGGAGGGGAATGGTGGTGGCCAGGGGCTGAGGAAACGAGGAAATAAGTTGATAGTCAGTGGAGCCTAAAGTTTCCATTACACCAGATGATTAAGCTCTGAAGATCTGTATAACATTGTGTCTATAATTAACAATACTCTTTAAGCACCTTCAAAATTAACAGGGTAGAGCTCAGGTTAACGGTTCTTACATGACAACATAAAAATTTTAAAGAAGAGTTTTCAGAGATAAGACACATGTCAGAAAAAAAAAGAACAAACCTTGAAATCTGGAGACCTGATTTCTGGTTCTAATTCAGCCAGTTATTAACTGTGTGACTTCTGGAATTCATTTACAGCTGGGAACATCAGTTCCCAGACAGAACATAGCTCCACAAATGCGAGGAGCACGTTCCTCTCATTTTATAGATGTGAACACAGAGCTCTAAATAATTTAAGGGAACCGAACTCATAGTCACAGCTAATTAGTGGCAGAGTTGGAAGTAGAACCCATATTGTCTAATTTATCTTCCTCCTCAGTTAGAGTACTCTGCCAGGAAACCTATGTTCCAGTAGTGGGGAGAGGCGGTACTGAATACTGTTTAACCTAAGGTGGTTGTTTTTAGATGATAAACTGGGATTAGAACCTATGTCTTTGGGGGAGATAATAGAGCAACCTAACTTAGGTGAGAAAACCATCTTTGCTCTGCTGTTGTTCATCACCACAGTTAGCCTCAATGCCTTATTGACATTACATTGTGTGCCTGTTTTTAATGAAAGACATTTTTGAGTTGTTGCTGTTCTCAGTAATAATGTTGAGAGTGGCTTTTTATATTGTTTTGTAATTCTTATATATGTGGTAGTGTGGTGGTGTTGTTTTTTTAATTAGACTAAGATCATTTCCAACTTTGGGTTCTAAGATTTCTTTAGTAATAGGATCTCTTAAGATTCTAGTGTTCTTTCTTGTCTTTCCAGAGTCTGACTGATTCTAAACAGACCATAACTTGAGCTATTTTAACAAAGATTGCATTTGGGTCCCTTAAGCCATCTAGTTGTCTCCATCATTAGTAATAAAGGTGGTTTACTTCAGTGCACAAGAATCACAGTATGCGGGGCAGGCTCCGGGTATCTGCCTAGTGCTTGCCCCTTCACTGAGGTCCTAAGGAATGTCTCTTTGAGAAAAGCACCAGCTTCCTTTACTTGGCTTTTTGCCCCATCCTTTTTGGTCTGTGTAGGGTGTAGAATATCCCTCCACATAGAAATTGGTAATAGCCTTTTAAAATATTCCATTCTCTCACAAAATGCAAGATTTTATTTTTAGTGTTGATCATATAACAATTCCCTGAAGCTTTTGACAGAACTTAGTAAAAACAGCCAAATTTTAAGTATATATTTCCACAGAGCCCTCAAGTAAAGTGTCTCATTTAATCATCCTAGTAATCCTGGCAGGGCTTATGATCACCGCTTTGCTGACAAGGAAGCAGATTTGGAGAGGCGAAGACTCTGCCAGGGTCATTTAATTAATAAGTGACCGCAGTCCTTTTTTTTTTCCACTGCAATATGATGAGGCAGGGTTTTTAAAATAATACTTCATTTGAATTTAGAAGTCCTGAATTTTCTCCCAGTGTTGTCATTTCCCAGACCAATCCCCCCCGCACAAAAAAAACAAACGTTTTTATTAAGAAAAAAGTTAACCAAAAAATAGGTAACTCATAATTATTAATGATTTCAAGTGAATATTGATGTGAAATTTATATTTTTATTCAAGTGGAAGAAATTTTAGTTAATATTATGTTTTGATACTTAGCAGAAAAATAAATAAGGTGGGGGTAGATTAATACATGAGGGTCATTTTCAAATTAAATTTAAAGCAATGTACTCAGGCAGTGATAAAAGTTAGTAAAATCAAATAATAACCATTATAGTAAAATACTTTGTGACTAAAATATGATTCTTGGACAAACTTCCTTTTAGTCACCAAAGATGCAGGCAGTTAAAAAGAACCCGCTGTTGATGGTGTGAATTTATTATCTCTGGGATTTGTGAACTGGAACTGAGGTTGTGTCCAAGGGTGTTTCTCCAGTATACTTCAAGACGCATGGCTATGTGCATACTAAGTTTGCATGAAGCTTGTAGGAATCTTGTAGCCACTTTTATTGTGAAATTCAAAATACGATTAGAATTTTTGGCTATGGGATCTCTAATTTAAGTGTATTATGTAATGTGACCCACATTTAATGCAAGATTCTGGACTTTATGTTCATGTACATATGTCCTACATTTTTATATAAACTTGATGAGAAAAAGGTATTATAATCTATCAGAAAATAAGCAACTAGAAAGAAACGAAACTTTGATAGTAATGGAGTGGGTTTTACTATGTGGTAAAACCGAAGACAGTGGCATTTACTGACTTGGGCATCACTTCTGCACAGTTGTGTTGCTTATGTGAGTTGCTTTTGGACAAACGTCCATACATTAATTATTTATGCGGTTCAGCCTGTCTTGGATATTAGTTACCATGTGGCAATCATTCATTTTTCTGTATAACTACAGGATTCAGACCTGGTAAAAAGAAGTGGTGTTCTTGATGCTTCTTAAAACCGAGATGATTTTGGATTCTGAAATCTCTGTAATTGTGCACTAAGGTTGAATTTCCTAGAGCGTGTATTTAACTCAGCAGAAAGTACATCACTGTGAGTGATTGTGGTGTGTTCTAAAAAGTACATTCAGAACAATATGGAAGCCAATGTGATGGTGCTCCATTTAATACCATCCGGTTAGCACTTTTATTTGGGCTTGCAGAATGATGCTTTAAAGAAGTGTGTACTTCTCCTGACAAACTTCCTTTCACATTGTTCAAGATTTTGACTTTGTTAATCTGATTAACACTCTAGTTCATAGCCATGGTGTTTCATATGTAATTATCCCTTTCAGTTAGCAAGTATATTGCAATCTGTTGTGGAGAAATAATATCGGAGCATGCATAATTTAAATATCTCTGGGAAGGTTTGCCTAAAAGGTGTATTATAGAAACTGAACTTCCTGTTTGTTTTCCAAAGCATTGTTTAGTAGTCTTCTTATTTAATACCAGAAGCCAATGCACGAAGATTCGTGCTAGGAGGGGCTTTCCTTTCCCTGGCTGCAGGCACTGCCTTTCCACTCCGGCCCAGCCCCTTTCCACTCAGGCCCTGGAGCCGCCTCTTTCCGCTCCAGTCCCGCCTTCCCACCCTGCCCAGAGGCCCTGAGAGACCAGGGGTGGGGCAGAACGCCTGCATCGTCACCATGACGATGATGCAAGTGCCCCGCCCCCATCACTTGGCACCTGTGTATGCAAATTAACCACCATCTTTGTTGGGTTAATTTGCATATCACTCCTGATTGGCTAGTGGTGAGGTGGAGGTACGGTCAATTTACATGTTTGTCTATTATTAGGTAAGATTTCATATTGATCCCTGAAAATCTTGCCATATTGAACTACTGATACTCACATACTGATTGAAAATAGATCATTTTGAGATTAAATCTTTTAAAAGATTTTCCTCAACACTCTCAGCTACCCTTCCTTGAAGTCCACACTTAATATTTTCAAAATTGCAATGTGCTGTATCAGTCACTTTTCATGTCTACTACCAAAGTATTAGCATATGCTGGGATAAAATGAATATTAAATTAATCTCTGTCAGCAAAGTGGCTAATTGGACACACTGTTAAATATGCAAATAATGTACTTCATTTTCCCACTCATTTTTTCCTGGGGACTTATTCTAAGTGAGAAAATAGTTTTTGATACTGCTATGGACAATGTATAACTCAGTTAAAAGTAGAACACTGCTGGTGGGTTTCTGATCAACATCTTTATACAAAAGCCTTGTGTTTTAGTATATTCACAAGGTATTGATTGTCTGGGTGCTTCTGTAATGACTAAGACATATAATAACAGTCAATTTGTACTTGCCAGCAATAAAACGTTTGCCTCAGTGGTTTTCTTTTTAAGCATAAAACTGTGCTTTTTCAGAAAATAGACATTTAAATTATTTTTACACAAGAAATAATGAAACAATTGGCTTATAGTAAGGAATGATTTAATTATTGTAGGAGTATTTCACTGTCTAATTTTCTCCAGTAAAAAGGCTGTAAAGACAAAGAACTAGGATTATGTAAGTGGTAGTAAATGACCGAGGAAGTTATTTATTTACTGAATAATCATTTAGTCCTTATTATATGTCAGATACTATTCTAAGCCCTTAGCAAATGATGAACTCATTTAATCCTCACAACAACTCTGTGAGGGAGATAAAGGTAATCTCCCATTCTACACATAGGGATTTAAAAGCATAGCAACATTAAGAAATGACAAGGTTGCCCAGCTGGCGTGGCTCAGTTGATTGGGTGGCATCCCGTGCACCAAGAGGTTGCTAGTTTGATTCTTGGTCAGAGCACTGCCTGGGTTGCAGGTTTGATCCCCAGTAGGGGGCATGTAGGTGGCAGCCGATTAATGTTTCTCTCTCATTGATGTTTCTCTCTCTCTCCCCCTCCCTTTCTCTATCTCTAAAAATCAATTTAAAAATCTTAAATAAAAAAATGTCCAGGTTACAAAACAAAAGTCCTGGTGTCTAGATTTCACCCTAGGTAGGCTCAATTCCAAGCCCATGTTCTTTACTCCTACATTATGCTGCCGACAAACATAATGTATCCTGAAGGTATATATTTTCTCCTCCTCCAGCTTTTATCACCAGTGATACATAAGGGACTAACCAAGGACAACTATCTGGATTTACTTGGTTTAATTTCCAACAAGTCTTTTCACTGAAGGTTTCATGCCTCGTCCTTATCTTCCAATTTTGTTTGTAAGCATCTTGCTTCTTAACTACATGGGGCATCAGGAGGCCTCCCTGTGCCTCCCTCCTTCATCCTTTGTTTTGACTGCTTTATTAATCTGCATATCCACCACCACATCAAGGGTAAAGGAATGATTGATTTAAGATGTTTATTCATGTTTATTAACTTCATTCCTTCTAGTTGGTAAATACATTCCCCACCAAATTGATAGATCTCCTGTGATAATAGACTAATTTGCAAGCTCAGTCATGGTTTACAATTAAAAGGGAACAGTTGCAATGTATCTGATTATGTGATTATATTCTCATGAGATGAAAGGAATCCCTCTGTTAAATGGTTTAAAAAGTTGTATAGTTCTGAAGGCAGGGTATAAAGAAAACACTGACAATTAATAAACTAAGTATTCATCCCCATTTTAATTATGGTTTTTTAATTATGAAACCTTGAAGACTTAAGAAAAAACAAATTGTATTGGTTATATATGCATGGTATTATATGACTACACAATGAATGTAAGCATTTCTTCTACTCATTTCTAATTAGACTCTTGAGTTAAGCATGATTCAGAAAGGATGGTAAAGTAAAGGCTTTGAAGTTTGAGTCTCCTAGCTACAGTTTTCTTAAAGATTCTTTTGTTTCTCCAATTTAACAACAGAATTTTTGTTTCAGTTTATTTACTGGCATTATATTCATTTCACATATAACATCATAGGCATTCTAGGAATTTCCTAGCAAGATAAAAGATTACGCTATTAGATTTCATTGCACCCACTAACACCCTGGGCAAGTTTCTAAACCTTTGGGAGCCTCAGTTTCCTTAAAAGTAAAATAGGCCTATAATTCTAATCCATAGTTTTGTTGTGTAGACTACCTACTTCATGAAATCATATGGCACCGAACCTCACAAATGACTGCTGCTGATTAACCTGTCTCCTGCAGTGGGTCTTCTCTGCTCTGGATTCCACTAAGGAAGAAACCAGGAAGGGTTGAGGTTATTAAAATGACCATCCTCAGAGTCTTTTAAAACTGACTATCCTAGTATCATGCTAGGTTGACTTGGTAGATTCCTTTAGTAAAGGTAAGGGGTTGACATTGAGATCCTTTAATGGCATTTGATTCACAAAAAAAAAAAAAAAAAAAAAAAAAAAAAAGAATGAAACAGGTATTAACAAGAAGATATGCAGAAAACCAACTCCTCCCCCCCGCCCCCCCGCCCTGTGTTCATGTGGGAATTAAACCAGGAAACCTGCATCAGGGCCGAACAGCCAGTGCTATTGATGCATCTTTATGTTGGACTTCATTCTGTTTTAGGAAATTATTTTAGAATTTACATTAGGAGTTCTTAAGATAGAGTCAGGGAGGAGAGGACATTGATGATCAAGAAAAATTAAGAAAATGTTTCCACTCCCCCCCCCCCCCCCCCCCCCCAATCAGCCTCTGAAAACAGAAAATGCTAAGCCCTCTTCACCTGGCTGTATTACAGATGAAAGAGATTTCCGTAAGAGAAACAGTGTTTCCTGGCCCAGAATAGCTATCACTGTGGCCACTTCGGTGCCATAGCCAAATACTAGGAATCTAGCATTTAAACAGAATAGAAGCATGTCAGAATACTAAATCAAATGAGAATGCCCAGGAACTGTAATTTAATCATCCATTTTTTAAAAAGATAGGTAGCCAATTTCACAAAATAAATGAATGTTTTTAACAGGAACTTAATATACACGCTTGATTTCCCTTCCTTCTTTCTAAAAAAGAGGCTCTCGGGAAGCATGTAGTAGAGAAAATTTCATGATAGTGCGAAGATTAAAGTTACCATCTTTCTTGGGCCTCTCCCAAGGCCTACTTATTGTGGTATGTGAGTGCCAGTAGCAAGTTTAATCTATGAAATCATGGAGCTCGATTTTTCCCCTAAATGAAGATGATTTTCTAGATAACAGAATGGTGAAGAATGTTCTTGAAGAAAGCATTGCCTGGCTCTGGCTCCTCCAGGGTGTATGACATGTGAGTGTCAGTCCCTCCTCCTGTATTTGTGCATTCCATAGTGTTTTGGAGAATTTGGAGACCCTTCCTATTGAGTGCCTGCCATTTGAAAAACGGGGTCCCAAATAACATGTCTTGGCAATCTGCACTGTGGCAATGTAGGTGTCTAGTAATCAGAGAAACAGTTTCCAGCAAGGGAACCATTAAAGGCTTCATGAAGGAGGTGAGCTTTTAGAGATACTTTGAGCCATGGATATGTGGTACATGGGGAGGTAAAATGGGAAATTAACAAAAGCAAATAGCATGAGCAGAAGACACCACCTTCATTCCACTTGTGCTTTTATTTTTACCAGTGCAATGATTGCAAATTCAGTTTTTCTTAATCATCCCAGACAACTGCTCTGACCACTGAATGAATGTGTGTGTGTGTGTGTGTGTGTACTTTCTTAGATATACAACCATCAATGTAGTATTTTTCCAGCCTTGAGGAAAGACAGCATAACAGAGACCTGATTCTTAGTTTAGCTGTAAAACACAATGTTGTGTTCACTAGATGCTGGTGTGGAGCTGCCAAAGAGGAGCATATTCTTGAGTGATGGACAGAAACACATAGAGAAAAAAATCCCCCCAATCCCACCACCAAGGGCAGTGCCCCATCGGCCCCTTGCCTTTAGGATCTCCGATACCCTCACTGATAAGAGAAAATGATAAAGGAGAAAGATGTAGGGGGCTGACTTCTGTTTCCGATAATTTCTTTCATTCAGCCTCCTCAGTCACAATAGGCAGCTACATAGATTATTACCAAATTGTGGGTGTTTGCACACTCTCTGCTGGCAAGTCACTGTTCCAGGGAGAGGCAGGAATGCAGAGGTCAATCAACCAACAAGTGCCTGTCAAGTGCCTGCTGCTGGAAGTAGGACACTGCCTTCCTGTCTGCCAAAGGAGACAGGGCCTGAAAGAGGCCTTCAAATCCTTGATGCAGCTTTTGGCTTTAAAACTTAACCTGTCTGTCTCCTATTCCCTCGAGCTCCTCAGGGAGGCCTTCCTGTCCTAGAGCAGCCAGCAGGAGAGGTGAGAGCCATCTCTTTTTATTCTACCACTGCATCCCAGAGGCCCCGTCCACACCATCAAATGGGCTAGACAGGCAGAGTTCTTGCTTCATTACAAATTTGGTAGTTGGGACATATTTGATTACATTTCCACTTTCACATTTGTAGAGCTCTTCATGTTAAAAAAGGGTCTCTCATGTTTTATCTCACGTGATACCCACAATAAACCTGTAAATGAGGCATGGCAGATTTTGCCTCATTTTGCAGGTGGGGAAGTAATATGGCTTGGTCACTTTAAGTGGCCTGACTTGGTCCCAAGTTTATAAATGGCAGACCTGGGACTTGAACACAGTGTACTGGTTCCCAGAGCCCAGGGATATTTTTCTGAGCAAATAAGTGAGCACAGGCTATTTGTGTACTGTCCTTAGAAACCCATGGAGACCTAATGATTCTGCAGGGATTCTGGGAAGAAACCACTGAAAGGGCCCAGTCTCTGCAGCCCTGCTGGATTAGAAGAGAAAGAAGAAAGGGGTCGAGACCCTTTAAGAGAAAATAAAATAACAGTCCAGATTGTTTGGTGAGGTGGTCAGGAATAAAGATGGGCTTTTAATGTATTTTGTTAGTATTATGGTTTAATTTTCTTGTTGCGTATTAGGGTTTGCCTTTTGGAAAAGTAATGAGGATTTCAGCTTGAAGGAGGAACTCACTAGCTTTTGATCATTGTTGAAATTACTCAAAAAAAGTGTACGTATACCCTGGGAAAACACTGAGGCTTAATACATATATATTTAGTCTTGCAATGTTTTTCTGGCTGAATAGTGTCAAGACGCTGAATATAATTAAAACACCCAATTACTTGTAAGAATTTACTTAAGAGCACTTGGAAATTTGAGATATTTAGTCAAAAACTTGTAATGAAAACTTCGATTCTTCACAATGATAACAGAAACTTACAAGAGAGAATCTCCCTTTGGAAATGTATTTTGCTTATAATCGTATGAAAAATGATGCCCAGTGGGCAAGATGGCCAGCGTTCTTCCTGAAACAGACCTCTCTCCAATTTCTTGAGAGTGAATGCTTCCTGGTGTTACCACCTAGTTTAGAGATTATGCTGGGATACATGCAAAGGATGTTTGTAGAAACACTCCCTACATTTTTAGAACAGCACTCTAACCCCCTGGATTTAGTTTCTGAGAATATAGTGCCCAGCAATAAATATTCAAAGGTACTGAAATGTTTATAGAATGATTCTTAGGCCTCCTTACATAGAAGCAGTGATATATTCAGACCGTTAGTTGAAACTGACTTTAAAGCTAGTTGCTGTCAGCAGAGTATGACTTTGAGTCCTATTAATAGCCTGAATGATCTAAATGTTTCCACCATTGCCTGTGATTCCACCATTAGAGATTCATTTTTTAGTGCCTTGATAGCTTTTATTAAAATTTGTTGTATGTTGAAAGATCATAAAATTTGGATTCATGGTTCACCAGTTGCTGGCTGGATGACTTCTCTAAAATGGTATAAAAATGACAATTTCTGTCCTTATTGAACTATTTTATGTGAGGAATAAATGAAATAATAGTTGTAAAGCGCTGTGTACATTATATTAAGGAAGAATAAAAACATTTTAATAATGTATATAAACCATTTATTTAGGAAATAGCCTACTTTAAGCTGATGTAAGGTGGTGATTCTTAAAATTTAAACTTCATCAAAATTCCCTGGGGACCTTATTGAAACTTCGGGTGACTGGTTTTTCACCCCTAGAAAGTCTTTTCAGTAAAGTTGGGGTAGGACTCAAGAATTTGCATTTCTAAATATTCAATTTAAGAGATTCTAATATAAATGGTGCTTGGACAACTTCTTAAGAAGTAAGACTTTAGGCCATTATCAAGTAGGATCTTCAGTGGCAGCCTTTTACCTAACTATTTGTAAGGCTTCAACATATATTGTCTAATTAATAATTAGAAAGTGATTACTTTATATCCACAGGACACAGGGAAATCACTAGGATACAGGGAGAATATTGTAGGAATTTATTTTAACACTGATTATCACTTTAGTTATCAATTGTTCTATAGAATATTAACAAGGAAACTAACAAATTGTTAAGCCTATTGCCTTTCTCCTCAGAAGGACCATTAGACATAAAAATGTGTTCATATAAGAGGTAGAGCACAAACAGTTTTTTTTAAAGGTTCATACCTTTTCTTTGAATGGGGTGTCCTTACTACAGCTAACACTTTTTGCTATAGAGTTGTACTTTTGAGGCTTTATGCGTGTGTATGTAATGGGTTCACTAGCACACACAATTTAAAAATCTTAGTCTTCAATCTCTTTTGTCCTTCTATTTACACATTCTTTGGTCCTCCATTACCAATATCCTTAAAAAGGATTATTTTAGTCTATAAAGCAAACTAAGGTGTCATTCCTTTTTTCCCCCCTTCAAGTAGAAAAGTCTTTTGATAGCACTTTTTTTCTTTGACCAAGAAAGCTTTCATGTAGGTGTTATTTCAGTATACATTTCATCATATTCTATTTATAATGTTTTAGATTTTGTAATGTATTTTCTAAGTTTCCTCCTCTTTAATGTATGTGATATTTTCAACATTAAATATTTTATGAACTTCCTCTTTCTTGGTCTTCTTCTTAAAATCACCCATACCTTCCTAAAAAACACCGTTATTACTAGGTTGTAATTCTGTATTTATTTTTGGCATTATCTGGATGACAAGTGTATGTCTAGAATCAGACACTTGGAGTAATAGGAAAGACCCTAGAGATGAACTAGTACCCACCCCTAATTTTACAAATGAAGACGGAGACTCAGGAAGGTTAAATGCATACTCAGTTCTAGGTTCCTTTCCTAGCTCTGGACTGCTCTGCTCTAGCTTTGTTTATGACTTTCCTGTAGTTAGAGTAATCTAGCCATATCCAAGCCATTCTTTGTGCAGAATTTTAACTGCACAAATTGCAGTAAATAAGCTCTGAGAAACTGAATAAGTTTTCCATTTATAGTACAAGAATATCTTTTGTGTTTTCTTTTTCAGCTACTTTATTCATTAAAACGTAGCTGAACTGAGAGCAACCATAACTCCTATGTGCACCATTAACCTGACAGTGTAAAATGTTACCTTGCTTAATTTGTTACTATGGAGATTTTTAAAATAGAGAGTAAATAGCATTGAGGTTGGGGAGGTGGGAGAAGGTATTAGAAGGAAGGATCTTCAAATATGAATATCCTCGGGGATGCCAGGTTAAGGTATGACCTTATTTTAATATTCCATTGTTGCCAATAACAGAAGGAAAAGTAGAGCTTTTCTATGTCTGTAAATTATTTCTGTCATTTAGACTTTTAGAGGTAATTGGCATTTTAAAATAACATTTATTATTACTGATTATTGTTTATTGCTGTACAAGATTTGGAAAACACGGAGAAGTTTGAGGAAAAGTTTAAAACATCCATAATCATAATATCCAGAGACAGGCACTATTAAAGCTGCGGTGTATTATTTTTTTTTTGGACTTATTTGTCTTTATATATTTCAACATTTAAAAAGTAGGATTCCGCTGACTGGTATGGCTAAGTGGTTGAGTGTCGACCTATGAACCAGGAGGTCATAATTGGATTCCTGGTCAGGGCACATGCCTGGGTTGTGGGTTCAAAACCCAGTGTGATGTGTGCAGCAGGCAGTCAATCAATGATTCTCATCATTGATGCTTCTCTCTCTCCCTCTCTCTCCCTTCCTCTATGAAATCAATAAAAACTATTTTTAGAAAAGTAGGATTCTACTTTACTTGCTGTTTTACAATCCTTTTTAAATTAAAACTATATGGTGAACATTTCTTACTTTATTAATTTCTTTCTAAACTATAACATTTTAGTGACTGCTATTCAACCTGAACCATATTGATTTCATCAGTACTTTTATTGTTGGACATTTAGATTATTTTCATTTATAAAATTTGATTACTGCTGTTATAAATTATACTTGAATATAAATATCTGTGTTGTGCACAAAACAGAGATTCTACATTAGAAGATATAGTTATTTTTAGGTTTTCGGCACTCATGCCAAACTGAATGGCAGTATGATTTCTTTTCAGTTTGATTCCCTCTCCCCCAGTACATTCCTTTACATTATTTCCTATACTATCTATTTTCTGGCACACTGGCCATCCTACATTATAATTACTTCCTTTGTCATTTTATAGGCAAAAAATGGTATTGCTTTTTAAAACTGTTTTACACTCTTTTTACTTCTACTCTGTTTAAGCATCTTTACATGTGGATTTGCCAATTATACTTCACCAAATAATCTATTTATTATGTTTCCCAGTGTTTCTTAGTATAGTGTTCCTTTTGTCCACATTGATTTGTAAGTATTCTTTATTAACTATTGTTAATCGTTTACTGTATTTATTGTATACTAGAGGCCCGATGCACGGAAATTTGTGCAAGAGTAGGCCTTCCTTCCCCTGGCAGCTGGCACCAGCTTCCCTCTGGCACTCGGGACCCGGGCTTCCCTCCTCCAGCCACTGGCAGGCACCCAGGACCCGGGCTGGCTTCCCTTGGGCTGCCCGCAGGCACACAGGACCCAGGCTGGCTTCCCTTGGGCTGCCCGCAGGCACCCAGGGCCCAGGCTGGCTTCCCTTGGGCTGCCCGCAGGCACCCAGGACCCAGGCTGGCTTCCCTCTGGCCCTGGCTTCGTCAGGAAGGACATCCGGAAGACATCCAGTCTAATTAGCATACTATCCTTTTATTATTACAGATGTGGCTAACATTTTTCTCAGTTAATTACTTGCTTTTTAGTGCTATTAATGTAATTTAATATTTTTATGTAGTCAAATCTGTTGGTATTTTTATTGTTAATTCCCCTTTTAGTCTTCTTTTCACCATTGGAGATGATTCTTCATTTTGAGGCAGGTTGTATATTTCCACAGGCAGAAGACATTGAGCCAGCATTTTCTCAGATAACTGTGATAAATATGACAAGAGACAGGGTGTCTTAGAAGGTTTATCTAAGCTATTAACAGCATAGTGAGGTCTTGGAGTTTAGCAGTGAAATGGGGTTAACAGAATTAGTAGAAAATGATTAGAGGGTCCTTAGTTCTTAAGGACAATCCAATCTAGAGAAAGAGTGAGGGAACTAAATGGTAAGTTCTTCCTCTCCTCTGTTGCTAGCCATGGTACTGAACTGTTTCCATGTGCTGTAAGATGGCCTTCCCTTCAAGATGCTCTCCATTGTAAGAATCTTGTTGACTGCCCTACTTTAACAAGCAGGGACCCTAAAAGGAATATAAGAACACACACGTACTAACTCTGCTCTAATAGATTAAGAAGACTGAAGGTGTTTTTTTTTTCTTGTTATAGATTTTCCTTTTTGAAAAATTGAAGTATAATTTAAACAGTGAAATATACAAATTTTAAGAGCACATCTTGATGGAATAATTTTTACCTATTTATACGCCCATGTAATTATCACCCAGAAGAAAATATTTCTGTCATTGTAGGAAGTGGCTCTCAGTGGAAAGCTTACCCACTCACCTTAATTTCTGTTCTGACTTCCATCATCATAAATGATTTTGTCTGTCCTGAATTTCATATACCAGTAAATGGAATCAGAAAGAAGAATCTCTTTTGTCAGTTTCTTTGTCTCAGCATAATATTTTTGAAATTTACCCATTTTGTTATATGTATCATTTGTTGGTTCTCTTTTATTTCTGAGTACTATTACATTGTATGAATACACCACAGTTGTGTGTGTGTGTGTGTGTGTGTGTGTGTGTGTTTTTCCTGTTATTGTTGACTCTCACATGTGTGGACATTATGGTTTATTTCCAGTTTGGGAATCCTATGAGTACGAACATTCTTAAATGAGTTGGGACATAGTCACTTCTTTTTGTTGGGTGCATCCTGGAACTAGGAAGGCTGGGACATAGAATAAGCATTTGTTTAACTATGTTAGACACTGTGCCACAATTTCCCAAGGTGTTTGGATGATTTTACAGTCCCACCAACATTATATGAGTGTTCCCTAGTTGTTCCACATCCTCCTTTAGAGTTAGTATTGTCAATCTATTTAATCTGAGCCAAGTTGTTAGGTGTGTTCAAAATTGGGTTGTGGATATCCCGAATGATCCAACAGAATGAAAAGCGGCATAATTTTTTACAAGGAAAGAGAATCCTAAGAATTATAGAATATATGCTTTTGTTAAGGTAGCTTTAGTTCTATATAACTGAAGGGAAAACACACTAAAAAGTTAATGAACACAGAAACAACTGTATACTAAATAATATTTGAAGATAAAGTTCAGTGTAAAACTTCAGTGTTTAGTAAAGCCTCAGGTTCTTTCAGAACCACCTGGCCTCCTTTGGGGTAGTCTCCTCTTTTCTCTTCCATTAGGTGCCTGAGCCAGCAGCTGCTAGCCTGCAATTTCATGTAATAGCAAGCGGTTATTTTAAGAAGTTAAAATATTTATAAAAAGTACTGTCTAATTTTATATGTGCTAAGTCTCTCGCTTTTTTAGATACAGCAAGTGCAATATAATAATCACAGTAAACATCTGAAGGAAAACAAGTTTTAAACAGAAAAAAAATATTATTTAAGGTAATGAATGCTAAAATTGTTTTATGGCTTTAGTTGAAATTGCTTGTTAATAATTGCTGATATTTATTCAATACACCTTTCAGAACAATATTCACAATATATTAGTTAACATGCTAAATATTATTTTTGGACTGTGAACAAAAATATTTTGAAAATATTTAAAATGAAAAGTAAAAATGGACAACATAGCTTCATTGTTTTAATGAAAACTGATAAACATAAGAATGAAATAAAAAGAGCAAAATGCTTTTGCTAGCACTTTTTAAAAATATATATATTCAAACAAATTATACTTAGAAGCTTTCTTAGCTAAATCTCTCTTCCAGGTTTTTATTTTCTTTGAATTGCTAATCATTTTTATTTATTGGAATCAACAGATTATAAAACCATAAAGAAGGAAAAGTAATATATTGAAATCATAGTTTTTTTACATATTCTGAAATTTTATCAGATTAATATTAAGATAAGGCATAAAACTACATAAAATATTAGTGTAGCAATAGTGTACATTTTCTAATGTTAAGTCATATGTGGTATTTATCTCTGAGTTAAAGTGGAAACTCAAAAATATTCCTAAAATTATAATCAAGCTTCTTCTGATTCGGAATTACAGATAACTATTTGAATAATGCTGTTTATAGTAGTGTGGACACATAGATACATTGCTATTAAGATGTGCTGTAAGAATAAGTCAATGGACTTGGAGTTAGGCAAACCGAGACATTGAATTCCAGTTCTGCTTGGTGCTATGACTTTGGACAAGTTTCCTCATCTGTGAAATGGGAGTCACATCAATTTATCTTCCTATGTTATTTGAACTGATATATAAATGGCTTATTACTAGGGCGCCAGCAAATTTAAACCCCGCTCCTCTTTAATGAGTTTAGAAAAACTGCTCTTTATCTCCCCCATGGAACCTGGTTAAGAACATTTTAAACATCTTTCCTGTCTATTCACATCTTCCCTCCAGTGACCACCAATCTATGTAAAAGCTGCAGATTCAATGGATTCATATCAGCACCCCCTTTCTGGTCTTTCCAGCACTGGGCCCAGTCTACATCCCTGCCTTGCTATGCTTCATCTTCCCTTGGCATCAGTTTCACTGAACTACACTGTTTCTGCTCTGTGCTGATTGTTCCATTATCTCCCTCTTTCGTGTTCTCTGCCATCAGCGTGCAGAAATTCTATTTTAGGTCCTCTATCCTCTGTCTATCTTCTTTTTGGTGATTTTTGTCAACCATCCTCATTATTTTCTCAGTCCCAACTTGTCTGTTGTGTTTTTAAGCCCATATTGGACTTTTTTCTACCTGAATTTCTGGGTTGCACATCAAAATCCAAGAATAAAATAATGAGCATACACTTCCCACAACTATAAACGTTTCCTACAGGGTCAAGTTGATATTTTGGGGGGCCCTAAAGCTGATACAATTCAAGAAGTGCCAGCTAAGGAAAAGAATGTTAAATGTTAAGTAAAAACAACTCACAGCAGCTTCAGTGCCACTTGGTGTATAACCAGGGTAAAGTTGGAGCTGAGATAAAAGCTTAAACAATAGAGATGGAAGCAACTTTTACAAATTTATCAAAAATATGTGGCTAGGTGAACAATTGCTAAGGTTTCTCTCTCCCAGAGAGAGAAGAACCTATAGGTGAGTGACCCTAAAGCTTAAGATTCATTAGCTTCAGGTAACTTGAGTCTGTCTTCTTGGCTTCTCAGGCTCTTAAATGGCACACCCATTGATGTGTGTGTGAATGTGTGTGTGTGTGTGTGTGTGTGTGTGTGTGTGTGTGTGTGTGTGTGTGTATGTTGTTGCTTTTTTGTGTTATGTGTGTGTCACTGAGTCTCAAAGCCTTTGAATTACATTACTTTCTCCTCTTTGGCTCTGCATTCAGTCTTATTGCTGCCTGGCGCACCTGGTTAGGTCTGTCCCAATACCTTGTATAAAGACCATTTCAATGGCTTTCTCAATAGTAGTCCTCCTACCTCTAGTCTATTCAAGCCTACACCCTTGAGTGTAGTCTCACTAAAGTATTGCTTTCTTCTCACTCCTACCACAGGAAGTTAAAATAGTTCAAATTCCCAAGTCTTACATTCAAAACCTTCCCTTCCTTGGCCCCATAGTTTGTCAGCTTTTTACAACTCCCCATCTGATACCCACCTCTTAATCCACGCTGAACTACTTTGACTTTCTAGAACATCTCTTTTGTTTTAGGCAGTTGGTACTCAGCATACCTGTAATTGCATGACACTACTTGTTGGATCACTTTTAATTAAAATGAAGGATTGTATTTTTTCAACTTGGTATTTTCCATATTTTCCTATTCGTTGGTTTACTTATAGTAATGTTGGCCAAATATTTGCTTAATGAACAAATAAATACAGGCATACTTTGGAATAGGACTTAGAGGGAGCTAGGTGAAGTATTGATTTTAAACACTGAATTTTTCTTTAAATGATGGTGCTAGTCACCAAACCATTTATAAAGTCAGGATACTGACTTTCCAGTGATGTGAATAAAATCTCAGGCTGTGAAGAAAGTTTCCATAGGTGCTGCATCCATTCATTACCCATAACCCACAGAGTTCAGCCTTCCTGTCTTCCATTTTTTTCTCTCTCAAACATTGCAGGGGCCTCTCTGCAACTTTTTATTCAGAAATATCGTACTGAGTACCCAGTATGTGCCAGGCACCATATCTATTCTTCAGTGGTTCTAGTCCCATAGTGGGAGGCAGACTTTGAAACTGAAACACTATAAAAGCAGTGGTTTTTAAATTGTGGTCCCTATGTCCCAGCATCATCAGCATCACCCTGGACTTGGTAGATGCAAATTCTTGTGTCCCACCCAAGCCTAATAAATCAGGAACTCTAAGGGTGAGGCCCTGCAAGCTGTAGTTTAACCAGCACTCCAGGATATTCTGCTGATGATCAAGTTTGAGAACTACTGTTATAATGTGTTACTTGAATAATGGTAGGGATTGGATAACTGTAGAAGCTACCATGGCCCCAAAGGTATTTGTTAATAGGGCGGAAGAAGGTTTCTTTCTTTCTTTCTTTTTATTTTAAAAAAAAACATATTTTATTGATTTTTTACAGAGAGGGATAGAGTTAGAAACATCGATGAGAGAGAAACATCAATCAGCTGCCTTCTGCACACCTCCTACTGGGGATGTGCCCGCAACCAAGGTACATGCCCTTGACCGGAATCGAACCTGGGACCCTTCAGTCCACAGGCTGACCCTCTATCCACCAAGCCAAACCCGCCAGGGCCGGAAGAAGGTTTCTGATAAAGCTTTATGGAGGATGTTGCCTGTGAGCTGAATCTTGGAAGAACACTGTTTAATAGGTTTTTATGCTTGCATTTTACTAAATTTTAACATAGCCTATCACACAACTAAATACATTCTTTTATTCAAAGTGATAGTGATTAATGAAAATAATGCTAAAATTACTTTGTATCATGGGAGAAATCATCATGTAAAGTGTTACCGGGCTGATGATACAGAATGGCTTACAGATAAAACACTGGGATCAAGAAAGGGACTGTCTTCAGGTCTGATAGTGGCCGTTAAAGTTTTTTAAATCGTAGCTTTAGAATTTAAATTTTCAAGATTTACTATTTTGTATAAATTTGGGATGAATGACTTGAAATATAACCAGTGGGATAAAATAAATAGCATTGACTTTAGACGTAAATCTTTGGTGACGGCAAGGAATGAATCTATATTTAAATTCATATCCTGCCTCCACTCATCCTTATTAGTTGTCAAATCCTAGTGATAGATTAGAGAGTTTTTCATAGTTACAGGGTAACATAATTCTGAAAGAATTATCATCTGAAAAACTCCTTGTGTAAGAAATCACTGTTGTCGATTCCTTATTTAGAATGTGTGTTCACACTGAAGAAGGCATCTTCTCGTTATCAAGTATATTAAAAACACTTCACCGTAAAAAGTTAATACATAAGTGAACAGATTGGTTCTTGATGGGCCAAGTTATTAAATCCAACTCTCCTGTTTGTACCCTGCCACAGACAACAACCAATTAAGCAGTATTTGGAGTACTTTTTTCTTTTAAATCATTGTGTTTGAAGCCGTTCTTCTGTTACAGAGCTGAGGTGATAAAGGGGAAGTGGCCCTGAAACCCTCCTGGCTAAGCAGTCAGTGCTCAGCCTCTAGATTAAACCCAGTTCTGCCTTGAAGTGCACATAGTGATTAATCAGTCAGTATGTAGAGCCATAAATATAGCATATCATTTAATACACAACTTAGTCCTGGCTCTTTTTGGACTTTGTCTTAGCTCTGTGGCCATGGGTGGGCCACTTGACTAAGCTAAGCTTCATTTGTAACTTGGCTAATTCTCATCTGTGAAATGAAGATGATAATACTTATACATTACAGTAAATGTAAAGTTTAAATGAGATAATGTTTTAAAATCACGTAATATATTATTATTACAGATGTCCTCCATTCTCCTCCCCTTTGCCCCCCTCCACTCAGTCCCCGCCTCGCCATAGGCCTTCCCCCACACTGTTGTTTAATATAACATGATACTCGTTATTTATGGTTATTATTTTATTATTATGTATTATTTTACTAGGGAGTAGAATATTATTATATTGTCATAATTGTGAAGTTGAAGGCAGAAAAGAGTGAGGTTAATTACTGCTAATCTGTGATTTCCCCCAATGTAAAACAAAGGCAAGAAGCACCAAATCCCATTCGTTACCTTTAAAGAAGTGGTCAATATTCAATTCCTCCCATTCATTAGAAAGTACTATCCCTTAAAAGAAAAAAGAATTTCCATTTTGTAACATTATGTGTTCCTTTTTTTCACCCCACATTTATAAATCTATGCACTATTTAAACTAAAGTTCAAAGGTATAAATGATGTCATTGGTCCATAGGATGGTAAAGGAAAATCTTCCTATGTCTTAGATCAGTGGTCGGCAAACTCATTAGTCAACAGAGCCAAATATCAACAGTACAACGATTGAAATTTCTTTTGAGAGCCAAATTTTTTAAACTTAAACTTCTTCTAACGCCACTTCTTCAAAATAGACTCGCCCAGGCCGTGGCATTTTGTGGAAGAGCCACACTCAAGGGGCCAAAGAGCCGCATGTGGCTCGCGAGCCGCAGTTTGCCGACCACGGTCTTAGATATGAACTTCAGTGTATTTATTTCAGTGAAGACATCTCAGTTCACTCTGTTTTAATAGGACATATTGAAATCAATAAGGTAATCTCTGCTAGTTCCACAGTTCCTTAGATGTAGGCATATAGACAGGAAGCCAATGTGTGTCGTACTGGTGACAGTGCCATTTTGGGTGTGACTGGTTATGTCGTGTGTTTCTTTGGTGTGGAGACATGTGTCCCAGCTACATATTTTCTATTATATTATGGTTTGCCTACATACACTACTGCCTGTCTGAATCGCCCATGGCTGGAGGCCAAGCGGTGCTTTTGTTTCAATGAGACTGCCTAATGTTAATGTTTACATGGTTTCTGGCTTTGGGACTTTGGCCTTAGAAGGTGATCATTTTCTCCTTGCTTCCCCAGCTTTCTAGTTGTTAATAATCAATCCTGGATGCCTACATCCTTGTAGGATGGCATAGACTTAATTTGCCACCCCAGATTTTCCTGCACAACTCCAGGGCTGCAGTAATTTGGCATGACAGAAGGTGTGTGCTGCCAGCAAATTACCAGAGGAAAGGAGAGTACAAACCCTTGCTGCCTGAATCAGATGGCATCGGATGCACATTCCATTAGTTCAATGACTAAAACAGCCAGACATCTGGGTATCTGTGGCCCCTCTCTGTATATCCTCATCAGAGCAGCTACTGGGATCAGGCATTGAACTCCTTCACATCTCACGGTTATAGCCCCTGCTTGTCTTCCATGCTTGAGTTTAGTTCCATATTCTATCTCTACAGCCCGCAATGCCCTCCTTCAGCTCTCTGACTCTTCTGCTCCTGTTCATTCATCCATCCCCCCAATCTTTGCTCTGCTCTTACTTCCTGTTAGAAGCCTTCCCTTAGTACGGATGACGCTGACTTGTCTCTCATTTGAACTTCTGTGTCACTTATCATTGCTGAATCATTTTGCACTTTATTACATTGCTTTCCATATTTCATCTAATTCTCTCTGAGGGCAGACCTCCTCAATTATAACATCCTTATTGTAAGGTGCCATGTTTCTTTTCTATCCCTTTACGAAACAAACCCATCCCTACCTCCAGGCTAGCCTAATGGGAATCACATACTAGATATAAGACTCAGGTATAACACTTAGTGGGTACTTATTGAAACACTGATCTGATTTTTTTTTTTCATCTGGCTAAATAAGAGTAACATGTTCCACATGTCATAATTCAAGCCCTTCCTGATGATAATTGTTTAGTCACTTGAAGTGGTGATTTTAAAATGCTGTGGAAACATCTTGCTTGTGAAGGTTTAAGCCATCCATCAGTTTGGAATGGTCCTGAATACCGGAAAAGCTTACTGAGGAGGGATGAGGGTGGTGATGTGGTGGAGTTGGTTAGAAAGCTGTAGGTTTTTATTATTCTCTTTACCATCCAAATACCTCCTTTTGTCCTCTGGGTAGAAGAGGGCTATGTCTTGCCAAAGTGACCATATTGTATTTCTGAAAGGAAGGACTATAACTTTGGTTAGAACTGAAGGAGACGAGGATGGAGAGGTAAGTGGTGGGGAAGTTAGTGCTGAGGGGACAGAGGCAGTGAGTATGAGGAGAGGTTGTCCCAAGGGTTTTCAATAGGCTGTAGCCAAAGGCAGCTCCTCTGCCTACATCCAAGCTTCCAGGCTTGGGGTCGCCCCTGCACTTCTGAGGCATCACCCGCTTCTCCCCACTCAGCCGGGACAGTCTCATGCAGGTTTGGTTTCCATAAGTGTGGATGAATGACAAAGTGGGTTGAATTACACAATTCATTTTGTAAATTAGTATTAGTGTTTGAGTTATCTCTCTCTATATATATATAAAACCCTAAACGACCGGTAGACCATTTGACCAGTTGCTATGACACGCACTGACCACCAGGGGGAAGATGCTCAACGCATGAGCTACCCCCTGGTGGTCAGTGCACTCCCACAGCCGGAGCACCGCTCAGCTGATCAACAGGCACCAGATGCCAGGCTCATGGCTGGCGAGTGCAGCTGTGGTGGCATGAGCCTCTCCTGCCTCGGTGGCAGTGCTACCAAGCGGCGGCGGCAGGCGCAGCAGGGCCGGGATTAGTGGGAGTGGTGCAGTGCCTGGCCAGGGCTCAGGCTCCTTCCCAGCTGCCTGCCGCTTCGAGCACTACTACATCCCTTGGGGGATGTCAGTCTGCTGGTTTCGGACTGCAGGGATCGGGCCGAAACTGGTAGTCTGATATCCCCTGAAGGGTCCCAGATTGCCAGAGGGCACAAGCCAGGTTGAGGGACCCCACCGCTGCACAAATCCATGCACCGGGCCTCTAGTTTTCTTATAAATTAGTTGAGTAAGGTGGCTGAAAGTATTTGCAGTGAAGAAAAGGGTAAATGACAGAGAGGAGGCCCTTCCTTTAGAGAGCAAAACCAATGCTTTTGCTGCTGGTTGAGTCAGTCCAGGGACTTCCCTTGCTATGGGAACAGGATTCAGACATTTTGGAGATGGAAGACTTTGAGATGAGTACGTCTGTCTAGGTGCAGTCACTGAACAATATTGGACACTAAAAAAATGGCTGTGGTATGAGCCACTGCGACTTTATGCCGCATGCTATTTGTTTTCATCTTGCATAATGCATCTGCAATATATAATTCATGATGAGGAAATGCCATAAAACTGAACCACAAACTAAAATAATTAAACAGACATTTTCAACTCTCCATTGGTATCACTCCCGTCGTTATTACTCCACTGGCACTTTGAAACTGCTGCCTCAGAGGACAGCCCCAGTTTCACTGACATTTTTGATGTGGGTTTTTAAAATGTGATTTTTTAAAATAAAACCCCCAAATTTGAAAGATTTGCAGTTTAAAATAAAAGCTGATCTTCTGATTTAAACGTCTTCTGATAATATTAAGTGTCTTTTTCTATTTTGGAAATATTTTACATTAAAAAATTATATAATGCACATTATAGACTGAAGTGTAATGATGAAAATCTGTGTGCCCAGCACATGAATTAAGAAACATGTCGCCACCAATGTCTGAAGCACTATCTATGCTTCTCTTTTCCCCAGAGATAGCTACATCCAGTAGCATCTAATTTATTTATTCTTACCACCGTACATCATTCTTTTGAGTGAATAAACCACAATATTGTTATCCACTCTAGCACTTGTGGATGTTTGGGTGGTTATGAGTGTTTGCTCTTACAAACAGTGCTTCTTCTTTTTTTTTTTTTTTTAATATATTTTATTTATTTTTTACAGAGAGGAAGGGAGAGGGATAGAAAGCTAGAAACATCCATGAGAGAGAAACATCGACCAGCTGCCTCCTGCACACCCCCCACGGGGAATGTGCCCGCAACCAAGGTACATGCCCTTGACCGGAACCGAACCTGGGACCTTTCAGTCCGCAGGCCGACGCTCTATCCACTGAGCCAAACCGGTTTTGGCTAAACAGTGCTTCTTGAACCTTCTCATATGTGACTCTGGGTAATAAGAAATTCTCTAGAGCACAGACATGAGAGTGGGATTGTTGGAATATATATAATGGATAATAGAGTGTGCACACTAACTTTCCTAGTGAAATTGTTTACATTCCCATTCTCCCCTTGGGGTATAGGGTTAGGGTTAGGGTTAAGGTGTTACCATTTTCTTTCCTTTCCTATGTCCATTTTGTACCCCTTTTTTTTTCTTTCTGGGATTGTTTTATTTTTCAGATGTACACTCCTTAAAAGTTTCTTTAGTTGAGGGTCTTTTGGTCATGACTTCTCTCATTTTGTA
This sequence comes from Cnephaeus nilssonii, assembly GCF_951640355.1. Classification (NCBI taxonomy): domain Eukaryota; kingdom Metazoa; phylum Chordata; class Mammalia; order Chiroptera; family Vespertilionidae; genus Cnephaeus; species Cnephaeus nilssonii. The sequence goes on along the minus strand of NC_137086.1, from coordinate 27,436,523 downwards.
AACTTCTTTGAAGATATCTTTATTTTAACCTTATTCTGAAAGATTTGTTTCACCTCATGCTATTTCTGCTTTCCATTGCAATGTTAATTCTTTTCCTAGATCTCTGGCACCTGGTTCTCCTGATTGAATTTCTGAAAACTTGGTCTTCTTATACTACCCATTTGTCTCTAAGGATGGGAGCTACCATGTAATTTTTAGAAAAGGAGATCTCCTCCTGTACTTCCAAGATTGAACTCTGAATCCAAGTTTTAGCGGGGATGGGGAAGGTCTGGCCCACATGCCATATCATCTGGTCTGGCCCTTCCAAGGCAACTGCAGGCGGGACTCAACATTTAATAAATCTAGGAGATTTTTTTTATTTTCATAGCAACATAATTTTTAGGTTGATAATTTGTATGGCCCATGAATGATGATATAAATATGCAAATGGCCCTTGGCAGAAAAAAGGTTCCCTACCCCTGCTTTAAAGAATCATTGCTATGGTGATTTGTTTCCATAGTACTCTTTTTTTTTTTTTTCATAGAGCTCTTCATGTTGTCCGTTGAAAACACTTCTTTTAATAAACTGGCCTTTGTGGACTAGCCTAGGAACCTAAGCACCATTTTGAATATTAATTCTATGGGAATTGACACAGAGCTTGGTACAACTGGCTGGTAGATGGACTTGGCGTAGAGCCTGTTTGTAAGCGGGGCACTGGCTGTACAGGAGAGAAGTTGGATTGCTGTGTGAGCTGGGAGGGAAATGCCTTCTGTTAACCAGCAATGCCACAGATTTGAACATTGCACATTTGTTTTGTGTAATCTTCCATCTAACTGTGAGCAAAGAGCATGATTGAAGTGCTGCTGATTATGTGTAATGTTTATAGACTCCATTTCAGTGGAGCAGACGGCTATGTTCCGTAGCTCTATCTTAATTCTAAATATGATTTTCATTGTCTCCCCTCTTCAGTCAGTGGCAGCAGAGCAGGGAAGTAATTTTACCTTGCAGTTCAGTAACTTTTAATTGCCTGTTCGTTTTCACTTGGTTCTGAGAAAAATGGAGCTGCTGCCTGTGCAGTTTTAGTTGCCAGAACCTCAGTTGTTACACCCTTAAGTGCTAAAGCAGGAAAGGAGCTCGAGTGGTCCTTGGAGGTAAAGCAGGAAGGAGATCCCCCTGTGTTTTACTGTGGTTGTGATGGCTTTGTGGTTGTGTGTGAGTGTGTTTCAAGACTCAGAGCGTTACCTAGAAAAATGTACCCCAAATGGTTATATGTGAGTGGTGAAATGATCAGTAATGTACATATTCTTATTTATATTTTTTCCAAGCATATATTACTTTATCATCTGAATTTAAAAATGGTTTTTAAAGGTATATGTAATCATGGCATTTTAGGTTGGAGAGAACTTTGAGATCATCTAGTCCAGCATCCTCATTTTAAATGTGGGGGGAGGGGGGGAAATAAGGCTCAGAGGGATTCAGGAACTGCTTCCGGCCTCCCATATCTCAGGTTGGGACCCACATGAGCAGTGGAAATGCTGATTCATTTTCTAACATTCTTGGAGAGATATATATTTCCGAGAGGAAGGGAGAGGGAGAGATAGAAACATCAATGATGAAAGAGAATCACTGATCGGCTGCCTCCTGCATGCCCCCTATTGGGGATTGAGCCGGAAACCCAGGCATGTGCCCTTGATCAGAATCGAACCCAAGACCCTTCAGTCTGCAGGCCGACGCTCTATCCACTGAGCCAAACCAGCTAGGGTGACTTGATGTTAGTCTTAATTATCCATGTGGAGAATTACAGTCCTCAGAACTTTTTATTCTCCCTAATATATACAGAGAAGCTACCCAGGGTTTTCATTTATACTTGAACACTACTAAACCAACACAAAGGCATTTTCAAAAAGTAGTAAGATTCAAAACATCATTGATTTTAATTCATGTTTAACTATGGAACGCATTTATTTCTCTGACCGAGGGGTTAGAACTCTTCTGGCCTTATGAGGGATGGAACATGTGAAAAAGGAACTTGATTCGTATAGAACAAGGAAACTGGCCATTGGGGTTGTGGTGCATTGGTTATGATTGGAGTTGAGCAGGAAAGGAAGAGAAAAGATGAAGTACTTTCTAGAACATTGTCAGACAGTTTTTTTCCCCTCCAAACAAAATTGCACAGAGCCCATGTGGGAACTAGATGAAAGTGCAGCTTATTTTTTTGAAGCAGGAAAGGTGTCTGCAGAAGCTAGCATTTCTTAGCATTCCTTAGTATTCAGGCAAGAGGAAGACTAGCTTCTACCATCAAAGACCGAGGTCTCCAGATAAAGACTCTCCTGTAAGCAGAAGCTACCAATTCTGAAACCGTTATTTTTAGTGTGAAAACTATATTTTTCTCTCCAGGTTCCCAGCTACTCAAGCATACACATGCAAACAACTGTGTGTAAAGGATTTGGTCCGTAGTTTTATTGATTAAACTACATTATGGACTATCAGCTTAGCAGATTTCCTGTGCCCCATGCTTATATGTTAATGTATAACATTTAGAACAAAGCTCCACGTGTCAGCTGCCCAGGCAAAGTCTCTGTGCTCTGATTCTGTCTGCCACATGGCAGGTGAACAGGTAAGAATCATGAAGGTGTGAGACATTTCAATATCCTCAGCTATTTTTTCTTCATCCTGTCTCTTATCTGAAGACATTAAATATCCTTGCCCTTCTGATGTCTTCCACAAAAAGGAGGATCTGGTGCCAAGCATTTATACTTTTGTTTAATTGATTTAGCTACTCTTGGACTGAGAAGCTGCTCATGGCCTCAACTAAATAGTGGCATACATTCCTGTAAGCTTTCTCTCTGCTTAAGTGTATACAATTCTGTGTGCATTTTGATGACTGTCTAGATTTCCTCTGTTCACGTCAAACTCATCAGCGAAGGAACCAAAGTTCGCTGGCACCCACAGAGCAGAATATCAAACAAAGGATCTCAGGCAGCTGCCAGAGCAGGAAGACTGCTCATAGGGATATTTGACCTGGCCTTCCTCCTATTCCTGTGATTTCTCATGGGTATCCTAAAGATTTAAAAACACACTCATCCCAAGAGTATTAGTGGCACTGAGGAATCAAGCCAAAATAGTACCATTGTGAGTGGTTAGGGTGGGAACTGGAGAAGTGGGAATGAACAGAATGAATGTCAATAGAAAACAATAAACTATAGTTATTCACCATCCTGGCCTGGACTAATAGATCTTGATACAATAATTTTTGATATTAGAATTTATACTACATTTTCATAGCTCACTTTGTCAGAAAGAGAGTTCCTATTCATATCATCCAATAGAAATATTTCTTCTGACCATATGCTTTGCAACGTTCATTTACCCTTATATAATGTCACCTTATACTTTTATTTAACTCTTAATATAGATGACCAGTGTCCTCAACTGTAAACATTTCAAAATTCTCTGCCTAATGTAGTACTTCAGTTCAGGCTTCTATAAAAAAATAGCATATAGAATGGGTGACTTAACAAATACTTATTTTTCACAGTTTTGGAGACTGAGAAGTCCAAGATCAAGGCACCAGCAAATGTGGTGTCTAGTGAGAACCCCATCCCAGATTGCAGACTGCTGACTGCTCATTGTGTCCTCACATACTGGAAAGGGGGCAAGAGAGAGCTCTCTGTGGTCCTTATATAAGGGCACTAATCTCATTTATGAGGACTCTACCCTCATGATCTAATTAATCTCCAAATGCCCCACTCCCTAATACTATCACTTTAGGGGTTAGTATTTCAACATATGAATTTGGGGGGGGGGGGGACACAAACATCCAGTGCATTTCAGGCAGTGAAGAGAGCCCTAAGAAGTTCAGTCTCCTGGCATGTTCTAATAAATTGCCTCTGCAGTGTTTACACACTAAAGTTTGATAATCACTGCTTCCGGTCAAATCCTAAAATTCTTTAACCAGAAGTAGAAGGATGGTTTATTTTTGTCATTTTTAAATTTGTCTATTTGTTTTTAGTTGATGATGAACAAGTTAGCTGAAATTTCAGTAGATTTATTTGGCTCACACTGGGGTAAATCTGATACAGTCATTTTCTAGTGACAGGAGGAAAGGAAGAGAAAAGATTCAGAAGGGCAGTGTTCTGCATTATATTCTGAAAACACTCAGAAGAGATCTCCTACCCCTAAAACAGAGTTCTGGCATGTGTGCAGGGTGGGAGCCAGCAGTGGGAATTTTGATTATATACTCAATGGAATAACCTGAACTGTCAGAAGGGAAAATACCAAGTGCATTAAAAATGTAAAAGCACTGTCAAGAATAGTTAGATTGAGAATGCAGAGCATGGTTCTGTGACCATGTATAGAAAGTGCTGAATTTCCCCAGATAAAAACAAAGAACAGCCATCTCCTAGACCTACTACTATCTGGCCCAGGTGACCTGTACCTGCACCATCTTCTTTTCATTTTGTTTCTCCCACTATTCTAGGACTGCCCTCCAACCATGAATAACTTTGTTTAAATTCAAGGTAAAAAAACCAAGGTCCTGCATCTTTGAATATCCATGTTCCTTCTGTGAGCTAGGGATCAGTGAGAAATCTTAGAATTTGGCTGTCAGAGGATAAATTTATTAGGAGTCTTGCCTAGGAGAAAAATTGCCAAGCAAATAAAATTACAATTAATGAATTGGGTCAAACTCAGATAATAATGAATTTATGTAGTGATTAATACTAAAATTATTATATTAGTATCTATTAGTTAAGGCTAGGGTGAGGATTAACTATATTCAGTTTTCTTTTTCTTTCTTCCCTTCTGCTCACTCCCATTCCCCAATTATGGCCCTACCTCTCACTGTTAAACCATTATGACTTTACCCTCAGTACCATGTCCTTCCTTCAAGTGTCTAGGTATTTATTGTTACTAATATTTTCATTTCTGTATGTTCATATATTTAGGATGCTCTTGAGTTTTTTTGGCAATAGAGAGCCACAGATGTAGGCAAGGGCCAAGCCAAATACTCCAAGCAGTCGTTTTGTCCTGGAATTTAAATAATAACAAAAAAGTTTTAATTTCTCAAAAGAACCTCACTGTCCTCCACTTTTTATATATTTTTATTTGTTGTAATCTGAGACACAAAACAGGGGTTATATATCATTTGAAGGCCATCATGAGATACAAATAAACATAACTCAAGGGTCCTCTTGAGTTGATGGCTTCCACAAGACAGAACGAGTTGTTATGTGTAAGTGTACCCACATATTAATGGTCAACAAACCCATGGGAGTTGTATTTGTCACTAAAATGTATGTACCAGTACATTTCAGTTTATTTATACATACAATGATTTTGGTTGCTATAGCATTTTATATATACAATATCTTGTCCTTTTTGGCTTTTTTAATTATGTAAAATTATAACCAAACATACAGAAAAGTGAACTGAACATAAATGTGTGGTGGCTAAGAGAATCATCACCCCATAAACACTTGCGTGAACCCCACATGTGAGGGCCAAACTAGTTCCCTAGACCTGCCCTTATATCCCAGACCCATGGTTGGCAAACTGCGGCTCGCGAGCCACATGTGGCTCTTTGGCCCCTTGACTGTGGCTCTTCAACAAAATACCACAGCCTGGGAAAGTCTATTTTGAAGAAGTGGCATTAGAAGAAGTTTAAGTTTAAAAAATTTGGCTCTCAAAAGAAACTTCAATCGTTGTACTGTTGATATTTGGCTCTGTTGACTAATGAGTTTGCCGACCACTGTCCCAGACCAGTAATTTTGGAACTCCTCATTCCCAGAGGTAGCCACTCTTTCACTCCTGTTCCTAGATTTTAGTTTTTGATATATATTTACAGTTTATATAAATGAATCATACAGTACTTATTATTTTTGCATTCTCTTTCATGAAATTCTGTATTTGTGAGGTCATACATATTCTGTGTGTTACTGTAGTTTGCTTTTATTATTGTATAGCAATTTGTTTCTCCTCTCTTGGAATTAGTTTATATCAATTATACAAACAGCCCTAACCAGTTTGGCTCAATGGATAGAGTGTCAGCCTGCTGACTGAAAGGTCCCAGGTTCGATTCCGGTCAAGGGAATGTACCTTGGTTGCAGGCACATCCCCAGTAGGAGTGTGCAAGAAGCAGCTGATCAATGTTTCTCTCTCATTGACGTTTCTAACTCTCTATCCCTCTTCCTTCCTCTCTGTAAAAAATCAATAAAATATATTTAAAGAATTATATAAACACATAGTATAATTATGCATATATAATTATGCTTTATATATGCATATAAAATATACATTTTAATGCTATGACATCAACATGTAGTTTATGGATTAAATTTAGATATGTTCTCTAATAATTCTAGAACATTGATCATTTTTTACAGATTTAATTTTGAAGTAATAACAATTACTCAAATTAATAGATAATTCTCTAAGGAGAGTCATTTGAGAACAAAATATGCTGTATTCTTGTACATTTGCCTGAGGAGGACTCTATTTTAGCAATCTGGAATCCAAATGGAAATAAAATATTTCAGACAGTACAGCATGCAGTGCCCAAATTGAGCAGCCTTGGGCACAAAGAATCATTGCTTCTTCCACAACCTCATTCTGAATGAAATATATTGAGTGGCAGTTGGTTATTTTTTCTCCCTTTACAGTGTTGCAATTTTAGTTTTCCATAAATATGTGCTGGGACTTAGAAGACCTAGAAATTTGTTCTCCCCATTGGAAGGCAAACCATTTCAAGTAGCCAGTTGTTATCCAAGAAGTGGATATAAGGAGCAATAAACAACCTTGGTCAAAATAATCCATGCACAGCCTAGTGCGCTTGAACTCTTGCCTTGGCAGAGCACAGTACTAACAGAAGCAAGACACTCTTCTCTTTCCTCTGTCTCTGGAGACCTTAGGATGCAGCCAAAGGCATCAAAACTGTATTTTCACTACACTTAGCAGTGAATAAATACTTGTGGGCTGACCTTGAAATCTAATACGTCATTGTGATTAAATAATAAATACTTATTAAATAATGAGTTCGCTTAAAGCTGAGGGCACTAGGCGGTTTTCTGCACCTGAGGAGTGTTCATGGTACTTATGGAGATATGACAGTTTTGAAAATCAGTATAATTGATTGTGAGGAATATGCCATGAAAGAGGCTTGATAAGCCGTGACTCAGATGGCACGGAAAGTGGACAGCACCTTATCGATCATTCACCACCTGGGTCAAGATATCAGAACCAGTTGAAGAATATCAGCCACTTGATTCCTAGTTTGAGTTAACTAGACTGTGGATGAAGGGGGGTGGTAACTCTCATCAATGAGATTGGCTGATTTATAGGCCCGCAGTTTTCAAAGTGCACCTGGACTCCTTGAGGGTTTGAGCAGGGCCTGAGATTCTGCATTTCTCCAAACTCCCAGATACCGCTGCTGCCACCTGTCCCGGGACCACACTTTGAGTGGCAAGGAGCTCGGTCACAGGAGAAGCAAAGCAACATCCCTCCCAAAATAACCAAACAACTAGCAAGCAAAAAACTTACAATTTACCTGAGAAAAGTTGACAGAAGAGGTTGAGCCTCGATCCTATAAGACAGTAAATTAATCTGATCAAATAATTTGACTTGATTTATATTTTCTTTTCTAATTAAAAATATTTTCTTTTCCTAAATACATCAGAGGACATGTTATACATAGTTTACAGGGATAAGAAAAATGTGTCCTTATTACAATTAAATCTGATAGATATTTATAAATAAAACAAAGGGAGAGATTATGTTCCTGTCTTCTACCTTTCATGTTTCTACATCCATTCTTTCTTATTGCTTAACGCACAGGCTGTGTACATGGGAACTGCAGTATACAAAAGCAGTTTATATAGTAAATCTCTCTTTTACCCCAAACTACACTGGATGAAAGGTGATCCCCACTGCTCTGTGTATAGAACTCTTTAAAACACGATGAAAACATATCAGTAGGAACTGTAGCCCAGGAGGTGATAATCTGTGGGAGCCAACCTTTGGTAGAGCAATATTATTTTCATGAGGATGAAGATCTGTGCTTTAAACTGACTTACATGGAAATTTATACTCCATAACAATAATAATTATAAAAACTGAAACATTTATTTGAACACTTACTACCTTTTGGCTACTATGTTCAATATTTTACATGTTATTTTAGCCACCCAATAACTCTATGAGGTAGATACTAACATTTTCTCCATTTTATAGGTGAAGAAACCAAGGCATAGAGATGTTAAATTATGTCCTATTATAGAGCTGATTAGGATTTAAGTTTATTAATCCTCAATCCTGCTCAACTAAGATGTAAAATCCACTCACAGATCTCAGTCCTGAATGTATATGCAACTATAGCCAAGACATTTTAAAAGCCAGGAACTTTGTATGTGTGGGACCAAGGATAGCTCAGAAGTGTAAACACAGGCTTCAGAGTTTCTATCAATTTTTTTTTTCTTGAAGAAGCAACAGACAAGGTTATTCTTGCTTGGCAAACCCACCCAAATCCTAGTGACAGATGGATCAAACGTTTGCAAAAGGGACTATAGCCCTAGCCCGTTCACCAAAAAGTCTGCAGGTTCTATTCCCTGCCAGGGCTAATACCTAGGTTATGGGTTTGATCCCCAGTCAGAAAGCTTATAGGAGGCAACCGATCAACTGATTAGCTGATTGATGTTTCTCTCTCATATCAATGTTTCTCTCTCTCTCTCCCTCTCTCTCTCTCTCTCTCCCCCCCTTCTTTCCTCTCTCTCTAAAATCAATAAAAACATGTTTTTGGGTGAGGATTAAAAAAAGGGACTATAAAAATGTGATAGATTTTAGCTTCACTGAATTTCTTTTTAAGATGAATCTTTTGCCAAATTATCATTAACAAATATGTATTTACTAAGTTCTTGCTTACATGCCTAGTATTGTGCTAAAACTTACCAAATGCTATATTGCAAAGGCAAATGGTTTGGGGATATTTCCCTTGATTAGCACATAATAAATCATGCAGAACTTATGACATGGCAAGCTATATTTCATTTAGGTGCACCCTCAAGCCCTCAGCCCTAAAAAGGGGTGCATTCCCAGAATCAGACATATCATAAGGTCTGTTTTATCCATGAGTCTGTTGGAAGGGTAAAGATTGGGATTTTTTTTACTTCCTCTCCCTAGCACCTCAGAACAGCACTGTAGTGTGATATTGGAGGGGACTTGGGAGGAAGGTCTAATTTGAGCCAGTGCAATTAACAATTGTTTCCAGAGAGGCAGTTGGCAAGGCTCCCATAGTAGCATCAAAGGGAACAAGAAAATTAGTCTAGACGATGCAGGCTGGGAGCACGTTGCCTCTCTTTTTTCCCTGGGTGACAATTTGGCCTGATTTTCTGCATAACTAAAAGAGTGTCCACTATGGAGCCTGTGAGAGGAAACTAGGTCAGAATTTCATACATGGATTTTCCACATTCGGGGGTGGGGGGGGGGTACGTTTTTTCTCACAAATTGCATTGGGTTACATTTAGCTCCCAGACACATTAAAGGGAACCTAGGAGTTGCAAACTCTGATATTACAGGTGAAGGAGACTGAGGCCCTTCACCATGAACAGCAGAGGTAGCACTGGAAACCAACACTCCCAATTCCCCATCAATGTGAAGCCAAAAAAATCACAATATAGTACAGTTTCAGACTTTGAAGTTTGAATATTTTTCAACTTGGACTCACAAGAATATATTGTTTTACATGCCGTTGTGTTGTTTTTTTTAATTCTAAATAATAGCATAGGTTAGTGTAACCAATTTGTAGTCAACCATCTTCATTAAAATATGCATTAAACAACAAATCTGTAGATGGAAAAGGACCTTAGATCAAATGGCCAACCCTAGGCAATTTAAGTATTGAGAAAATGCCCCTTCTTCATTTGCTGATTTTTTTTTAAAGAGAGGCACCCTTTAAAGTTCTAAAATTATAGCTACTATTTAAAGCAGTTCTTATGTGCCCAACACTTTTTGAAAGTGCTTGACAAACATATCTCATTTAATTCTTACCAAATCCTTAAGATTAGCTATTTCCATTTTTCAAAAGAGAAATATGAGGCTAGGAGGAATTAAATAACTTGCTCAGGGTTACACTTGGATAAATGGTGGGCTCAGGTCATTAACTAAAATCTTTCTTTCTCCAAAGTTCTTAAGCATTGTGTATACTGCCGATCAATAAATGAATGGCAACTTAGTGTACACAAAATTCTATGAGTGAGCTCATTTTATTTGACACAATTTTCAAAAGAAATCTATATCACTGATTACCTGGAGCTTATCACTCTCCTTTTTTCCCCCATTTATTTATTTATTTATTATTTTAATAAATCTTTATTGTTCAGATTATTACAGATGTTCCTCTTTTTCCCCCCATAGCTTGACTCCACCTGATTTCCACCTCCCATGCCCTTACCTCCTGCCACTGTCCTCATCCATAGGTGTAAGATTTTTGTCCAATCTCTTCCTGCACCCCTCACACTCCCTTTCCCCCAAGAATTGTCAGTCCACTCCCTTTCTATGCCTCTGATTCTATTATATTCACCAGTTTATTCTGTTCATCAGATTTTTTATTCACTTGATTTTTAGATTCACTTGTTGATAGATATGTATTTTTTGTCACTTTGTTGTTCATAATGTTTATCTTTACCTTTTTCTTCTTCCTCTTCTTAAAGAATACCTTTTAGCATTTCATATAATACTGGTTTGGCAGTGATGAACTCCTTTATCTTTTTCTTGTCTGTGAAGCTCTTTATCTGACCTTCAATTCTGAATCATAGCTTTGCTGGGTAGAGTAATCTTGGTTGTAGGTTCTTGCTGTTCATCACTTTGAATATTTCTTGCCACTCCCTTCTGGCCTGCATAGTTTCTGTTGAGAAATCAGCTGACAGTCATATGGCTACTCCCTTGTAGATAACTGTTTTTCTCTTGCTGCTTTCAAGATTCTCTCTTTGTCTTTTGCCCTTGGCATTTTAATTATGATGTGTCTTGGTGTGGTCCTCTTTGGATTCCTTTTGTTTGGGGTTCTGTGCACTTCCTGGACTTGTAAGTCTATTTCTTTCACCAGGTGGGGGAAGTTTTCTGTCATTATTTCTTCAAATAGGTTTTCAATATCTTGTTCTCTCTCTTCTTCTGGCACCCCCATAATTTGGATGTTGGTACGCTTGAAGTTGTCCCAGAGACTCATTACACTATCTTCATATTTTTTTATTCTTTTTTCTTTTTGTTTTTCTGGTTGGGTGTTTTTTGCTTCCTCATATTTCAAATCTTTGGTTTGATTCTTGGGGTCCTCTAGTCTACTGTTGGATTTCTGTATATTATTCTTTATTTCAGACAGTGTATGTTTAATTTCTGCCTGCTCCTTTTCCATTTTTTTGGCATTCTCATTAAGATCCTTGAAGGTCTTACTAAGTTCCTTGGAGGTCTCACTAAGATTCTCAGTGGTGTCTAGGAGATTCTTGAGTAACCTTGAACTCTATATCCAGTAGTTTGCTTTCCTCCATTTCTTTCATTCGTGACATGTTTGTCTCCACATTTTGGCTGCTTCTGTGTGTTGATGGATTGGCTTTGTGTGGTAGGTGGCCTATAGGGCCCAGTGGCTCAGCCTCCCCAATTACCTGAGGTGGACATTCTTGGTGCACCCCTTTGTGGGCTGGGTGCACAGTCTTGTTGTAGATAAGCCTTGATTGCCGTTGGTACAATGGGAGGAATTGACCTCCAGGCCAATTGGCTGTGAGGATCAGCTGTGTCTATAATGGAAGAACTGCTGTGCTAGAGACACCCTTATGGGGCAGGACTTGCTTCAGTGGGGCTTTGGTGCTCACTGAGTCTGCCTCTTGAGTGTGTTGCTTATGGATGTGAAGAGTTGAAATCTGGTGTCGTCTCACACTAACTACTAGGTACACTGGTTCTTGGATCTTCAAGGAGGTGCAAGTCAGCTACTGTCTGAGGCCACCCAGCAGGAACTACAGTGAGATCTGCAAATTTCTCCTCTTTGTTTGGGGTTTGGAAGTTTTGGAGCTGTCTGACCCAGCTGCAAATTTGTTAGGTCAAGCTGAGAAAGGGCAGACCATTCATATGCAAAAGCCACTGCGCACAGCTCCTGTGGGTTTGTAGATTGTGCAGGGTGGGGTCTCAGGGAATCACTAGGGCATGGCAAACAGCGATGGCTGCCAGTCAGCCCTCTCTGCGTCTCCGTGTTTCCGAGTTCCCGCGTCCTGCGCCCCAGTGCAGTAAACAATGATTGCTGCACACACCTCTGCGAGAAAGTCACCCTCACTTTCCGAACCAATGCCAGACAGTCAAGTTTCTCCACGTAGGAGTCTGGGTCCCCAGAGTCTCGCCCGAAACTGGAGTTCAGAGAAGTCGCGAGCTTGTGTCTCCCTCCCACTTGTAAAAGACAACCGCGTCCTCAGTTGCCAGCCCTCTCCACACGTGCCTTCGTATTTCTGCTTTTCTGGGGCTCTGCACGTCCCACACAGTCTCAATGCACTTTTTTCTTTCATTCTAGTTGTAGAACTTCTACTCAGCCAGCTTTCCTGTGGTTCTGGGTGATAGTCATTTTGTCTTTTAGTTGTAGTTTTGGTGTGGTTGTGAGAGGCATCACATACAGGTGTACACCTTATGCCTCCATCTTGGTTTCTCTCTCTCTCTCTCTTTTTTTTTTGTAGTGTTCACCTAGCCTTTTAAAATACTTGTGTATAAATCCAGAGAAAGGATTAAGGGGAAATGCTGAAAGTCATTAGACATTTAATGGATCTTGGTTTAGGTAAAATCGTTATGGAAGCATCCTAATATATAAAACCCAGGGTCCATGAAGTCAGTCCTGCAGTCAGTGTTGGGTTGCCGTGGTGACCCAGCAATGAATGCTGCTGCTGTGGGCATGGTGACCAGCACTGACTGCCGAGGGGGCTGTGGATCAGGCCCAGAAAGAGGCCTGGGGAGAGAGAGAAAGAGTCTGATCCGCAGTCTCCATGGAAGCTATTGATCAGCCATTGCCTCTCTCTTTATATCTGGGCTTTGCCAGCAGCTGCCTCTCTTTCTCTCCAGGCCTCCACAGGGGCTGCTGATCAGCCTCACCTCTCTGATCAGGCCCAGAGACGCTGACTGGCATAGAAACTGGCCAATCAGAACCAAATCTGGGTTAACTGGGAGGAGCCAATGGCTGCCAGGAGGTGGAGCTTTTGACGCTGACTGGCATAGAAACCGACCAATCAGAACCTAATCTAGGTGAATTGCGAAGGCAGAACCTAAGGTGGGGACTGAGGATGGGTTTTAAGGGCAACAACTGTTTGGTGTAAGGTGTAGGAAAGCAGTTCAATTTTTTAATGACAGTTTGGTAGTATAGTGCATATGACTGTCTATCAGTCCAGATATAGGGATTATGTATTTTTGTCTGCCAAGAGCATCTCCTCCTGCTGAAAATGCCCCCCCCCCCCCCATTTAAGCAATCCTATCCTATATAATCTATTTATACTAATAAAAAGGTAATATACTAATTAGACTGGGTCGACCAGCCATCTTCCAGATGTCCAACATCCTTCAGGACAAATCCATGGTGGTGGGGGCCGAGGCAGAGAGGGCAGTTGGGGGCTAGACTAGGCCAGCAGGGGAGGACCATTGGGGGTGAGATCAGGCCAGCAGCGGAGGGCAGTTGGGGGTGAGATCAGGCCGGCAGGGTAGGATAGTTAGTGGCGATCAGGCAGGCAGAGGCAGAGGCAGTTAGGGGTGATCAGGCTGGCAGGAGAGAGCACTTGGGGGCAAGATCAGGCCAGCAGGGGAGGGCCATTGGGGGTGAGATCAGGCAGGCAAGGGAAGGCAGTTGGAGGCAACTAGGCCAGCATTGGAAGGCAGTTGGGGCAACCAGGCCGGCAGGGGAGGGCAGTTGGGGGGCGAGATCAGGTCGTCAGGGGAGGGCCATTAGGGGTGATCAAGCAGGCAGGCAGAGGCAGTTAGAGGCAATCAGGCAGACAGGCATGTGAGCGGTTAGGAGCCAGCGGTCCCAGATTGCGAGATGGATGTCTGATTGGAGAGGGTGCAGGCTGGGCTGAGGGAGTCCCCCTTCCCGCATGCACGCCCCCCACCCCCGCCCCCGTGCATGAATTTCATGCACTAAGTCACTACTTTGAGGATAAAACAGAAATCATGAAACTTGTCCTTTGGTGGTGTTTTTACACAGGTAGCAAGCATGTAAGGATGCTGGGCCTGATCACCAATGATAATAAAAACTGAGATGATTTGGAGTCTATACTGGTTTTGGGGCAACGTCTCAGTCTTTTATGAATATTAAGAAGAGCAATTAAATCTGTTGCCATTTCATTTGCAACCTTTCTATGTTCTGCTCAGATGACCAGGAATAATGCCAATTACAGCCTCTTTTTAAATAGTCTCCTCACTCAGTGACTAATTGAATTGCCTTTTAGTCTAAAAGATATTCACAATTAGAGGAATCCCCCAATCAAAAAGTTAAGCTTTTTGTTTATCTTGCCCTAATCTGACATGTCCTTAAACTTTCAAAACATATAATAATGATAAATCAGAAACCAAATAAAAGGAAGAAAATAATATTATTTAATATATGGCATTAGTATTAGGTATTATTCAGGAAGCTAAAGAACTGATAATTTAAAAGACATATAATAATACACAACAACAAAAGGCCACTTCGGGTCTTAATTCTTTCTTCAGTTTAGTACTCCATCGAAGCCAATGCTTCTGAATTTTGATTATCCTCAAAAATGTCACTAAAAGTTAGAAACTAAGCCTGTTTCCATTTTAACTGAAGTGCAGTAGGAGGGGCACAAAACGTGCATCAATTTTGAATTAGACCTAATGTAATCAGTGACTTGTTTTGTATTAAAACATGGAAATATTTCTTTGCAATCGAACTTGGCCTTTGAAAGGGAAAAGTACTCACTGAGAAATCTGCATTGACAGAACAAATCCTACCTGCAAAGTAGAAACCGATGTTGGCTTGAGTAGATCTCAAGTCAGCTGTGAAATTTATAATCTCTTACCCATAAAATAGCTTCTCCTCTGAATGACAAAATTAATTTTGAGCTGGATGTTTGTCAAGTCTATAGTCACAAGGCTCTGTGTGCACACCCGAGCACCAGCTTCAGGCTGGCTTTTAAAGAGATGGTTGTTTTCTTAGGGGGCCACAGGTGCTACCATCCTGAATTAATCAGTGTGAATATTGCTTTAATAAGTCAGACATGGTCTATTTTATTAGAAGTCTAATAATATAGTGATTTAAAGAGAAGCTCCAGACTACTCAATGAATTCAGTGATGTTGGACTATTATACCATACCAAGGAATTTTTTTAGGTTGTCCTACTTTTCAGGCTTTTTTTAAAAGTCCCAATAGATTAATCTACTTATTCAGTGATTAACTTACTTATCTTGCCAGACAGAAATCTAAGGTCTTCCTGTTGTGTTGTATTAGGTTTGGCGTTTAAAATACCAGTCATTCTCTTTGCTTTTTATTAAATTTATTGGGATGACATTGATTAATAAGATTATACAGGTTTTAGGTATACATTTCTATGATGCATGATCTTTATATTGCATTGTATGCCCACCATCCAAAGTCAAATAATCTTCCATCGCCATGTATTTGAACCCCTTTACCCTTTACTACTACACGCTTCACCCCCCATTCCCTCTGGTCACCACCATGTTGTTGTCTGTGTCTATCCGTTTTTTGTTTGTGTGTTTGTGTGTGTGTGTGTGTATTTCTGAATATTCTTTTATTTATTTTTAAAAATTCTTTATTGTTTAAAGTATTACATATGAATCCTTTCCCCCCATTGACCTCTCCCCGCTCGTTTCCATCCCCTCAGCACACACCCTCACCCCACCCCCACTGATTGTGTCCATGGGTTATGCTTATATGCATGCATACAAGTCCTTTGGTTGATATCTCACCTCCTCTCCCCACCCGGCCTTCCCCCTGAGGTTGGATGGTCTGTTTGATTCTTCTGTGTCTCTGCATCTATTTTAGTTCATCAGTTTATGTTGTTAATTATATTCCACATATGAGTGAGATCTATGCATATTTGTTTGTTTTTTCTTGCTTGTTCATTTGTTCCTTTCAGTTTTATATCCCACATATGAGTGAAATCATATGGTTCTTGACTTTTTCTGTCTGACTTATTTTGCTTAGCATGATCATGCTTGAATAGACAATAAGCCTTAGGTTGCCACTGCTTTCCTCCTGTCTCATTTTAAATAACACTACTGTGAGGCAACAAGGTGGAGGCCAACTCATTCAAGCAAAATCAAGGTAGGGTCAATTTGACCATGAAAGAAAGAAAAGGTTCTTTCTAAAAGCCCATTCTTGCATGAAGGCACAGGAAATTGTGTAGATCTTTTCTCCCTTCTTTAGAGATTACAAGGACAAGGACACTGGGGATTCCAATTTGGAGAAGACTCTTTGTCTTGTGTTTCCTGCAACAAATCAGTTTGGATTTTGCAAAGCATGGACCTGAGTAACAGTATTGAGGAAAAACAAGCCACAAGTAGATTGTTTCATAAATATGTGACCCATGCTTATTAGCATGTCAACTTTTCATTTTCTTTGAACTAATCTGGTAACAAAGAATTTAGCATTAGTTATTAAATATTAATTGTTAATGATTCAAGTTAAGAATCAAAGTATTATGAATCTATTGGCCAGAAATTTTGATGAATCCTAAATTTAACAAATGACATTTTTAAAAAAAATCTCTGGTATGTGTTTATTATATTATTTAAATTTAAATATAGCTATTGGTTTATCACTGGAATTATATGAAGAGATTAAAAATAATTTTACAAAATTTGAATGCTCCCTGATATTTAATAAATGTTTGTATCTTGCATTTTTAAAGATTTGCTGATTACTTCTGGTATTTTATTTACCTTCCTGGTTAAACTGTACAGGAAGAATATTATTTAAATAAGTTGATAGCTCTGTAACTTATTTCAATTTGTTAAGAAGAATCAATCTTTTGAGTATCTAAAACCCTATTTAAAACAGTCTTTACTCATTTGTTGGTAATATTTATACAATTTAACTTTACCAAATTATACTCTAAATACAATAAAATCAACAAGCACCTTTATATTAATGGGGGATGAATATATATTTAGCCTACATCGAATACTAATAGGTACTTCACATAAAGCTGATCATAAAGAATGATCTCCTGAATACAACACATTGATAATAAAGGGAGGAAAATTTAAAGAGGTACAAAAAATAGACTTTAATAAGATGTGCTTCTTTAGCTCTTTAAAATTATTTTCCTCTGGGGTTCAAGTAGAAGGGGGAGCATTTTTGTTTATATCCTACTCAGCAACAAGGAGTGAAGAAGTCCCTGAACAACAAAGCTGAAATGCTTTAGTTGGCTCCTGGAGATCTATGACTCATTGCATAGGGAAGTGGTCTATACTACATATACCTGTAGTTCATTACTGCTGCTACCTGTGTTCCCCTTAATCTTTGGAATATTTTTGGCTTCCCCTTAATCAAAGCTAGTTCAAATCTCCTGAGGGCTTAGAAAATGTTCAGCCCTTTCTGCCTTTTTAGTTTATTTAATAGACCTCATTGTCCTTGATCCCCATCGTATTCTATCAAAAATTTGCTTAATGTGTGAAGCTCTGGATACATTTGGGTTTGTCTCTCAAGGGTTTGGTTGACAGTTTATTTCTGTGTGCCAGATCACAAAAAGCATTCTGTCCGGAGTAGATAACAGGGGAACACATTTTTCAGTTTTCATATTCATGATGAATGTAACCAGCTTTCTCAACATGCCGTATCTTTTCCGCTGCATCTTAATAGATCTGTGGCTGTAATCTTGTGTGTCAGGACTTTCAGCTAATTGGGATAACTTATGTATGTTTATATTACTGTTAAGATCTATAAAATGCTATTTTATCTGAAGTGACATAGATAAAAACTTTTTATATTCTAATTCTTATGAAGTTGTTTGCAATACATGACTCTACTGTGGTACGCTTGGGAAAGGAGGTCAAAAGCTTTTTGTCAACTATGCTGGATATAGTTAGCTAGTATATTTCATAGGATAATAAGCATTGAAATGTAAATGCAGTTGTTCTGTACCTGAAATGTAGAAATAAATCTAAAGGTGAGCAGATTTTGGTTTTGTGAATTTCAATAAGCAAAGTTAAGATCTCTTTCAATAAACTTTGGCTTAGTCACAAAAATGCCAATTTTTGTAGCATGATCAGCTTATCAAAAGCATTCATTACTTGCAGTGAAATACATGAGAAGTTGACAGAGAATAGTTATAAGGAAGAATGATTAGGGCTTGATTTCAAAGTGCTGTTGTTCAGAGGCATAACCAGTCATGGAAGTATGTGAGTATGATAGACACATCATGATTAATGCATGGTAAGGATTTCATTTGTATATAAAGAATAGAAAGCTGAAGAAGAGAAATCTGGCCACCTGAAATGTGATTAATAAAACTTCCATGAGTTTCAATTAATTTGACAATTCAATACCAGCCAAACTGTCCCGGTATTGAGAAGACTAATAGGAATAGTTTTGCTAAAAACTGATCATTCTAAGTAACAGTCTTTTTTTCCTAAAATTATACACTATAGTGTATGTATGCAATTCTTGGCTGGGATGTGACAATTTAAGTGTGGAGTTAAAGACTCCTGATTAATGATGCAGATGCCTGTGAATAAATTGGACATGCTCCTTGGTCATATATGCTTGAGGCAGGGGGCGGGGTAGAGGGAATGTGGACTGATTATTACTCTCCTCCTTACTCAAGGGAGTTCAAAAGATGATTAGTTTATAGCAGTGTACTTCCAGATTTTGATCCATAAATGGTGTTCTATACAAGCTGAGTCAAGAAGCTTTACTTTTAGACTCTAGTCTAATACAACTTCATTCCTAACTATTAAAAATGAATATGTATATGTGGAGAGATGAATGGATAGGTTTAGAGAGATGAGATATAGATAAGAGATCTGGCACATTGTAGCAAATAGATGAATGCAGATTTATTTCTCAAATTGGCAACATCTATTCTAAATTGTCACTTATTCTCCTTTCATTTAAAATGCAATTAATACATTGTAGAGAAACTTCTAAACATTTTAAGGACTATCAGCTTCAATAAATAAAGTGTTGTCCTTGAAAATAGCATAATGGAAGACAAATTCAGCCATGTGCTAGATGCTTATTCTCAGAAAGAAGAGATTCCTTTAATTTCTGAAAATGTTTATTAAAAGACAGCACATTATATACATACTTAAAGTTGATGTTAGTGCAACCTCCACATTTATAAATGATAATTGCAATGCATTTTCCAAATTGGGCAATGGAGGATAGAAGCCATCTTGATAGAATTGGTCTTAATAATTAATTGTTAATCAAGACATTTTTGACTTTTAGCATTCTAGATGTTGTAGTCTATAACTGTCAATTAAGATGACTGACAAAATTGTTTCTTGAATCCACAGTTAATCATTTGCCTACATTATGTATTAATTGGTAAAATTCTTCATTATTTCATGATAACAGAAATCCCTATGGCTCTTGGTTCTATTCGGAAACTTTAAACTTATCTAAAGCAAAGTGACTATTTATTATTGAAAAATTAAAGACTTAGATGTCTGCAAAAAGAATCATTATGGGATCCTTCTTTGATGCTGACCACATAAAGTGATCATTTTTCCCTGTAGAAGAGGAAAGTAAGTGGTTGCGTTAACAAATCCATCCATGTTGATATTTCTAAGTACAGTTAAAGAGTTTTAAACAAATGGATTACCTCTTAATATAATAAACAGATATTTATTTAATATTTGGTAAATGTCTAACATTGTGCTAAGTGTTGTGACCAACCATACATATTTTAGAGGCAAACTGCTTCAATTCAGACTTCCTCTTACTTTTTTTAATCTCTCTGTGCTTGAATTCTACATCTGTAAGTACATATAAGTTATTTTTTAGATTATTGCATTGCTTAATGAGTTCATATGTTAAAAGCATATAGAATACTGCCTGGCACATGGTAAATGGTACAGTATGTTTATTGTTATTGTATACGTTCTGCTTTGGGGAAAAGAGACCTTAATTAAAAATGGATTAAACAAAATAAAAGTTTGTTTAGCTGTCGGTGTCTGAACAGTAAAATCTAAACTTGGAGCAATAAAATTGATAAGGTAGCTCCACCCTGCAGAATTTGTGAAGTTTTGTTTTTTACGTCTAATAATCCTAAGGTGTTGTCCTCATCTGCTTGGTCAAAAGTGGATACTGTCATAGAAAGGGAAGGAAAGGTTAGATTCCCTTTAAAGGATAAGATCGGGAATTTGCCCTCATCACTTCTGCTTACTTATTATTAGCCACATGGCCACACTTAGCTTAGGGAAACTGGCAGATTCCTTCTTTATTTTTTCATGGCCATGTATGTGCCCAGCTCAAAGTTCCATCAACCATGCAAGGAAAGCAGAGAAGAAAGTTTACTAGGAGGAAAATTCCCAGTCTCTGCCACAGATAAACTCACATGGAGTCAGCACAGTGGAGGCTTACCTACGCAGAGCTGGTAGGTTATAGTATTGAGTGTCCATCGTACACACAAATACATGGAGAAACACACTTCTGCATTGTTTTGTTCTGACATATGAACATACGTACAACTCAAACCATTGATTATAACTATTATTAATTTTCCTGTTTTCCCTTTACTTTACAAATATCCCTTAAAGCTATTTGTTCTTTCAGAGAATAAATACCATGATTTTCTTTTTCTCTACTGTTCTATCCCAGCTTCTTTATAAATTAATTTTATTTCTTGCCTTCTTACCTGCTATCTTCTTTCATCTTCTGGGTTAGATAATATATAAACTTCTCAAATTGCTATTTGGAAGTTTCTGCTCTAAGAATCATTATTTTGATGGGAGGTTGATCCTTGGTCTTCTCGAATCACCTTCATATTTCTTTGAAATCCATAACTTGACTCTCTCTTCCCTAAGCACTAATGTCAGAAGCCTTAGATTTGTTCATAAAGGTTTAATGGATTATAGATTGTTTATTAGCCTAAGGAAATAGTTTTTATTCAGAGCACAGCCATTTCAAAAGAACTGGAGCAAAGATCTGCAAGTTAGTTGGACTATTTTTTATTGCTTTACATGTATGTACAGGTTAACTACGTATCTTCCTTCAAGTTTTTAAAAATAGGGAACAAGTTCAAATAAGGAAGTCATCCTTCAAAATGAGAGCTTGTTATTCATACTATGTACTTAGTATGATTTATTTGCTGAAATTGTCCTAGAATAATGGTGAGATACTAAGTGCAAACTTAGTGGTGGAAAAAACACATGCAAACTTACTAAAGTTTTATTACTCAGGAGGACCAAATATACTGATTACTCAGGAAAACAAGCATTTTTCAAATAATAAATTTAGAAGTAAGGTTTTGTTTTGTTTTTAACATTGGGCAATGACTAGGGTATGAAACATCTCTAGCACTATTTCATTCAGTAAATGAGAACTGCAAAAAATCTGCTGGAGTGAACTCGATACAAACATGGAATAAATGTACTCTTAATGCATCATCATTAGAGCCAATATATAGCAGATGGCAGATTTCTAGCTGATGTAGAAATTCAACTCTCCTGCCATATGTAGTTTTCCTAGTTTGGAAACATATTAGAAAGGAAGAGAAGATGCCATTGTATAAAGCCAGAAGTGTGAAATATTCTGTGTATAAAAAAATAAATCCATAAATAAGCCATTTCCTGAAAGAGTCTACATGATTATGTAGCCCAATTCCCCAAAGTGCTAGCTTGGGGTCAGATCAATTTTGAACATAATAAAAGGATGGCATTTTCTCCTGCACTATGCCAATATCTTTTGAAAATTTCATATCTACAGACAGGATCATTACATTTGAAAAGTGGATGGCCTACCCATAGAGAGCATGCATTATCTGAAATAAATGTTCATTTCAAAAGGAAAGTTTGAGTGACTTGGGGTTAGCAGCAGAGACACCTCTTAATCATAAAAATCAGTTTTAAGAGCCTTGCAAGAGGCAAGGAATATATCCACAGAAAACGAAGCTACATTCATTTCCCAATGAATAAGGCGTTATAAATAGATTATGTAACAAATTATTGTCATAGTATACTTAGCGGAAATTTCAGAAACCAGGTCTGAGGAACCATTCAATAGAAAGGTACTTGCTTATTGAGAGTAGAATCTTTCTCCTGGGGACAAAAGAAGTGGCAGATGAAATACCTTTTTCATGTTCTGTGGACATTTTAAGTTGGTGATTTAGCTTGGTCTATAAAGAACTTCATAAATTTAGAGAGGTACTACAGAAGTCTAGCAGGAGTCTTGATAACTAGCCTGAGTTTCCATATAATTTTTTAGTTTTTATTTCACTGAACATTTTCCTGAGATTTCCAAGCATTTGTTTAAAAAAAAAAATAGGGCATCAGCTGAGGCATATTAGCCTATTGGATAATGTTGCTCAGAATAAGAAAGTCAAGAAGAGATTATATGTGTCTAAATATTTAGTTATTCATATTTATTTCATATTTATATTTTATTGATTTTTATTTATTTTTCCTTGAAAAAATCTGTGCCTTTAAAAATTACATTTTTTTTTTTAATGTAAAGACATCAAGACATTGAGTAAGGGGGTCAGAGAGACCTGCCATAATCTTTGTTTTAGTTCCTTGTCTCTTTTAGCACTTAAGGCAACTCCATTATTTTATTGGTTGTCACTTTGAAATCACCTATTTTTATTAATTATGGCATTAGTATAAAATTAGGCTTATTAGAAAAGGCTAAGGAAGTGGGATGTGTTAATCAAGAAAAAGGAAAAATAAGGTTTAGAGTTTCAAGGGTGTAATTTTTCTAATGAGCCTACTTACTCTTACTGACTTCTCACTTCCTATGTTGCCTTCCTCCATTTCTCCCTTACTTATACCATGGTATCCTGTATCCCTGAGAAAAGTTCTTCTTGGACTCAGTACCAAGAATTTAACCAGATGGAGTCTCTCTACCGAACTGACTTACAGATTCCTGCCTCCCATGCTTCTTCCCAATGGAGGGCTACATTGGCCTGTGTTATGTGACTATGGAAGGCACTTTGGGTGGGGAACTATCGCTGGTAAAATTGGTTTTTCTTATAGCTGTGTGGCATATTGGTCAGAACTGGTCAGAAAGATGAAGAAGAGGGATGACTGAGCAGAAGTCTAGGCTGAGCAGCCAGATGTCAAGTAGGAGCTGAGACAAGTTAGATGTGGGACAGTGAAGTAGATTTGGGGTTGGGAGGAATTGGGTAGAGAAGGCAGAACATCTTTCAGAGGTCCAGAAAGCTAGAAATATTTGAGACCTGAATAAGTGTAGAAACAGAAAGACTTACAATATGTACCCTTAGGGACACACATAATGGGTGTGTGTGCAGCTTCAGCTGGCTTTCATTTAAGTTGCATTAGCCTCATTTTCTATTCAACCTGCTCAATTCATTCCACAAATAATTATTGAGGTCTCCTTCTATTCCAGACAATGTACTTCTCTCTCTCTCTTATTCACTGATTATAGTTCTGAATGACTTAAGATTAAAAATAAGTCCAAGTTTATTGGATCAAAATTTGATATCATTGATACTTTTTAAAAGGTAATCAAAGGAGAGGTTCTGAAGGCAAAAGTGAAGGTGTACTCCAAATACATTTTGAGCACCGGAAGCTTCTTTGCAACCAATTTCAGTGTATCCTTTGAAGGAAACAACACTCATTTTGACCTGTGAGCTCTGGGAAAACAATCTGGGAAAAGCAATCTGCCATATTACTTTTTAGCTGCATGTTGCCTAAATTGGTCCTGAACTTTTTAAAGATACCATCTTGGGACCTTGATTCTTGGTTAGCCCACCCACACCTCTTGAGTACATTTCCTAAATGGAGGTAACAGACCTGAAGGAATGGTCAGTTCTGCTCAAGGACTGAAGAGACTGACATGGAGGCTCCTTTAAATGAATGAGAACACATTTCAGAACCTGTTAGAGGTTGCCAATGACCTATAATGCTTTACATTAGGTCAGGGGTGGGGAACCTTTTCGTGTCAAAGGCCATTTGTGGTATTTATAACATCACTGCAGGGCTATACAGAATTGTCAACCTAAAAATTAGCCTGCTGTATTTGGTCAAACATTTAGTTAACTCACCCCTAATGCCTTTGCAGGGCCAGACCAAGTGCTTTTGTGGGCCTTCTGTAGTCTGAGGGCTGGATGTTTCCCACCCCTGCATTAGGTGATCAGCAGACTGTTTCCTCAGACGTTTTAGGCCTGTGGGTCTTATTTTGCCGTCACAACTGCTCACCTCTCCTGCTGTAGTGCAGAAGCAGCCTTAGACAAGATGCAGGTGAATGGGTGTGGCTGTGTTCCATATAACTTTAGTTATGGACACTGCAATTTCAATTTTAGGTAGTGTTCACATGTTATGAATATTACTATTCTTTTGATTTCTTTTCAAACATTATAAAGTGTAAAGCTATTCTTTACTTCCCGGCCATAGGAAGAGAAAGGTGGGGTAGGATTTGGCCCGTGACCTTAGCTTGCTGACCCTTGAGTTAAAGAGGAAACCAACATTCAGGAATTTCCAGTTGGGGGTGGTAACCTGCAGGGTGGCTGCAGAGCTGGGGCAGCGTCCAGGAGCCAGGCTGTGGGTGAGTTATGGGCAGCCCTGGAGTAAAGCATTTAAAGAACCATTAAGGTTTAATTAGCTGGCTGTGGAGCAGCAATGCTGGGCATGAGCGGCTTACCCTGCTGCATGAAAACGCTTACTCAGGGCTCTGCAGTCCTGGTAAATACCAATGGTCCTTTGGAGGCCCCTTTGTTGAGATGAAAGCGGGTGCTAGAATTTATTGCTCCTGTGACTTCAGTTCCTGGACACACCAACTACTCTTGCTCTTTTCAAATAAAAGTCAGTTTGGATTTATTTAGAGACTTTGCCCATCTGGAAGAAATATCAGAAGGGTATGTCTGAGAGAGCCGCATACGCGTCTCTTAAAAACCTGGCAGGCCTCTGGCATGGTTAAATGACTTCTAGCTGGAACTGGGGACATTCCCACGTGACTCATAGGAGGATGGCCTTTCCCCCGTGCCTGACTTCCGGGGATGAATGCTTCTCTGGAGGTGGGTTTATGGGTTGCAAAGGCAGCACTGAACATCTGGCCACCTTAGTTCTCTCTGTTTAATAAATTCCTCCGAATCTGGCCAAATGCCCTCTGATGCCTAGTGTAGAATGGGAGACCAAGCAAGCAGTTAGGGATATAATTTTAAGCTAAAAATCCTCCCTCGTTTTAAAATAGTTGCTCATATTTCATATTGGTACTTGGAGGAAGAAGAATGCCTTAATGGATGCATGTGTCTGGGAAAACAAAGCAGGATTATTTGTTGAAACTGTTTGGTTCCTGGGAAAGCACATGAGCCAATGTTTCCTAACATTAGATTGCTTTCCCCTTAACTCAAAGCCTTATTTTTTTCTTTCAACTTTGGTGGTTCAGCACAAGGAGCAAAATGAAAAAGCCCGTTCCTTCCTACAGCAAGCATACATGGGCATGATTACATTGAGGGCCTCTCTCTGCTATCTTTCTAGAAATAGAAATATGCAGGTGTCACGTGGCTACATTACATCCACATTCGACGGGTAATAGTACCTCAGCTGCAGGCAAATGGGCCCTGAGATAAAATGCAGCCCTGCAAAGGGTCCCTGTGCCAG
Source organism: Cnephaeus nilssonii (assembly GCF_951640355.1). Taxonomy (NCBI): domain Eukaryota; kingdom Metazoa; phylum Chordata; class Mammalia; order Chiroptera; family Vespertilionidae; genus Cnephaeus; species Cnephaeus nilssonii. The sequence continues at coordinate 27,410,774 of NC_137086.1, read as the reverse complement.
CCTCATTTGAAGAAAGCGCTCATTATTCAGCCAGACTGTCAAGTGCACACGGCATAAACCCCTCCATTCTTTTCTCGGCCCCCCTTCTTTGTCCAGAGGAGATCTGATTTTGCCAGCGTTGTTTACTTCTTTAAAACCTAATTCCATTTCTCCGTTGGTCTAAACCAGCATTCCTAGCTCCAAAGCAATTCAAAGCAATAGATCATCAGGCCTCCACAAAACAGCCTCCCTCATTTCTTCCTGCTGTCTCCTTCACCCAGGTGGCCTTGCTCTGCTTGCTGGAGAATCCAGGGACGAAGCACTATCTCACTACCTTCCGCAGACATTGCTTTCTCAGTTTATGAACCAGAAGATACTCAAAGAGGACGGTGTTAATGATCACGATAGAGCACAGGTCTAGCATTATGATTATCACTACCCAGACCTTTTAAAGAGGATATTCAGAGGGAGGGTGGTGTGACCCTTATGAATCTTTATTTTCTTGCTCTCTTGTTACAGAGCAACTCGTGGCAAAGCAAGCCCACTTGGATAAGGTGCTTTGACTTAGCGGTGGGTGATCAGGTGCTTTTTTAAATTTGGAGGAGGGACTGGGTGGATGAAATAATTAAGTGCCACATGATCTGTTTCTTTTGGGTGGAAGAAGTGCTACTTATGTGTCACTAATCATCTCGCACAAATGCGTTTCCCCTGTTGATGTTTTTCTTTCGTGGTTCTAAATGTGAACTTGGAGAGTCTGTGCTTTTCAATATATGTGTGTGATAGAGAAAATGTTTGGTACTGTTTATTCAGGACAAATCTGAAAGCCATTTTCTCACTATTTTATCTTCCTGAAATTATCTTCCAAACTCATCTTCCAATTTCATTTAAAAATTAACTTGTAATTGTTTCTTACCATAGAAGTGCTGAAAATAACTGGGTTGGCACGGGGAACATTACTATTTGAGGTTTAGAATTCTGACTATTGCCTTTTTTCTTGTAAAAGATTAATGAATTTGCCAAAGGTTAGCTGATTGTGGAATGCACAGACATCATGCTTCCTTCCTGTACACTGAATTCAAGTATCTTGATCCTATTTGAAGTCAATAGCAGTGAGGTACTGTATGTTTTATAGGGAAGTAATATATATACATAGCTATTTATAAATTATATGAATATGTTTTAATGCATCTGTTTGCAATAAGTATTTGAATTTAATTTACAACCTTTATTAATTAAGCCTACCTTGAAAAGTCATACCTAATATTAAGTTGCATTTGGAATTATAGTGAAATGACACATCCTTTATGCAGTAGGAAAGAAGCCAAATCATATAGTTTTAGCAGATACCTCAAGTAGTTTCTCATTTCTAATAAGATATCTCTTCTACCAATCTTGATTTATATCGCACATTTACATGAAAGGACAGGGAATAAGTGAATATTTCAGTGGAGAATAATGCTGGAGAGGGGCGGAGGGGAGTTTTACTACCCCAAATTACATATTTGCCCTAGAGAAGAGCTTCACCATTGTGAAGAAATCCAGTAACCCAGCTGCAGACACCTTGATTGCATTGTAAGAAAGGCACCTAACAGTTATCTCTTCTAACAAATAATAATATCTAGTGAGTAAACCTTCAATTTATTTGATGACTAATTCTTGGCTTTTCTCAACCTTAGGGCTCTGCCAAGTTACACATCCATCAGACCTTCTCATCAAGTGCCTCTATTTAAATGGACTCTGTTTGCTCCAACTCAACATTTTCAAAATTAAAGCTGACTTTCTCTACCGTTATGGTTCACCCTCTGCATTCCCTTACGCAGTGTACTGACAGCCACCAAAGTCAGAAATCCAAGAACTGTCCTAGATTTCTCCGTTTTCTTACTTACTTCTCCCATAGCTTTTTCATGGCTGTATCTTGCCTGTGGTCTTTCCTCAATATCTCTCCACCTGACTTTCTCCCCATTTCAACAGTAAATGTTTTAGCTGAGGGATTTATCTTTTCTTGCCAGGGTTAGTCCAGTTGCTTCCCTAAAAGGTATTCTCTCTCCACTTCTATGCCTCCCTAAATCATCCCTAGGTTTTTGTTCCAGAGTTTCTTCCCTGGGCATTACTGACATGTGGGGCTGGGCAACACTGTGTTGTGGGGGCTGATCAGTGCATTGTAAGGTGTTTAGCAGCATCTCTGGCTTCTACCTTCTAGTTGCCTGTAGCCCTTCTCTCTCACTTGTGACAACCAGAACTTTTCTAGGCCTTGACAGATGTTCCCTGGGAGCAAAACTGCCCCCTCAGTTGGCAACTGTGGATTTACTCCCATTGTTAAATACAACTCTGAGCAAATAGTTATTCAGTGTATATCTGACAAAAAACTGGACACATGCCGCAACATATTTGCTGTTTATATAACCAAGCTAAAGATTTCTTTGAGTTTTTATTTGGATTGGTCATTGAGTAAAGCCTCAAAGATGTATGTATGTTGTGCACCAATAATATAGACTTTGGTTTCAGGTACCTCCCACTTTGTTGTGTCTACACACTGCCCTCTACAAATTCAAGGTCCTTTCTTACGCTATAGCACCTTATCCCCCAAATTCAAATTACAAAATCATTTATAAATCAGTTTATTGGAAATAGTCTAGAAATCTTCCTTGGTTATCAAAGGAAACAAATCAATACATATTAAATAATATTTTGAATATCACTTTCTAAATGAATAAAGCAAGCTGCAACATGAGAAATTGAATCTTCTTATCAGCAACTAGCACTTATTTTCATTTGTTTGAAGTGTTGTTTTATCTAAGTTGTGGTAGACTATGAGAATCATAATATATGGAAACAGGTCACATCATTGCCATTATAATCCATTTGTACCCTAATGGAGACTATAATTTTAGAGTCAGATGGCAGAAAGTAAACTTATCTCAAAAGATATGCTATATTTAGTCATCTTCCCTCTGTTACAGTTCCCATCTTAGGAATAAGACTCGCTAATATTTAGACCACATAAGCCCTGGGCAGTGTCAAGAGTAGGACATCCCTTCAAATACTGCCTAACATCTAAAGTAAAATATATAAACACCCTTTTAGAAGATAATAACAAATCTTGATTCATTTTAGTTACCTTCCCCATAATATTTTTCATGCTTACTAATGCTAAGGACAAAATAAAAATCATAGGAAAAGATTAAACATACTTGCCCTTTTATTTGATGGGAGTCAGAACATAAAAAGAGAAGGCCTTATCAGAGTAATTTTCAATTCAGGAAATTACAGGGAATGATATTAAAAATGAAACATAAGTGCACAAAACATGTAGTCACTGAATTTGAATAGCATTAGCACATAGGCACCTGGATTATTTCTGTTTTCAATACTTGTTCTTTAAAAAGTATTAAACCTCAAGCTCCATAAAATTATGTAGTGAAGCAATCTATAAGCCTGTACCTATTGATCTAATAAAACATAAGGAGTTCTATTTATCAATTCTTTGCCTTTAAATGCCAAAATCAACTTAAGTTTTTATTGCATAGTGATGGTGGTGATGATGATGATGATGATGATGATGATAATGATGTTGATGCTGATGATAAGTAGAAGCAGAAGCAACAACAGCAATGAGATTATTACACAGTGCTATGCTATTTCTTAAGGGCTAAAAATAATTTCCTAATTATCAAGAGGAACACTGAATTTCAAACAAATTTTATCTAAATTCTTCTTCTGAGATAATGCAAATTCATACATATTTATAGGAACTCTTTGAAGTCATATCACAATCATTTTTCCTCATGATTTTTTTTTAATATACCTACATAGATGACAATAAGATATAAGAAATTTTTTATTTGTTTTCTTATTTTTTGGTTGTTTGGTGCTTTTGGTTTATCACTTTATCTTCTACACCTTTGAAGAAGAGTTAGGGCACACACATCTACTAGGTTCTTTTACTAAGTAACTTGTTAGTGGCCTTACCAAAATCTTGCTGAGATAGACCTTTTGGGGGTAGCTTTTGATTAAAATTTTGTATGTTACTTTCCATAACAGTTACAAATTGAGAATATTATTTCTATCATGCATTGCTCTTTTTACAAATTTTCTCAAATATGCAGTCTCATAGAATTTCAAAATGACTATTAAGTGGTGAGCTATGGGTATTCTGAACTTTTTTCATATAGGTCTTTAAGTGAAGGATCTTATCTAATAAGAGTAATATGCAAATTAACCATCGCTCTGCTACACCCACAAGCCACACCCACCAGCCAATCAGTAGTGATTATGCAAATTAACCCCAACCAAGATGGCTGCAGCCACAGAGCAAGCAGGAGCTTGGGTTTCCCTGGCAATGGGGGAAGCCAACCTTTCCGCACACCCTGGCCTGCCTTAGCCTCCGCTGAAGGCTACAAAGTTTCAATTATAGAAGGTAAATAAATCCCAGATACCAGGGCCTCTGCTTGGGTCGCTGGGGGGGCATGGCTGGCCTGCAAACCACCACAGGCCCCTCGCCCAGGCTGCCCCATGCCCCAAGGAAGCCCCCATCCTGATCTGGCACACCCTTCAGGGCAAACCAGCTGGCCCCCACCCATGCACCAGGCCTCTATCCTATCTAATAAGAGTAATATGCAAATTGACCATCACTCCAACACCCAAGATGGCTGCCCCCATGTGGACACAAGATGGCCACCACAAGATGGCCAGCAGGGGAGGGCATTTGTGGGGGGACCAGGCCTGCAGGGGAGGGCAGTTAGGGGTGACCAGGCCTGCAGGGGAGAGAAGTTAGGAGCAATCAGGCTGGCAGGAGAGCAGTTAGGCATCAATCAGGCTGACAGGGGAGTGGTTAGGGGGTGATCAGGCTGGCAGGCAGAATTGGTTAGGGGCAATCAGGAAGGCAGGCAGGCAAGCAGTTGGGAGCCAGCAGTCCTGGATTGTGAGAGGGATCCCAGATTGAAGAGGTTGCAGGCTGGGCTGAGGGACTCCCCCCCCCTCCCGTGCATGAATTTTGTGCACCGGGCCTCTAGTATATATATTATACATATAATGCTCTAGCAAGTGGCATGCAAGTAAAACAAACTTCAAGTTTATAGAAACATTTCCTAAAATAGAATTTCATGAAATTATTTCTGAGAGATTTTTTGCACATTCAAACATTGAAATGTTACTGGATTTCTTCTTAAGTAAAACTTTTTTAAAAAAAAGTATCTTTCTCTTGGCTTGGACATATCGAATAGTACATAGAACAACAATCTCCTGCCTCGCCCCAGAGATGTTTCTACCTTAACCCTTTGCACTCGCTTGCTTTTTTCTCGATTCCTTTATTCTAATGCTAACTGTGTCGAGTCACACTCGACATCCGAGTGCAAAAGATTAAGTGATAACCTCTAGCAGGAGGCTAGAATTGGGTTAGTGAGTAAGAATAGAGCGAAGAGAAAGTGTTTACTGACTGCAGGGTACTAGTGGTAGGCACTTTCCCAGGTGTTAGGGATGTAATGGAGAAAAAATACAGTCTTTGTCCTCATGGAGTTTATAGCCATTATGAAGAGAGCCATTATTAAAAGAATGCAGAAATTGTACTAATTTTTAAATTTATTTTTATTTTCTTTATTGATTAAGGTATTAACATATGTGTCCTTATCCTCCCTTATCCCCTCACCCCCCTGCTCATGCCCTCAACTTCCTGGTGTCTGTGTCCATTGGTTATGCTTATATGCATGCATACAAGTCCTTAAAATCGTACTAATTTTAAAACCATCTTAAGTTCCTTAGAAGCAGAACTTAGAATGCTGTAAAACCATCCAGTAGGAGATGACTGAGCTAGTGTGGGAGGTCAGCAAAGATAGTGGAAGTTCATTAGATGAAGGGTGGAAAAGTGCCAGGTAAGAGATTCCATGTTGATGGTAGACTGTGGGCAAAGGCCTTGAGGCATGGGGAAAAATCACACTCTTAAGGAACTGAAATGTTATTGTTACTCTTGATCAAGGACTATTGACTGAGAGCCCTCAAAGGTCCTTGCACCAGAGTGATTTCAGATGATCACCATGATTTCCAAGGGAAAGCCCTCTCAATCTTGTATATGCAGAGAAAACTAAACATAGCTGCCCATAAAACCATTTGATTTTCATCTTTCTTTTTTTGCTTTTGTTGGTATGGAGGAGAATGAATAAAAGAAACACTTCTCTCAAAAAACTGTGCTCTGGCTAGGAAAAATAGAAGGAGGAATGACATATAAATAGATAAATTAGATAGATAGATAGATAGATAGATAGATAGATAGATAGATAGATTGATGAAGGCATTTGCCTAGAGAATAATGACCCTGGAGTTCTGACAAGAATGAGTATAGAGACAGGGCCTGTTAATAGGGGCCACTGATGTCACCTATTGAGATACAAATGGTACTTAACACAGAAATTGTAGGTATTACAAGGGACTACATATATTAAATCATAAGTTCTGGTTCCATACTCAAATATGTAGCAGTTATGTGTAGCAGAAAAGGAAACACTTAGATAAGGTAAGGAAAATAGTCATAGATATACAGTATAGGCCACCATTTAAGTAACTCTAACAAATTAAGGAAAGATTGTGCTCATGCATTCTCCGGTCTTCATAAAGGACATCCAGTGTCAAATTCAGCTCTTTGTTCAAACTGGGACCTTAAAATTCTGCACCAAAAAAGGAAAGTATTGATTCATTTTGGCATGTGTATTTTGTATTATAAACAAGAAAGATGTTCAACATTACAAGCAGACTAAATGTTGAGGACTCTTGTTCATTCCTTAAACATTTCTATGAAATGCATTACTTAAATGCATCTTGAGGGATGGTAGTTTTTTGTCTTGTTGAAGAAAAAGTACTTTCTTTTCAGAGAATTCTAATAACTGGGTCTTTACAAGAAATTAGAGATTACTTATTAAATAGGGGGAAAAACAGCCCAGTAATAACTAACATTTGTATCATACTTTACGGTGCACAGAGCATTTTCACATTCATTATCTCATTTGACAGTTCTTTCCTGTTTTCTTCCATTCCATCCTTACTGTGTGCCAGGCAACCCAGCAGGCTGTCCGGCAACAGTGAAGAAGCCATACACTGCTTCTCTCTTTGTTCACAGAGCTTACATGGCTCAAAAATTAAGGGAGATACGTGAGGCTTATCTTTCTATTCCTATGTTACAGATAAATTATCCAAGACTCAAAAGAGTTTAAACAAGCATTCATGGGAAAAGAGATCTATTTGGATTCACTTAAGCCCAAGAAGATGTTGATCTGATTACTCTTTGACCTCAAAGTGAGATCAGGGTTGATAAGGTTAATTGGTAAAATTTTCTGACACTCAAAACTCATGGCCTCCGTTTGCCTCCGGTACTCAAAATTATTTCCCTGCTTCAATTATCATCAAATTGTGGAAGAAATGCCAACTTTGATTTTATTTGGCATTGATTCATATTTTCAAAGAATTCATCTGATTACACAGTGTGAAAGGAGATACTATAAAAATTGCAAGTCAACAATATGACCAAAATTATATAATTTATTCCAAACTTTGAATTGTATCTTCATTTGAAGCTGTAATGAATGAATGCTTTAAAATGACTCTATAGATTGCCACCTGAGTGTTCCGCCTAAAAGTAAATGTAACTTTCTATCCTTGGCTTATAGCTATTGAGTGGACCTCCTTCACTTACGTCCTAAGTTTTAAAATCCTTGGCTTGGCATAGAAAGCTCTTCATAGCATAGGCCCTGCCTGTCTTTCCAGTCAAGTCTTCTTCCTACTTTTCCCTTAATGCTCCAAAAATGTAACACAGATGGAGAAGGCCATAAAAGTAAAAAAAGTAATAGCTCTAAACATTTTGATTAAATATATCAGTGCCTCATAACTCAGGTATGAAACACTGCATTGCTTTAGGTAAATAATTAATTTTATGATAAAAGTGGAATCAACTTCTCCATAGTAATACATATTTTTCTTTAGGCCAAACAGTTTAAATTTCTCTCTTATCGCTATATTTATTTTAAAGATGCTTGGGAAAATTAGGATTTTCTTTTGCTAATAGAAACCACTTTGCTTTGTGGATTTTTTTTATTGTTGACTCTATTACGGATGCCCTCCTTTTCCCCACCTTTGCTTCCATCCACCCTGTCTCCCACCCCACTAGGCTTTTACCATATCCATGGCCTATGCATATATGCATATATGTTCTTTGGTTAATCTCTTCCTGCTCTCTCCACTCTCCTCCCCTCTGAGACCTGTTAGTCTGTCCCATGCATCCATGCCTCTGATCCTATTTTGTTCGTCAGTTTATTTTGTCCTTTTGGTTCCACATATAAGTGAGATCATGTGAAATGTGTCTTTCTGACTAGGTCATTTCTCTTAGCATAATAATTTCCAGGTCCATCCATGGCATTGGGTAAGAGTTCCTTTTTCACAACCATATAGTATTCCATTGTGTAAATGTACCACCCTTTTTTGTACATTCATCTATTGTTTTGTGTTTTTGAACAATAAAACTTGTAGACCATAATGCAAATTCAGGTTCTAAAGTAATTTGCATAACCTAATGAATTTGAGATGATTTGATCTCATTTTTTTTTTAACCTTATCTGAATTCCTGGGTTAATTGAAAACAGTTTGTCTTTAAACTCTTGGTTTTTGAAAGGGGACCTCTTCACTTCCTTCTTTAGGGCAGGGACCAAGAACATACTTTTACCATTAATAATAACAGTATCTAATATTTTTACATTTATCAATTTAATGTATACCTTCCTTATATTTTCTCATTAGATCTTCAACAGTACCACAAAAAACAACAAACAAATGTGACTTAGCTATGATTATAAAAATATAGGGTTTGAATGTAAACAGAAGCTCATTCACCAAGGCTCTGTATAACCCTTACATGTTCTCAGCATACGGCACAGAACAAGGTTTTGCCGTCGGGCTCCAAAGGCTAAAGTTCCTCATGGTACTGGTCTCATGGCCACGTGGTCAGTGTACGCCCTGTTGGTGGCATCCTTAGAAAAATCTCAGGAGATTTATGATTTGAAATCTATTGATTTAAAGCAATCTTATTAAGAATCCTTTTGTAAAGAAATAATGCATTTTGTGATGTAAATAACTGACTGCTAATACATCTGTTTTATAAGATTAGCTTTTTTGTAGAGTGTTTCCTCTTAATAGGAGGGAAACTTGAATATCAAGATAAATTAACATTTTTAGTTAAAAGTAAGTGCTTAGTGTTACTGCCATTTTAAAATTAATCTCTTTTGAGATGTTTTCAAACTATATACACTTTAACTTTCTCCCATTTTCTATTGTGATTTATGAACCATTTACTATTTTATTATCTATACTAATTTGAAAATGATTCTTTTTTTTTTTAAATATATTTTTATTGATTTCAGAAAGGAAGGGAGAGAGAGAAAGAGAGAGAGAGAAACATCAATGAAGAGAGAGAATCATTGATTGGCTGCCTCCTGCATGCCCCACACTGGGATTGATCCTGCAACCTGGGCATGTGCCCTTGACCAGAACCAGTTAGTCCATAGAACGATCCTCTATCCACACTGAGCCAAACCAGCTAGGGCTTGAAAATGATTCTTGACATTTGGTCAACAATAATAGCTACAAAGTAAATATTTTATTTTTAAGCTAGCCTATAAACAAGTACTATTTAAAGCTTTGTGGCCATCTATATATATAAAAAGCCAGCCACCAGAACGCCGTAATGACCAGTCGCTATGACGCCCACTGCAGCCAGCAAACCGGCCTGATCAGGGGATGGGGCCGGCCAGCCAACCTCCTGCAGCCCCTTCCCATGGCTGGCCCAACCCCCAGTCACCCCCCACTCCAATTGGCCTATGGCCCCTCCCCCCAGACAGCTCTGCCCCCGATCAACCCCCCCACACCATTGGGGGTGGAGCTGCCCGGCCAACCTCCCACTGCCCCTCTCCTGGCCCCAATCAGGGGTGGGACCCGCTGGCCAATTGCTCGTGGCCACTCCCCCAAGCTGGGCCAGCCCTGATCGGCCCCGATTGGAGCAGGCTAGCTGGCCAACCTCTGCTGTTTCCTCCTCCTGACAGGCCAGGCCCCAATCCTCCCACTGGGGCCGGTCCAGCCGGACCCCACCCAATTCGTGCATTTGACCTCTAGTTTTTAATAAGAGAGGAGAACACATCTTCAGTTTGATTTATTCAAAACATTTCATCACAGTCATTTCATATCTCATTTCTCTAAACAGTTTAGTTAATCAGTTATTATCTTATTAATAACTTATCCAAGCAAGGCTAATTCTTCATAGCCATCATGATTCTCAGGCAGACACCAAAAAGAACAAAAAGAGTTAACTTGGAGTGAAAAAGGAGGTCACATGCATACCATATTTTTGGCACTTTATTCTCCAGTGTTGAATATTTCTTTACTACTTATAAAAAATTTACCAGCATGTTATGCCGAGTCCTAATTATCATCAGAGTACATACATATTATATTGATACATTTTATAACTTTTAAACTACTATTACTTTGATTGGATCTATATTCTTATAAAATGTAAAATAATGAGACATATTGTTATAAATTTGATGATGACCGGTATCTTAGTGTAATTTTAAGGATGGTGTATCATTTGAAAACAGCATTTGGTGGATAAGGTCCAGGTAAGAATACCAACACAGTTATTTCTGTTTTGAACAGGCCAATAATTGATTTGAAGAGTGGTTCCCAGAGGACAGGAGCATGTTAGCTGATAGCCTCTGACAAACAATGCCACAGATACCAGGTTGTTTCTTTGCACACATATTTTTTAAACAATCTTGAAGTATAAAATAAGGGCAAAAAATCGTGAACTTGGTAAGAAGGGTGAGTGGGTGATTTGTGGCATAATTGGATAAGCATGACATTTTTAAATCTTAGGAATTATTTTTCAAGAGTGCATCTGTTTATAACTAAAACACTCTTTCTAATTATTTGCCAGGCTGGTGAGCCATCATTAAGTTATTTTGTATTTTAAACACTTTCTTTTAAAAATTTATCTTTATTGTTGAAAGTATTACAGATGCCCCTCTTTTTCCTCCATTGATCCCTTACACCCCATACCAACCACACCTCCCAAATAATTTATTTTTTTTAAATATACTTTTTTCTTGATTTCAGAGAGGAAGGAAGAGGGAGAGAGAGATAGAAGCATCAATGATGAGAGAGAATCATTGATCAGCTGCTTCCTGCACTCCCCCTACTGGGGAGCGAGCCCACAACCCGGGTATGTGCCCTTGGCCAGAATCGAACCTGGAACCCTTCAGTCTGCAGGCCAATGCTCTCTTCACTAAGCCAAACTGGCTTGGGCCCAAATAATATCTTACTAGAATAATCCCAAGAAGGCTTGATGCTGTAGCTTATCTTGACCTGATCAAAACATTTTACCACAGTCTGATTGAACCCCACCCTGCTATACTATTTTGAACACTGAAGGATCTTTTGCTAAGTCAGGTCACAGTTTCATCTTTCAGTTTTGATATTTTTGTAAATATTTTTTTCTGACATGGTGAAATAAGTGCCACTATACTTCAGTAATCTGCTTTCTAATAAATGTAAATAGAAAGTCCCATACAGAGCTTTAATTAAAAATGTAGGGGCCCTCTATGACTTTTTGGACTAAATATAAGTTGTTATAAGTGGTATGTTGAGATATTTTTACAGGAGGCACCATCCATGGTCACTGTGTATGATTTCAATCTACACTAATAAAAGAGAAAGATGCAAATTGACTGTACCTTCAAGACGCCCACCAGCCAATCAGGAGTACATATGCAAATTAACCCAACAAAGATGGAGGGTTAATTTGCATACACAGGTGTCGAGTGGCCAAGGGCGGGACCCTTGTTTCATCACCATGGCGATGATGCAGGTGTTCTGCACCACCCCAGCTACTCCAGGTCTCTGGGCAGCATGGGAAGGTGGAAAGCCAGAAAGGCAGCTCCGGCTGGAGCAAAGGTGGTGCTGGCAGCCAGGGGAAGGAAGGCTCATTCTTGCATGAATCTTCATGCATCGGGCCTCTAGTAATATATAATGCTTTGAGCCACGTGGCAGATTTGCATATAACAACCAGTGCCTGAAGAGTAGTGATCATTTAGTTACCACCCAGAATTTTGTGGTATCCACCCCCCCACCCAACAGTGTGTGAAATACACATTTCTAATAATGATAGATTCTATAGAAGAATGTGAAACAATTTGAAGGTTGTTTCATCAAAGACATAAAGAAAAATAATGATGGAGGCCTCTCCTTGAACTCCCACCTGGAAATGCATATTTTGGAGACATACAACACTTGACACTGAAAGGCACTTGCTTTTCTGGGTGTGCTATGAAATCAATTCAGCTCTGCTCCATTACAAGGGTGTCCCTTTATTTTATTTACTTATTTTTTTAAATAATATAATTTCATTATTTTGTCTGTTCAAAGGCTGTATTATCAACAAGAAAATTCAAAAACTTCTGCCGTCTACTTAGAACATGTTTGCATTTTTGCGACCTGTGCTTTCTGGAAGCTAATGATAACATTATACTTTGGGGTCCATGGGCTATCTTGCCTAGGGTTAACACTTGAATAAAAGTGTAAAGTTCAAAAGTTCACACAACCATCCCCCAAAAAGCCCAGTTCTGAGAAGGGGATCATTCCATTGCAGCACCCTACCAGTTTAAGTCACAAATACAAACGGTAGCATCCCAGTTTGTTCCCTGGATCTAAGCTCATCAAAGTCCAAAAAATAGTAGGCTGCATTTGTCCTTAGATAACTCAAGTAAATTCTCTGTAAAAGGACTTAGTCCTTCCTTGTTTTTATATCTTCCTTCGCCTCACCCCCTTACCACGCACATCCCCTCAAAGGAGAGCAATCTTACAGTCAATAACATGTTTTTGTTCTTAGTCAAAAACATAGTAAGCCTTGCTTTGGATTGTTATGCCAAACAATGAAGCCAAGAGGTAAGAGAAGTAGAAATGAGGGCGTCCTTTTAAAATTGCTAAAGTGCATTTGTTGACTTCTCTTTTGAGCTTAGTACTCAAAACAAATATTGCCTACACAGTGCATTTTTATTAACCCCTGGCTTAAAAAAAGAGAGAAAGATGAGATCTTTGGGGGCTTCTGTTGGCCAAACAGCATGGGCTTCCCCTGTTCTTAAGAAAGAAAGCACTCATGTGACTCCTCATCTCTATGCACCTTCTGAGTACACATGTTAGGCTTCTTTATTTACTTATGTACTTAACAGCTGTATGCTTTCCAGAAGGCATGGGATTGGCTTATAAGGGTATAAAAAGTGAGCTGTAAATACACTCTACCTCCTTAAAATCCAAAGAGGCATCAAAGGGCCTTTTTCTTTATGTTCCTTTTGAGCACCTCACCTTTCTTTTATTGAGTCAACATGGCTTGAATACAAAGGCCACTTTCCTTTAAATATTTCCACTTTGTATTTTAGTCTTCTAATTTAAACCGGTCATTAAAATTGCAGCACTGTGCTTCTTTGCAAGGTAGTAATAATGGGTTATAATATAACCATTACTGTCATCATGAAACATAGCAATTGCATGGTTCAGTTGATTTTGTAGCATGCAGGACATGTGACTTTTGACACTACTGTTCTACAGAAATTCATTTATAATACTTAGTATATTTTTTGATAACTTGATATTTATTCATAATGTAGAGGCGAGAATTAGCCAGTTTTTGTTTAAGTTTGAAGGAGCTATATTTGGAGTGAACGAGGGTTCCATAACTTACCCAAAATTTGAAGAGTGGATTCCACCAAGATGGGTAGTGTTTAGACATGTAAATGAATTAGAAGAAACTCAAAGAATAAATAATTAAAATGCATAATAAAGTGTTAATATGTTAAGAAAGAAAACAAAGTTTGGGTGAGGAACCCAGTCATCTGAATAAAGGTCAAGAGTGGGGAGACAAAATTATTGTCAGTGCTGCTATCAGGGGACCACTAGCCATACATAGATTTATTTTATGTGTGAAACTTTGGTTATTGAAAAATAAATTGTTTTTAAAAATAAAGCATTTGGATTTCATGTGAATATTTGCCTTTAATATTTTCAGAAATTCAAAGCATATTCTGAATAAAGCAAGTTAGACTAATATTTGATGAATCAAATCTTTGTTGAAGTTATAGTCTGCAAATCTTTATTGATTTTTCAGATGATTTTTATAAGCTATAACTTCTTGCTGCAATAATCATCCTTCTACTTAATAACACAAGGCTCAGGCAAGTATACCGGATTTACTTTCGGGTTGTTCATTTATTTTCCTTTCAGGCAATTTTCTTCAAGTGTCACTCTGACATCTAAATTTGGTACCAAGTTCATTGTAAAAGATAGCATTGTTGTCCAGTAGCTTCACTTCCAATTATTCAGGACCTAAAGGAACAGAACAAATGGAGTGATGATATTCTTGGGGTTGAAAAAATACACTGTTTTTATTTTGCTCAGTCTGTCTTACAGAAACCATGGTTAATACCTTGTCATTCCAAACATATGAAGGCTTCTGAGCTATTTGGCATCAATTTTATAGCACATGCCACACTTCTACCCTGAGTTAAGCATACAAAGAGAAAATCTGTTGCAATAAAGCCTATCATTAAAAAAATTTGACTTAGTTCACTTCTACACAGATTTTTCTTCACTTGTCACTCTGGCATCTAAATTTGAGATCAACCAAAGAACTTGTAGGCATATATGCATAATCCATTGACACAGATAGTAATCAGGGGGTGAATTGTTGGGGAAGGGGTTGGGAGCTGGATAGAAGGGGTCAGTGGGGGGGAGGGAGGGAGAAGGGGACATATGTAATAATTTCAACAATAAAGATTTTGTAAAAAATAAAATCGGTAGTTCATCCTAAAAGATAACATTGTTGTCCAGTAGCTTCAATTTCAAGTATAGAGGACCTAAAGGAACAGAACAAATTAGTTGATATTCTTGGTGTTTAAAAAAATCTGTGTGTGTTCAGTCTCTTTTGTAGAATCACTGGAGCATATCTGTATATTCCCCATTCTGACAGAGGAATTAACTGCTACAGGGGATTTGATTTCTCTCATAGTTCCATTTGCTCTTTATTTCCCTTATTCTATTCTAGCCTATTTTTATTGCATTCATCTCTTCATCCTCTAGCTCTTGTTTCAGAGAATCCATGTTTTCCTTTGATTTCATGAAGACTTGAGTATTCATAGTTTTAAACTAATTTTAGAGGGATTTTTTTTTCTGGTGTTTATTCTTCACTTGCCAGTTTTTTGTCACATTGATTTAACATTTTTCCTAGCTCCAGTTTTCAGTGGGAACTTGTCTTAGGGTTAAGTGTAGTTGAGTGAAAGTATGGGGGAAATACAGGGGTAGTAAATGAGAGAAGTGGTCAGCTTTAGTTCTATCTATTCTCTCTCTTTTAAATACACATATATTTTTTTAATTATTGATAGTATTACAACAGATAGTATCATCGGTCTTTACCAACACAGCTGTCCCTGCAGCTACATCTCCACTCCTAGTGGCAGGTATTAAACATGTTCATAGTGAACTGCTGATGTCACAGGTCTTACCTGTGGTGATGCTATTTACTTCTTTTCAACTGACCAAAGTGAACAGTTCATAGCTCTTTGTTATCTACTGTTTCCCCATCTTATTGCTAAACCTATAATCTGTTCTATGCAAAGGGGTGAGCCTGAGTGTTTCCTCATTCAGACATGCTTCCCTAGTTCAGTGACTCTCCTACAATTTGTCCTTACACTCAGCTCTATCTTCCAAACACTTTGTTCCCTGTGGTTGAGTGACTTACCTTTAAGGGGCTCACTTACAGAACTGCCTTTACCCTAGTGGGGTATTTTGAGGGTTTTTTTCTTTTTGTTGTTGTTTTTTCATTCTTGCCTTTTTAAAAAAATTATTGGGAGGAACAATTGGCGAGAAAGTAGAACTATTCTCTCACCAGAACATACAAGTTTTAATATTTTTGTAATGCCAAATAGTCATTCAAAAAATAAATGCATTGACCATGAAGCAGTCTCCAATGATCTATAAATATTTGTTGAATTTTCCCTATGTTCCAAAAAATATATATAGCTTCAGTTGTATGTTTGCAAGACAGTGACCTAAAAAATAAAAAGCTATGTTAAAATGTGTCACTTGCCCTCACTATGTTTGACCTTGTCCTAATATATTCTCACACCTTAATGGCTGAGATAGAAAGTACCATTTAAAGTAAGATGGAAGAAAATATAATTTTATGGAATAGCCACCCCTAAAACATTCTTTGGTTACACTGCACATAAAAGAGAGGTCATTTGGCCCTGGTCGGTGTGGCTCAGCAGTTAGAGCGCCAGCCTGCACACTGAAGGGTGGTGGGTTCGATCCCTTGCCTTTAGACAGTGAAACAATAAATTTGTGAAAAATTGACAAGACAAAGGAATTGGGGTTGGAGATAGTGAATGGTGAAGAAGTAGCTAGGAAAACAAGAGTTGGTTTAACATGGGTTGATTGTATGGTTTTCTAGCCCCCAGTTCTTTTCTGGTGATAAGGGTGCCTTCTTCCTGGTACAGGGAGGGTACCTTTCACATTGGAGGTTTGTGACCTTTCGGGGAAGGACTAAGAGGGGAGGTCCCAGTGACCATCCTCCTTCTGCAGTTTTCTCCAACTTCTTCACCTTAAGTATTCAATAGGCCAAGTGCCTCATTTGGGGACAAGGTGTTCCATCATTGTAAATGGGGGGAGTTCTGTGAGGCTTGAGTAATAAATAGGAAATTCTTATTATCATGCAGGCTAGGCAGCAGCTGCTGCTTCTCTCTTCTTTCCTCTTCCTCCTTTCTTTTTTTCTTAAGGTTTTACTTCTTGTATGTCCAAAGAACAAAAGTTGAAATCTTCTGTAATCTTCCTGTGGGGAGAGAAGGAAGGAATGACAGGAGAGAGATTTAATGGACAGAAGTATTTTTTCCCTAAATTGGACTTTTCCCACTGTTTAAGGCTCAATGTCAAAGTCTACTTTGGCAGAACCTCTAGTTCCCACATGCTAAGACTTATTATTTGAAACACTGACATTAATTCAAATTTACAGTTTTAAAAGTGCACTAATTCAAATCTTATTAGAAAACTTAAGAACTGGTTGACAAAACAGCAGGCGTTGGGCAGGTGTCGAAAGAGTATCTTTCTTTTAAAAAAATATATATGCATACATAAGATTTTCCCCTGGTTATAAAATTAATGTAAGTTTATATATTTATGACTATATAGGAGTTGAAGTAAATTTAAAAAACAAAAATAAAATTACCTATAATTCCATTGGACGGATATAATCATTGTTAGCATTTGGGTGTATGCCTTTTTAATGTTTTTGAAAGTGAATGCTTATAAATATATAGACATAATCACATATATAAATAAAAAGTTGGGAGATACTGTGCATACCATTTTATACCTACTTTTATACTCAATGCGAGTGGGCATATTTTTTATTTAATAAAAATATTTAGAGAGGAATTTTCAAATAAAAACTCAAATTAAAAGGCTAGACAGATTTTGCACCTGCCAGGCCAGTGTTATGACCACTGATCTTAGAAGAAGCTCTCTCGGCCCCAACAAGAGCCCTCAGGATGTCCGCATTGCCCCCATTCATAAGTGCTCTGGCTTGAAAATGGCCTACCTCCCTGGAACCAGCAATGAATCAGATGAACAATGGTCAGAAAAGGGCATTATACCAGAATTTTAAAACATCTGTATTTTAATGTCTAAAGTCCTTACTAAGACTAAAATCTAGTGGGACTTAACCCATTATGAGTAGGATCCCAACTATGTTGTTTTTTTCTTCCTTGGTATAATCACTAAATGTTTTATTTTGACTCTGAAGTCAGGCAAATAGAATTTACTTAAAAGGAAAAGTATATGGTAGTTTGTCATTCTTATTTCAATTTAATTGTGATCTCTTCCATTATTGGCAGCTAGATTAATTACCATATTCCATCTCTCTCTTTTAAAAAAAATTAAAGTAAATCTTTTTGATGGAAACTAGTGAAAACAATATATCATTTTACAGAGAGACACAAACAAAAAGGAAATGCGACTAATTTGCATATCGGTATTGCCAGACACAGGGAGAGAGCAGATGAAGCTGTCATACTCTCAGTCAAGCATCGTGTACTTTAGATTTGTGCTGATAAGGAAAACAAAAAGTTTTTAGGAAAAACAAGTGACACTCAGTACATGAGAAAAGAAGGAGCAAGAGATAGAAGGGATTCTTAGAAAGATAGTAGTGTAAGTAGAAAATGCAAGTCAATTTAAAGAAATTGAGAAAGAAAGATGAAGGTGAGGAGGACCGAGGAAGCATGGGAGATACTGTGAATATTCAATAACCTCTCAGCCCAGAGAAGAAAATTCAGAATACTAACTTAAGCGTTAGAGGGAGAGGTGACATCAAAGTTCATTCTTTTCTGCATTTTAGGAGTAATTAAAATTGACAAAAGGTGTATTTGGAATATCTCTGATGAAGAGCAAAGTCACACACCTTCGTAAGTTATCCAAAGCCGGCTCTGGTACCTAGCATGCGTTTTCTCTTTTTGTACAGAAAAATAAAAATGTTTGGCTGGAGACCTGGCAGAAATTGTGTAACAAAAGGAAAACAAAGGCGTATACATCCAGTATTCCACCCCTGAAGTACCAGGAGGTCGAGTGACCCACATCTGGTCACTTTTCATTCACTAAAACAAAATTGCCTACATATGCTAAGCTCACCACAAATGTTTGTTTGTTTGTTTTCCCTTTTTGCACAACATTATTTGTGATCTTAAGCAAGACCCTTCCCCTATCTCTTAGCCTGTTTCTTCTTTTAGAAAACAAGGAGTCCAGACTAAATGGCCTTTTCCACATCTAGAATGCCACAATTACCAAATAAAGCATCTTTTTTTTTTTAATCTGATCATCAGATACCATAACAATTTACAAAGCCTGCTTGATTGTTATTCACCTGCTGTAACATCACCATTTAAAACCCAGGCAAGTGGATTTCTTTAACAAAGGTATGCATTTGTAACTTGGAGGCACAAGCAAACACTGATTATGCGTCTATGCTAAATCAAGCATTTTGCTAGAAGCTACATGGCCTAGATAGAACTATGTCATTGGGATTTTTTTTTTTATCTGCAAGAAGCTTTGGGGTTTAATTGGGAGGTAAGACAAAGATAACACAAACCAATTGGAAGACAAAGTGCTGACAGACACTATTTCCCTTAAAGTGCTAAAGCCGTGCTACAGACATTATCTGGGTGATGTGTGCTATGGGGATTCAGAGAAGGAAGGAATCACCTCCTGGGATCCTTGGAACACAGGCTAATGAACCTTAAGTGAAGGGATTGACTCCCTGAGTCTGTGCACTCAATTATAATCCATAGCCACGGGCTATCCTCTGAACTCCCCAGCTGTTTTGTATAGTATTGTGTTCATGATGAAGACAGACAATGCAGAAGGATAACTCCTCCCTCCCCACTGGACAATTCAGTCACTGCTCTCCTGGTCTCTCTTAGGTGGAGTACTGAACATAAGCAGGATAAGAGCATCTATCTGTATGTATCTTTAAGAAATCAGTGAGGTTTACGCTTATGAACATAAAGACCAATGCAGGTTTCAGTCATAACCGTCCTCTCTTTCCTATTCAAAACCCACTCATCTTTCAGATACCTTGTCTAGTGGAGGTTTTCTCCCACTTCCACCTCTGGATTGCTGTCTTTTTAGAATAC
Organism: Cnephaeus nilssonii; assembly: GCF_951640355.1. NCBI lineage: Eukaryota > Metazoa > Chordata > Mammalia > Chiroptera > Vespertilionidae > Cnephaeus > Cnephaeus nilssonii. The sequence continues at coordinate 27,391,038 of NC_137086.1, read as the reverse complement.
ACAGTATTTAATGTCTATTGAATGAAGTGACCAATGCAAAACAGATGTTGAGAATCATAAAAATGCTCTTAAAATGTGAGTACTATGTATAAGACTGTTACTCCTAATTTGGCTCACCCTCGGTTGGCAATAATATATCTAGTGTATAAGCTTTTCTTATATTTCCTGTAATGTCTCATGGGCTGTGGGTGATAGGTAAGTGTTTCGTGATTACTTGTTATGAATCAAGTACCAGATTGTATTGATGCTGTGGCAATACAGATAGGGAAACATTCTAACGGTTGACCACCCCATCCCCACAAAACAAACAAACAAACAAACAGAAATAACATATTAGCAGCCTCATTTGTTTGAAGAAGTTAAAGGGTCAAAATTTCTAGTGATTTTTATTTTCAATTTTGGGAACATCCAGCATGTGTATGGTTCAATTGAAAACTAAGACATTTTTGTAGTTTACTCTGAGGAAATATGTACAGTATAAACATTCTTCCTCTTCTGAAATTTATGTTTTATTTTTCAAGGAAAAAATATGAATATAATTTACTTTCTTCGAAACTCAGAAACAGACAAATAAATTGGTGTGTGATTGGCCAAAGACAAAGTCAGGGACAGAACTTACTTGTACTTAAACTGTTCTTGCCTATACCTTTCCTGCCCGTCTTATTCATTTGCTTTTCTACTTAAAGAAACGACTTTTTTTTTTTTAAATGACAGCCTCACAGAGCACATTAGCCTCTGGAAAACAGAATAGCAGTGGGCCTGTACAAAGCATTGCTTTGGGAGTTCTTTGAAGCGACATGATCATAAGGTGTGCACAAAGCAAATAATTAATCCCTGAGCTGTGCTGTCTGTATGCAGAGAATGAGCTGAGTGTTCCATCAGTTTTTGGAAATAAGGAAGAATAAGTAATATTCTCTATACTCACTTGTCAAAGTAATTTTGACATTGGCAAATGAAGTTATACTCTCTGTGCTTTTTAAAATACCAAACCAACATAGCTTCCTGTGCCTGTCAACTGGAAACGGTCAATCCTCTATCACAGTGGACTCACTAATGACAAGGAAGGGTTTACTAGGTAGAGTGGAAATGAGGAAAGACAAAAGAGTGGTCAAGAAGACAGCATCTGGAAATGGAATTAACTCTAAAAAACGTAAAATTTAATAAATGCTTTGGTTAGTGTTTCTCCTCAATAGCCGTAATTCTTTACTTTCTCATTTTCTTGATAAGATCTGGCAACCGGAATTAATTTTAGAAGTAGCTGGATAAACTTTTGCTGGCCTGGTGATGGTATTATTCCAAAGAAAATAGATGTGTGGTCTTGATATGAGAGAGACCTAAGGTCTTGTTCCCACTTTCTATCTGCAAAAGTTAACGGATAGCTCTTTGCTGAAATGCATCTGCAATGTTCGTCCAATCATGTGCACAGCCTTCAAAATCTGTTAAGGAAATTGAAATATAACTGGGCTCTAATGTTCTCAGGGAGTTTCTCCATTTCACTGTTCCACACAGGGAAATTATCCTTTTGCTAGAGTACACGACAATCTCTTTATCATTGACCTGCTTGCATTGATTTATTATTATTTATCTTTATGTATTTTTCTATTGGATACCTCTTACTGCTGATAGAAATGCCTAATACTTCTTCTTTGTTTCTTTATCTGTCTGCCAGTCATTTACATTCTTTCAAAATGATTGCTTTATCATTCATCTGTTTTTGGGTTTTATTTTAAAAATGGTAATTTTATATAAAGAGCAAGTGGCTAGTTTCCTTTCATTTGAAATGTTTATGGATCTCTAAGGACCTAGTGACTGTTCTACAATGTTATCTATTCTGTTTAATTATATATATATACACATCTAATTGTGGCTGACTTTATTCTCCTTTTTTATTTTAAACAATTAGTAATTTTATCCATTTTCTTTAAAGGAAAGATATAAACTGAAATCTTATCAAAAATGGCTTAATTATTATATCCTACTACCACAGTATCCTTAATTCATAAATATGTTAGTTGTCACAGTTATCCCACTACGTGAGGTTGTAATCATTTCCCATGCAAACCATTTTAGTGCATTAGAAAAATATTTAACAGATTGAAAGCTTCACTCAACAGACTAGGTTCATAAAGTCTTAAGGACCCTTATGATATTGAAGTTGAGAAAGATGAAAGCAGTCACAGCCCATTGATTTCACACGATGTCACTTGCTAAATGATATCCCAACCAAAAGAGCAACCTTTAAATCAACCCTGGTCTCTGCGGTCCAGAGCCAAATATCTAATCAATAGGGTGATGCAAAGTTAAGTTGATGTCTCAGGATGTAGCCCTCACCCTAAACAAACTGTGCTGTTGAACTAGGTGTGTAGACTGGGGGCAGGGACAGCTTAGGGACTTCTAGAAGGATACATGCTCTCACTTTTTAGTCCAATGTTACTGCTTTTACTCTTTTTTTTCTCTGCATTTCCTTTCTTTTTCAGTAGCCAAATTATTTAAAATTTCACTCACGTGTTTTAAGTCACTTTTCCCTCTATTTTTCATAATTATGCAATATTATTTATTTACAAGTTATAATTAAATATTATTTATTTACAAGTTATTATTAAATATTATTTATTTACAAGTTATAATTAAATATCTTATACATATGAGTGTTTTGATCAGAATTATCTGAATGTGTATGAAGAACTGGCAGTTGTCTGTATGTAATGATTTGTTTCACTTGGAGTCATTGAATTAGGGGAGTAATGGAGATAGCCCTAGATTAATTCAATATTTGGATAGTACCAAATTCCAATTATTATTACATTATTATTTTTTATTGTTTTAATATGAGACAGTTGTGTGAAAGGCAGACTTTTAAAACTTAAGAAATACATCACTGAAGGTATTCCTATGTGTTCTTCCTGCTCACTAATTTTATGACCTAAGACAGGTCATTTGTTGGATTTTTCTTTTACCTTGATAAAAATGATCACCTTGCCCATTAGCCTCCAAAAGGTGCTTTAAAAGATAAAAAAGGCAACATGATAGATGAAATTCAGTTAGTGTGTAGAGAACTGTCATGTAACTCAGGAGAAAACATGGTTTTCCACCCTCTGGTAGGAAAGGTTTAATGGCATTTCAAATGGTACTATTAATCCACCAGGGAAGGAGTACCATGATGACTTCACGGGGTATCTATAAAGGACTTTAAATTTTTTGCCAAAAACAGCAACACATGAACACATACAAACAAACAAATAAATAAAGGGCTATGGTGTTGGTTAAAAAATGCAAGATCACCTTAGGGTGAGAATAAGCTTTGGACTACTGAGTTGAGTGAGCCTGATCTTTCTCAACCAGAACGACAGAGAAAATGATACCAGTTCTGCCTTCATTTTTCCTTGTATTTTCACAACTGAAATTGACGGCAGGAATCGCATAATGAATCCCCTTTTGGATCTGAGTCATATTTGTGACAATAGAACCTACCAAAGCTCATAATCATTCCGACTTTGAATGATTCTGTTCTTGTAAGTAGGAATTATCTTAACATGTATTCACAAAACAAATCAGCCAGGGTGGTTTTTGCTGAGTAACATTTTAACCCAACCTTTTTCATAGTAACTGCAATAATTATAGATTTTAGACTGAGACGACCTCAGTAATTACATAACTAGGTTTTAATAAACCTGGGACTCATTTTAGACTGCCACTTCTATAGATTTTGTATTGTATTGATTTTGGAAGGAGTTACTAGACCAGTCATGAGGGGTAGATAACTTCAGGAAATAAAAATGTTAACTGTTAACAATGCTCAGCCAGCATTCTGTTTATTTTGTCCTCTGTATTCATATCTAAATTTTCTATAATCATAGAAAGAATGACTACATGAAATAAAATACCCTCTACTATATCATTTTATAATCATAAAATATAATGAAACACTCTATGCACTTATTGTTTAAAGTCAAATAAAAGAGGAACAAAAAATTCACTCCAAATATTATTGCACATTATCTGCTGCAGTGCCTCACTGCTAAACTCTCCTTCCTGCTCAGGTTAGCCAAACAACTCAGGGTATGCTGGGATCAAGTTCAAGGTTAGTGCCAGCTTTGGTGGAGTGATATTTTAACCTTAGAGAATAGAGTTGAAAATGACTCTGGAGATTACCAGGAACAACCTCCTTATTTTCAGAAGAGGAAAAGGAGGATTAATGGAGAATTTCAATAACTTTGGCAAAGTCACAGAGTAAAGAGTTAGGAACAGATCTATACTTCCCCGATTCGAGGTTGGAAATGCTGGCTTTTTAACTGTGTTCATTTGCAGTCTTACTTCACTCATTTTATCAAAGAACAGGTAGACTTTACTAATGAATTCAGAGTGCAGACATTATTCTAGTGAGAGAGGTAAAGATTTGATTTATGTAAAAAAAAAGTTACTGTGTTTTTACGTATATGTATGTTGTTAACACAACAAAATCTGTTTTGAGGCTGAATTTGCTGCTTTTTTTTTTTTGTGTTTGCTTTAACATTGAGCACATGCATCCCTTAGATAATAACGTAGGAGACATGCGGTTCCATGAGTATATGCCTCTCTTGTGGCTTAAGTCTGGGGAGGCTTCTAGCCTTGAGCACATTTCCTCCATTTTCAACAGCACTTTGTTCTGTGTCAACTTTACATTCCATTGGCTAGAAGGTGATCTTGCTGCTTTCAAAAGCATCACAGTGCACCTTTCCCTTTTGCCATCTTTGAACTTAACTCCGGGAAGAATGAACCGCTCTGGGCTTACTTTGGAGCCTTTCCTTGTTACATAAATCTATTAAGCAAAATCTGCGACAGACATGAAATTACATTGTGACCTCGTTGGCAGGGTCAAGTTTGGCATGGAGGACTGTGTATGTCGCTCCCCTGGATATCTTTGGAAAGTCCACATCCTTCAGGGCTTCAGAGTAGGGGTGGCTTCTGCAATATGGATGTTCGAAGCTTTGCACCTTTGAAGAAAGAGTTAATAGTGTAATTAGCAGTCTGCCTGTCTGCACCGTGTCCTGAAATCAATCTGGGGGGAAAAGTTGAAAAGGCTTAGTAAAGCCTATCAAATCTTTCTGAGGGTTTTTTTTTTCCTTTTTTGTTAATTGAAAAGAAGGAAGATTGTACAAAATTCATTAACCACATATTCCCAGTTGGAGCCCCAATTTAACCTGCCTCAAAATTGAATCTGTACTTCGGAGCCATCATAGAGGAATAGGAACAGAGGCTGGTCTCCCAAGGATCCCGACTGTCTCGCTTTTACAAGTTGCAGTTTTGTCTGGCTGAAACCTCTGCTTCAAATATAAGGCTGTGCTCAAGCTCCCCATGCTTGTCTTTCTTTGCAGGAGTTCCATTCCCTCAAGTTAGGTCTGTGAACTGATCTTATGTCAGTGCAAAAAAAATGCTTCTCTCCAAGAAAATGCTGGAACTTCTGTTGCTACTGGTGTTTGCCATGCAGGAAGGAAAGTGGTTAAATAGGAATTCTGGTTCTTTCCATGTCTCTTACATCCATCTCCCCCTGATGAGAGTAGGTTCCACAGAACAATAGGATCCAAGATGACTTGAATTTTCCTCTTGAACCAAATTCCGATGTGTCCTTCATCCCACTAAAAGGACATCATGTACGCTTGTACAAGTTGTAGACCTGTGAGGTTGGTCTCATTCACATTGTTACCCCCGTGGAGTTGCATACTTAATATAATTTTCTAGGACATAACAAAGAAATGGCTTGTTCTGACAAAATCACTATAGTAGGACAATTTCCCAACAGTTAGAAATCAAGGTTTTTTGAGGAAGGTTTTTTGTTTTGTTTTGTTTTCTAATTTGCCTAAGGGACCATGTCGATATGTTTTGGGAGACAAAGGGTCTAATAGTTCAAAGTTATGCTAATGATACAGAATGTCTAACTAAACTTGTTCTGTAGAGAAAGGTTTTACCACATTTTATAATGAGGATCAAAGGAGCTAATAGTATGTATACAGAGCCTACTTTTCAATAGTAGTACATTTCATCACTGCCTCTTCTCCTTTCACATAACTCAACTTCATCTACAGATGCAGGGAGCCAAGCTTACACTCAGCTGTGTTGTGACATTTGACCCTATGGTTTATCTCTGTAGCAGAACTAGGTGACCAATAATTTAACTTACGGAAGTGCTCTCAATGCAGAAAACAGTTAATAAATTTTTGATGAGCAGAGGAAACAACCCAACTAGGCACAATAAGTTAATCCAGCAATTACATGCAAAGAACCAAACAGCAACCAAGCAAAAGAAATGCTGGGACAGTACTGTATAGTTCAGCCTTTTCTGTAAAGCAGTTCCTGAAAGTTACTGGCAGAAAGGGAACACTGCACATGTTCAGATGACAAATGTGGCCAATTCAGGTGGTTTTTGTGGAAAGGTCTTATCAAAAGCTACAGATTACATGCGGAGAATATTTTAAAGAAGAGGAGATACACGTTAGCTGTGTCTTGCAAAAAATTACTTTAAAAAGGTCTTACTAAAAGCTAAGTATTACATCTGGAGAATATTTTAAAGGTGATGAGGAGATACAGGTTAGCTGTGTCTTGCAAAAATGGTTTTAAATAAAAGTGCAGACAATGGTTTTCATTAGAACATCCCTTCTAACTTGTTTGATTCATTAGCAGGATACTGAAAAATGTCTTCCATGTACACCTCAGTGTGCTACATACACAGGACTCTAAGAATGACATAATATTTTCATATGGAATATGATGAGTAAATATATACGTATCAAACTTCCTATATTCCTAACTCATCCCATTCATCCTCCGATGCTTCCTATCTCAGTGAATGAATGTCACCTTATCTACCCCCTTTCCAGGTCAGACACCTAGGAGTGACCTTTGATTTATCCTTTTTTCCTCTAAATTCAGTTCTCAAAAATTCTTACATTACCTCCTGCATACTTCTCACTTCTGTCTACTTCTTTTCATAGATCATTATAGTTTACTAGAGGCCCGGTGCATGAATTCATGCATGGGCGGGGCCCCTCTGGGTGGCCTGCGCGGATCAGGCCGAAACCCGCAGTCCAATGCCACCTGCTGCTCCTACCTGCTGCTCCCGCTTATCCTGGCCCCACTGTGCCTGCTGTGGGCTCGCGCCCAATCAGTCCCCATCAGGAGAGGCTTGCGGTGCTGCAGCAGAGCTCACCAGCCATGAACTCTGCATCTGGCGCCCTCTTGAGGGTAGTGGCCTGTGAGATCAGGCTGAAACCGGCTCTCCGACATCCCCCAAGGAGTCCCAGATTGCGAGAGGGTGCAGGCCAGGCCAAGGGACCCCACTGTTGCATGATCGAGCAGGGGAGGGATCGCAGGAGGGCTCCAGGCTGTGTCCGGCCCCATCTTGCCCAGTCCCCATTGGTCGGACACCAGCAGCAAGCTAACCTACCAGTCGGAGTGTCTGCCCCTTGGTGGTCAGTGCACATCATAGCAAGCAGTTGAGCGGCCTTAGCATATCATTAGCATATTACACTTTGGTTGGTTGAATAGTTGACTGGTCACTGGATGTCTGGACACTTAGCATATTAGGCTTTTATTATATAGGATTTTTAAAAATATATTTTATTGATCTTTTTACAGAGAGGAAGGGAGAGGGATAGAGAGTTAGAAACATCGATGAGAGAGAAACATCGATCAGCTGCCTCCCGCACACTCCCCACTGGGGATGTGCCCGCAACCAAGGCACATGCCCTTGACCGGAATCGAACCTGGGACCCCTCAGTCTGCAGGCCGACACTCTATCCACTGAGCCAAACCAGTCAGGGCTATATAGGATTTTTATTTTGTGACATAACCTTCTGCTGGGCCTCCTTGCCCTAGCTCCTCGCCATTCATCCCGTTTTCCACATAGAAGCCTTGATAATCTTGCCAAAATTCAGAACTGATCGTGTCACTTCCCCAATGAGAATCCTCCACATGGATCCCGATCTGTGCTTTAGTATAGAGCATAGAAGCCTTGATAATCTTGCCAGAATTCAGAACTGATCATGTCACTTCCCCAATGAGAATCCTCCACATGGATCCCAATCTGTGCGTTAGTATAAACTCCATCCTCCTTGGCATGTGTCTGTTTGACATGTTGAAGATTATCTGGAAAGAATATGGGCAGAAGATGGTAGTCAGGTAACTGATTTCTCCAAGGTGAGTGATCAGGCTACTTGTAGAAGGGATGTCACTGTTTTGTTCATTTCCCTACACACTGATTTCAGCAATCTGACACCTTTTCCTGGGCAGAGAACTATTTGGTCAGCTTATTGGTAAATGCCCTATAAAGTTACAGTAGAAATTGGACGTTCCTAGTCTGAATGCATCTCATACATCTTAATCATGGGTGCAGACATTGTAGGTTTTATGGTTTCATATCATTAATTGGATTGAAAGGGAACATAGTCTTTGTTATTTTAGGAATCTACACCTTGAAATATATACTATAGTACATGGAGGATGAATGCTGTTTGCCAAATAGATAAAGATATGGTAAATGAATATGGAAATAACTTGATTACAAATACTAAAATGGCAGAAGAATAAAAAATGTTTGACCATTTCTTGATACCAGAATTTTTACATCGCTTGAAAAACAGTAGAGTCTTTTGAAAAAGTTGTTCCATGTTTCCATCCTTGAAATGTGCCCTTTAGAATTATTTTAGATGTTTATTTGCATAATAATAAATGAAATCCCAGCTTCTGAAATTTTCTTTGTTTAGAACTTGCTTATTTTAGTTTTGAAAGAATCTGAATTTGAGGAGCAACAAAGGAGTCTTATTTTAGGCTATTCATCAAGGGAAGGGCTATTCTTTGGTTTTTTCATTTGTTCTGCTTTGTTATTTTAACTTATCTGTCCCTAGTGTGATATTGGTTATCTAAAGGCTCACCCTCTCTGACCAGTGAACATGATGTTTTATTGTCTTCCCTTGGATTTTATATATATAATATAATATACATATAATAGTATATATATAAATTAGAGGATTCATGCACCGGTAAGGTCCCTCAGCCTGGCCTGCACCCTCTTGCAATTCAGAACCCCTTGTGGGGTGTTGGACTGCCAGTTTCGGCCTGATCTCCGCAGGCCAGTCCGAGGATCCCACTGGTGCATGCATCCGTGAACTAGGCCTCTAGTATGCATATAAGATTTTTGGTTAATCTCTTTCCGCCTTCCTCCCTCCTCCTTTCCCTCTGAGATTCATCAGTCTGTTCCATGTTTCCATGCCTGTGCATTGAACGTCTGCCCCCTGGTGGTCGTTGTGCATCATAGCTAACGGTTGAACAGTCGGCCGGTTGCTTAGTACACATATACATTTATGTGAACTCCAAAGTAACATACATGTACAGCAACAGAAAATTAAGACCTATTATTTGATTCCAAAGTTAACATTTGAAGAGAAACAAAAATAGCAGCTAAATTTTTTTGACTAATCTTTTTTCTTTAGCACTCTCAATATATAGCACTTTGATGGTGTCTTCTAAATTATAAAACTTTTCAAGACATTGAGAAAAGTTCTTGACTTACATATTGAAGCCACATTATGCTTTTCCTCCAAAAGTTCCCATTAATTACGTCCTTTGTTATACATATAGTAACAAGATATTTGATTCTAAAACATCAAATGAAAATAAAGATGTCATAAAATAGTTCTGGATGTTACATACTTTATTTAGTTCGCCACATCAAATGTTGCTGTGAAGGAATTCATGGTATTCTAGGATCTGAGTTAAACATTCAGAACCCAGAGAGCGAGTTCCTATCCTCAACATAGAATATTAGAGACAAACCGTATAAAACCAACACAAAATGAAATAGATAAAATTTACTCTATATTGATTAATATACACTTGCTTTGACTCTTTTCAAGAAATGGAGATAAAATATGTTGCTCTAGAAGTCATATCTTTTATAATACACTCCAGGTGACTGTTCCTCATGATGTTTCTATAATATATTATTTAGCATTTTGATTAGTGTATAAAATACCTCAAAATAAAATTTCTCACTATTAAGCTTCTCTGATAATACTTTACTTTCAATGGGGAAGTAGAGATTTTTCTCTGAGAATGAGGATGAAATAGGGAAGAGAAATTGAATCAACTCCATTGAAATTTGAGGCAGGAGACTTTTAAGCTGTGGTTGACCTGGTGGAAAAATCCTGGAGGGCGTTAGTGGTGGAGGAAGGAAGGTGCTCAGTGTGATTGCCATGTGCTCTGTGTTTGCTAACTGGTGCTTATCCAAGTTGGGCTTACCTCCCACAAAGACTGGGAGAGAGGGATACTATCTTCTGTGATGATTACATTTCAAAGAGAGGGCTCCCAGGCCTTGAGAAAGACATTCCTCAGTTACAAAAATGTCAAGAAGTTGGGAGAAGACATATATTAAAAGGGCAGAGGAAGAACTTAGAATTACAAATTGTCTAAAATAAATAGTCTATATTGAAGCCAAGGGGTGAGTATGGGTCAATTAATTTCACTTTGCTCTAGGGTCATAGACAACATCCTTACCATAATTTGCAAATGTGTGCCATTTTGTTTTTGTAAGGGAGAAACTAATTTGAAAATGGGGTAGATTCAAGAAAACATGATACTCCCCCATCCCATAGAATCTGCCAGGGTAAGGAACAGTGATGAGTATAATAAAGGTACTAGATTGTTACTAGCCTCTATGGAAGGTTTTGGTAAGAAAAGTTTCACATTATACTTTGTTACCATAACAAATCATCACACCTCTGTGAACACTAATCTCCTTTAAATTTATAAAACAGATAATTATAGTTTTCCTATTGAGTTTACTTGACTGTCGTGAGTATAAGAAATGCAAGGAAATGTTTTGTCATTTTGTTTTAAAGTCTAAATAAAAACTAGAGGTCCAGTGCACCCATGGGTAGGGTCCCTAGGCAGGGCTGATGGGGCTTCTCTTCCCTGGTTGCCGGCTGCTGACCCGGGCCTTCCTTTGTTTTGCACCGCCCCCTGGTGGTCATTGCATGTCATAGCGAGCGATCAAACTCCCGGATGAACTCCCAAGGGGATAATTTGCATATTAGGTATATATATATATATATATATATATATATATATATATATATATATATATATATATATATATATATATTTCCCTTTGGTATACAAATGAGACCCAAAACATGCATAGATATATACCAAATGTAAGTTTTATTTTCTCACATAGTAGTTCCTCAGGTTTCATTTTGGCAATGCCTCCTAGTGTCTGATATACACAATTGTATCAAACAGTGGTTACAAAAGTATATTGCAGTGAAAGCCCATGTAGTCAACCAAGTACTATTTTAAAGCTATATATGTTTGCGTTCCATGTTTGGTACATGGTCTGTGTACCTCATAGCATCATTTGTCTCATTTTTTGTCATCACTCAGAAAGGAGAAAGTGGAGCTTGGGCAGGAAAGTGCAGGTACATTTCAGGGCCTGACCTGAAGACATTGGACATCATTTTTGGCCATGTATTCCTGGTGAGAACTTAGTCACCTGGTCCCCTTAAGCTCCAAGGGAGATTGGGAAATGTAGGCTTTAGCTGGACAGCTGTATTGCATGCCCCACTTTGAGTTCTAGTATTAAAGAAGGCGAAGTAGACAATGGTGAACATCAGCAGTCTTCACCATAGACATAAATGGAAAGAATGATCAAGACAATAGAAACCTCTTAAAAGGGACAAGTTGGGTAGTACCAAAGTACTCAGACAAGGCAATGGGTTATTAAAGCACCAAAATTTAGTCAAATTTATAGCTAGTTCATTCTCAGGAAACAATGCCTTTCCTCAGGTCTCCTTTTGTTAATGCCTCCTGGTGTCTAATATGCATCACTGTATTGGTAGTGTGCACATTGGTTACAAAATTATATTGCAGTAAATATAGTAGCCAACTGACTATAATTTTAATGCTACATATGTTTAATGGCTTCCATGTTACATGGTCTCTGAACCTAGTAGCATCATTTGTCTCAGTATATTGTTGAATTTTCAGAAAGCTCTCGATGTTATGTTTTAATTCTTGCAAATTGCTTGCCAATTTAATACGAGCAGCATCTAAACAGTAAGTAATTGCTTATGATAATGAGTGCAAACTAATTTGCTCGAATATGTTAATATTCACAAAGCACTGTTATACTGCCTGCTGTTCCAAAAATACTGCTCTCTTGGTTAAATGTAGCTTTTAGATAGCATTATTGTCACAGATCTGACTAAAATAATCACTTCAGTAGTATCTACCCCAAAGTTATACGAGTATGACTTCAATATACCAAAGAAGGAACAGAAAGACACGGCATTCCTTGATAAATGATTTAGAATATTCCAGAGAAAAAGAATCACATGCTTAATAATTAATTCTAATTAGTGATTGATAGTAGTAAGCCGATTATACTGAGTTAGAAATGACCCCTTTTTCCCACAAGAATGATAAAACTTAATTTTAAGGACTTCAAAGACAGATGGCAAGCAACTTCATTTGAATACAATGCAATTTAAAATGACTTAAACTTTTAAGGATAATCCTAGAGATCTGGGTCTTCTGTAAGTTTGAAGCCTACCTCACCCCTTAATAGCACCCTTCTCCTTCTCCTTATGGGTCTTTTACAATTATTTTCAGAGCTGCTATTTGAAGATGCTAGAGCTCAAAGACATATGTTTCAAACCTGAGGGTCTTTTGAAATGAGGGACCTGAGTGTTCAAGGATCTGAGGTGCAGATTGGAACCACTTTGTAACGTTAGTCTAGGAAGATAGAATCTTATGAGCTAAATACAAAAGAAGAAAGGTTTGACACTTCCCTGCCCCAGGGCTGATTTGGCACTTTAATCCACCCTCTAAAAGTTCAATCATTTCAACTTCAAAAATGACTCTCACACTTAGTTATATATCTTCACATGGGTGGTGAAATAGAAAGAACTCTGTGGAAAACTTTTTTTTTTCTCCAGCATTTTCAAAATCCATGTCTTTGTTGCATTCCATTGGGTAAATATCTTCATGGGGGGGCGGAGGGGAGTCCATCTATGGATTTTAAACCTTGTAAATACCCACAATCGCTTGCCAAAGTAAGTGATCTAACTTCCCAATATTTTGTTTCTTTTAACTTTTATTATGAAAGTATGTGGATTGATATATCTCAGAATTGGCTGAATTTTATTCTTATTGTTATCTTCATAAGCTGTTCCAGAAAGTCTGAGATAAGGAATGAATAAACAAACCAAAAGTACATACACTTTATTTTAATATAGGTTGCTATCAAATTTTACTTTTTCTACTCAGCATAGAGCAGGGCTTAAATTAGAAGTGGTTTCTTTTCTGGTAAAGATGGAATGAACACATTTGTGATAAGTAGCAAATAGCACCAAGGCATTTCTTATTAAATACATTTTCTCTCTTTTGACAGTACTATCACATTTTTTCTACATTTGTGAAGTCATATGACTCTTTGTTAAAGGAAATTTGCATTTCATAGAATTATGAATATACTGAGATATTGGAACTGATCTAATCTCTCTTTAACACTAACCTTGAACTGTCCCATTTTCTATGATATGATTTGTACTCTGTATTTATCTAGAGATTTAATTCAGGAGACAAAGAGATAGGAAAAAGTGATGCTTAAAATGCATCCGCTTCTTTATTAATATAAGTGGATCTACTTCCTATTTCTGGAACCCATTTTGCACCTCTGTGACTTTTCTCATAACAATCCTTCCCGCAAGATACGTTTGCTGTTATTTTCCAGAACCACATTACAAAGCACTTGGGGGTATTTCGGGAAACCAAGTGAATTCTGCAATTTGGCTGAAGTAGAGGGTTGGTTTGTTTGGAGGATGTTCAAAGATATCATAAGGATTTTTCACTTAATTTGGTAGACAGTTGTTTAATCATTGAGGGTCTTTTCACAAATACCATTTCAAACAACAACAACAATCTGATGTTAGTTTGTAAGGTAGGTTTAAGTTTAAGGAGGGACAGGAAGGTATCAGATAAGCAGGGATGAGTCTTCATTCCAACATTTAAGACTGAAGGTGATAAGCAATGGCTAAAAGAATGGAAATAAAGAAGTTCAAGAATTGACATCTGATTGAATGGGTACTGCTCAGTGTGGAAAAGCTACATTCTCAAATGACAACATATACCTTTCTGTGGTCTCCAGCGACTAGTGTGGTGCTTTATACCTAGAAATGCTTGTATTGAGTGTATAGATGTTTTTATTCTTGAAGTATGCTGTTGTACTGCCTTTGAATTCTCTTTCTCCTGTCATAATATTCTGCTATTGTCTCAGCATTGTGTTTTGTTGGCTTTTGTAAAAAATCCTAACTCCTTATTTTGAATTAGAATCTTTCCCTATCATTTCACTAAGCTCATCTGGCTTTCAATCTTTCAAATAACTTCTAAACTAATTTCACACTGGGTTTCTTTCCCTTATTATGTTAGAAGAAATACAAATCTTCCCTTTAAAATGACCAAAATTCCCTGTCTTTTGACTCATCTCTTCTATCACAACTGTATATACTATTTTTTACACATGTAATTATCAGCAATATATTAGAAAATCATATGTTAACATCTGTACTTTTTATTTTTTTTGCCTCTTCATAACTCTAGTGTCCCTCTTAGATTTCAAACTTATGAAAGGAATTAGCTCACACTCTAATTTGAGTCAGTTTAAATAAGATTGGACAAGCACATTTAATTCAAGTTTACTTACCTACATGATTTTAAGGCTGGAAACTATTTCATAAGAATTTCAATGACTTCTACATTGATCCATCCTGATAAACGAATGGATAAATGGATGAGTGAGTACTTGGTCTACTGGGTGAACTGATCTCAGATTTGACTATTCTATTTAGGCTTTTTTTAAAAAATATGAATTTTTAGGTATCTTCACTTTAAAGGCTTAATTATGGTTTGTTTACAATGAGCTATGTTCTAAGCAAATTTCTTATATGTAGAAAAACATGTAAGTCTTCCACCTACCTACAAATGCTCTCAGGTTCTCAAAGCCAAGCAAAATCTCCAATTACACTTCATTTCAAGGCCTAAGCGTTTTTCAAGCTACCTGTGTTTCATAGAAGCCCACCATCAACAATCTTATTCAAATCCTAAATTGTTTTTCGTGATTAATACATTCCCTTGGAAAATTGTTCTGAAATAATTTTAGATTTATAAAAAAAAAAAGTATAGAAGTAAAACCCAGGTTTACCTTATCCTTTTAACTACCTCCCCCAAAGTTCACATCTTATGTGACTAGAGTACAGTGATTGAAACCAGGAAATCAACATTGACGTAATGATAGTAACTAAATGAAAGACCTTATTTAAAAAATTACCAGTTGTCCCAATTATGGCCTTTTCCGTGGTTCAAAATCTAAACCGCGATCTCACATTGCCTCTAGTTGTCATGCTCCAATTTGGTAGTTTTTCACTCTTTTTCTGATCTTCCTAATCTTGACTCTTCTGAGGAATGCCACCAGTTATTTTGTAGAATGTCTGCAATTTGAGTTTCTTAGATGCTTTCTTAGGATTAGACTGAGGCTATGCGTTTTTGGCAAAAACAGTACAAAAATGTTGTTGTGCCCTTCTCAGCACATCATGTTAAGAGGACCTGAATTTGATATATCCCATTTCTGGTGGTGGTAATTTTGATCACCTGGGTACAGTGCTGCCTCATCGGTTTTTCTGCTGATTATACATTCTTAAAACCTAAGGACTAGCAGGCTATCTCCTGCTTTTCCCTATAAAATATGGAGATTTTTGGGATAGTCTATTCAAGTAAGTGGTAAGTACAGATAGCAGCTCTCTTATGTTCACCATTACCTGGTTGAAGAGTCTCATGACGCATCACAGCTATTCCTTGCTCTGACATAATGAAATGGAGAATGGTATTCATTATCAGAGTTTTCTAGGCAATCTATTCCCTCATCTGAGTTTGTTGTATTTGGTGAAATTCTCTAGATTTCTTATACAACTACCGACATTCGTTCCGCTTTGTTAACGGATGTAGGCATAAAATTTGTTATACACATCTGAGAATCAGGAGCCTTATGTTATTCATATTGTATCAATATTCCTGACATAGTTCAAGAAATATATTATGTCCTTGTTCATAATTGATAAATGATTAAAAGCACATGAGTTTCATGAAGATACTAAAAAATGAGATCTACTCTCTTCATTAGGCATGCATTTAAGATAGAAATTTCAATAAAAGACATCTCTGATATATAATAGTTCATAAGTTAAAAATAAGTTCTGTAGATACAGAGGAATGAGAGTGGGAAGCAGGACTGAAAAAGAAAACTGGGCATGCAGCAGAGAAGCATAAACCAGCAAGAGCACAAGTTACTTCGGGAGGAAAAGGTGTATTCCACTGGTGAATGCCTAGGTGATAGAGTTGGAGCTCAGTTTGATGTGACTTCTGAGTCAGAAGCTAATATTCTATCTAGTTCCGGTCCAAAATAACTAGCAAATAGTTTTAGCTGGGTCTTGTGCTGGGAGAAAATGACTTAAATAGAGCAGGTAGGCCAGAAGATGTTAAATGAGAGGAACTAAGATTAGAAAACAAACAAAAGCAAAACTTCAGCTTTCCACCTAAAATTACTATGAATTGTATTGTTGGTTTGGTGGCCTCTCTTTATCTTAAGGACGTAATGTAAATAATTTAAAATAACCACGGCAACTCTGTGTTCAGGATTTCATTTCACTGTTAAAGGCAGGAAACGGTATCACTGCCAAAAAGTGACAAGGCCTCTGAGGTGTAGAATAGAGTGATTACAGTATTAATAACAAAGATTTGTCTTCTGCACCTCTGTTCCGCAAATCTGAGGCCTCAGAATGAGCCAAATGCTTGGATGGCTTTGGAGGCAGATGCCTACAATAAAGCTTTGCAAAGGCCTCACACCTTGTAAAGATCCAGGCACGACTTGGAAAATGTCAGAATGTGAATGAATCATTTCTGCTAAGTGTCATTACAGAAGCTTTGCGCCTCCCCACATCACACGGGCTGGGTACTATTTGTGGAACCCCTGAATAAATGTCTAAGACATGGACAAGGTCGGTCAGCCATGACTCCACTCCTATTCTAAAGGATTATTACAGTTATTAGGAGCATGCTTGGTTTCAAAATAATTGATACTTTTTCCCACATAGCATGTTCTTTCCATAAATGTCAAAATATGAAAATGTCAAATATCAAAATGAAAAATATACATGATGCATTTATAAATATATTATTCTTTCCCAGATCACAAGAATATAGAATTTTTTTTTATTATAGGACATACAGACTAGAAAAATATGGAATATTTAATAGAAAAAGATTTTTATTAGAGAAAAGTTTTGGGCCAATAGACAAAGGGAAAATGTTCTTATTTTCTCATGGAAGTACATAATTACTATTGGAATTACATTTGAGAGAAATGATTCTTAACCTCCTAGGAATCATGATAGCTTTTTGCAGTTCCATTTTCTTGATAGTTTTATTTTATTTTTTTTTATTTTTTATTTTTTTAATTTATTTTTTTTATTTTTTTATTAAGGTATTATATGAGTACATATCTTACCATTGCCCTCCCCACACCCCACTCCCATATATGCCCCCACCCCCCAGAGTTTTGCATCCATTGGTTATGCTTATATGCATGCATACAAGTCCTTTGATTGATCTCTTATCTCCCCCACCTCTCCCTAACCTTCCCCTTGTAATTTGACAGTCTGTTTGATGCTTTACTGTCTCTGTATCTATCTTTTTGTTCAAGTTTATAATGTTCTTTATTATCCATAAATGAGTGAGATCATGTGGTATTTTTCTTTCATTGACTGACTTATTTCACTTAACATAATGTTCTCCAATTCCTCCCAGGTTGCTGCAAATGATGAGAATTCCTTCTTTTTTATGGCAGCATAGTATTCCATTGTGTAGATGTACCACAGTTTTCTGATCCAGTCATCTGCTGACGGGCACCTAGGCTGTTTCCAAATCTTAGCTATGGTGAATTGTGCTGCTATGAACATAGGGGTGCATATATCCTTTCTAATTGGTGTTTCTAGTTTCTTCGGATATATTCCCAGGAGTGGGATTACTGGGTCAAATGGGAGTTCCATTTTCAGTTTTTTGAGGAAACTCCATACTGTTCTCCACAGTGGCTGCACCAGTCTGCAATCCCACCAGCAGTGCACGAGGGTTCCTTTTTCTCCGCATCCTCGCCAACACTTGTCGTTTGTTGATTTGTTGATGATAGCCATTCTGACAGGTGTGAGATGGTACCGCATTGTTGTTTTGATTTGCATCTCTCGGATAATTAGTGACGTTGAGCATGTTTTCATGTGTCTCTTGGCCTTCCTTCTGTCTTCTTTTGAAAAGATTCTATTTAGGTCTGTTGCCCATTTTTTTATTGGATCATTTATCTTCCTTTTATTAAGTTGTATAAGCTGCCTGTAGATGTTGGAGATTAAACCTTTATCAGTGATGCCATTTGCAAATATGTTCTCCCATGCAGTGGGCCTTCTTGTTGTTTTGTTGATGGTTTCTTTTGCTGTGAAAAAGCTTTTTATTTTGATGTAGTCCCATTTGTTAATTTTCTCTTTAGCTTCCATTGCCCTAGGGGCAGTGTCAGTGAAGAATTTCTTTTGGCATATGTCTGACATTTTGCTGCCTGTGGATTGCTCTAGTATTTTTATGGTTTCCCGTCTTATGTTTAAGTCCTGTATCCATTTTGAGTTTATTTTTGTGTATGGCGTAAGTTGGTGATCAAGCTTCATTTTTTTGCATGTATCTGTCCAATTTTCCCAACACCATTTATTGAAGAGACTGTCTTTATTCCATTGTATGATCATGCCTCCTTTGTCAAATATTAATTGAGCATAGTGGTTTGGGTCAATATCTGGATTCTCTATTCTGTTCCATTGATCTATATGTCTGTTCTTGTGCCAGTACCAGGCTGTTTTGAGAACAGTGGCTTTGTAATACAGCTTGAAATCTGGTATTGAGATCCCTCCTACTTTATTCTTCTTTCTCAGGATTGCTGTGGCTATTCGGGGTCTTTTTTTATTCCAGATGAATTTTTGGAGAGTTCTTTCAAGGTCTGTGAAATATGCCGTTGGTATTTTAATGGGGAGTGCATTGAATCTATAGATTGCTTTGGGTAGTATGGACATTTTAATGATGTTGATTCTACCAATCCATGAACATGGTATGTTCTTCCATCTGTTTACGTCTTCCTCTATCTCTTTTTTCAGTGTCCTGTAGTTTTCCGTGTATAGGTCTTTTACCTCCTTAGTTAAGTTTATTCCTAGGTATCTTAATTTTTTTGGTGCGATGGTAAATGGGATTGCCTTTTTAGTCTCTCTGTCTGTAAGTTCACTATTGGAGTATAGAAAGGCCATAGATTTCTTGGCGTTAATTTTGTATCCTGCTACATTGCCGAATTCATTTATTAAGTCTATTAGTTTTTTGACGGAGTCTTTCGGATTTTTTATGTACAATATCATGTCGTCTGCAAATAAAGACAGCTTTACTTGTTCTTTTCCAATTTGGATGCCTTTTATTTCTTCTTCTTGTCTAATTGCAATGGCTAATACTTCCAGTACTATGTCAAACAGGAGTGGTGAGAGTGGGCATCCCTGTCTTGTTCCTGTTCTTAGGGGAAATGTTTTTAGTTTTTGTCCATTGAGTATGATGTTTGCTGTGGGTTTATCATATATAGCTTTTATTATGTTGAGGTATGAGCCATCTATTCCCACCTTGTTGAGAGTTTTTATCAAGAAAGGGTGTTGGATTTTGTCAAATGCTTTTTCTGCATCAATTGATATGACTATGTGATTTTTATCTTTCAATTTGTTTATGTGATGTATCACGTTTATTGATTTGCGGATATTGTACCATCCTTGCATTCCTGGGATAAATCCTACTTGGTCATGGTGTATGATCTTTCTGATGTACTGCTGGAGCCGATTTGCTAGAATTTTGTTGAGGATTTTGGCATCTATGTTCATGAGGGATATTGGTCTGTAATTCTCTTTCATTGTGTTGTCTTTATCTGGTTTTGGTATTAGGGTGATGCTGGCTTCATAGAAGGAGCTTGGAAGTGTTCCTTCCACTTGAATTTTTTGGAATAGTCTGAGGAGGATAGGTTTTAGTTCTTCCTTGAATGTTTGGTAAAACTCTCCTGTGAAGCCATCAGGCCCCGGGCTTTTGTTTGCCGGAAGCTTTTTGATGACTGCTTCAATTTCGTCCATAGTTATTGGCCTATTGAGCTGTTTAGATTCTTCTTGATTGATTTTTGGAAGGTTATATTTTTCTAGGAATATGTCCATTTCCTCCAGATTGTCCAGTTTGTTGGAATAGACATCGAGTAGCTGAATGGATAAAAAAACACGACCCATATATATGCTGTCTACAAGAGACCCACCTCAGAACAAGAGACTCACACAGATTGAAAGTGAAGGGATGGAAAAATATCTTTCAGGCAAATGGAAATGAAAAAAAAGCTGGGGTAGCAATACTTATATCTGACAAAATAGACCTCAAAGTAAATGCCATAACAAGAGATAAGGAAGGCCACTTCATAATACTAAAGGGAGAAATCCAACAAGAAGAAATAATTCTGGTAAACATATACGCTCCCAATATAGGAGCACCCAAATACATAAAAAAACTCCTGGAGGATATCAAGGGAGAGATTAATAGCAACACAATCATAGTAGGAGACTTTAATACCCCACTATCACCACTGGACAAATCCTCTAAACAAAAAATCAGCAAAGAAACAGCAATCCTAAATGACTCACTAGACCAGATGGAATTAATTGACATCTTCAGAACATTTCACCCCAAAGCCACAGAATATACATTCTTCTCAAGTGCACATGGGTCATTTTCAAAGATAGACCATATGCTGGGTCACAGGCAAAGTCTCTTCAAATTCAAGAAGATAGAAATTATATCAAGCATCTTCTCAGATCACAGTGGCATAAAACTGGAAATCAACTACAATAAATACAATCCAAAGAAATCAAACACATGGAGACTAAACAGCATGCTATTAAACAAGGACTGGGTCACCAGAGAGATCAAGGAAGAAATAAAAAACATCATGGCAACAAATGACAATGAAAACACAACAATCCAAAATCTATGGGACACAGCGAAAGCAGTCTTGAGAGGGAAGTTCATAGCTCTACAGGCCTATTGCAAAAAACAAGAAACAATGGTAATAAATTACTTAACCCTACAACTCAAAGAGCTAGAAAAAGAGCAGCAAGAAAAGCCCAGTGTAACCAGAAGGAAGGAAATAACAAAGATCAGAGCGGAGATAAATGACATAGAGACCAAAGAAACAATACATAAGATCAACAAAACCAAGAGCTGGTTCTTTGAAAGGATAAACAAGATTGATGGACCTCTAGCCAGGCTCACCAAGAAGCAAAGAGAGAGGACCCAAATAAACAAAATCAGAAATGAAAGAGGTGAAATAACAACAGACCCCGCTGAGATACAAAGGATTGTTACAAAATACTACGATAGTTTTATTTTAATTAAAGTTTCTTATTGAATAAGCATACACCACGTTTTTATTTTAAAATGGCATCTTGGCTGGGGTAGAGCTGGATATTGTATTAGGCTGGCTTAGTGGGGAGACCCTCTCTGCTTTCAGGCCCCCAGGTTTACTGAGGAGCCTGAGTGGTTCAGCCCCCTTTGATGCCATTGAAAGTTTGGGAGGCGTTAATTGTTAATGCCTCGTGAGACCCCATGGACCCTGAGAGTCCAGCAATATTTCGGATTTGCGTGGGCTTCGAGAGTTTTTAATGGAAGAACTCGAACCGAGTTTACGATTCGTGTTCAATAGACTAGCATGTGTGCACTGACTCTGCACAGTGTCCCCCTAGGAAATCCCAGTGCAGGAAAACGGGGTGCTCCCAATGTTGACATTTCCTGTTTTCCTCAGTTTACATTTAATTTTGTAAATGGTCCACAAACTTTAAAAAAAGAATAACTCATTTTCTTAATTCCTAAGAGTCTAGGGCAGTGGTCGGCAAACTGCGGCTCACGAGCCACATGCGGCTCTTTGGCCCCTCGAGTGTGGCTCTTCCACAAAATACCACGTGCGGGCGCGCACATACAGTGCGATTGAAACTTCGTGGCCCATGCGCAGAAGTCAGTTTTCGGCCTGGGCGAGTCTATTTTGAAGAAGTGGCGTTAGAACACTCAAGGGGCCAAAGAGCCGCATGTGGCTCGCGAGCCGCGGTTTGCCAACCACTGGTCTAGGGTTCTGATGGAGCATGCGACTTGCCATATACTATGAAAAATCTCCCATCATCCCCACTATATTGAATATCATTGTGAGCCTACTTGATTAGGCTTTCATTATTTGGAAAACATCTCAACTCTTCCTCAGTTTATTTTCTTTGGTTTGATTCAGACTACAGGTTTATTTCTAAGCCATTTCAGCAGCATGCAATGTTTCTTGCCCTGCCTGTCATGTTAAGGACCTACCTGCTCTATTTCACTAGGTCCAGGGATGAAAACCCTGTCTCATTTTCCAGTCCCTGTAGCTAGTTGTAATGCATTTGTCCCTTCTCATAAGCCTGCATCTTCCATGAGGAATCTTAAATTATGATATACGTTTAGTCTTTATTTTCATTTTCTAATATTTCTGCATCTTTAGAAGCACAGTAACCATTGGGGGCTATCTCTTCTCAATCTTGGTAATTGTTGTCAATTACTTTCTAAAATTAGAGGCGGTTACATATTATAGGTAGGAACTCCTATTACTCTGATTCCATTTCTCTCTCCTCTTAAAATGCCCACATTTCCTGAGTTTTTAATTCTCCTATGTGAAATTTTAAAATTAGGAAGCTATTGTGCTAAGTTTTATGAAATAATTCTTTGTGGTCTCACAAAAAATTTACAGAAACAGAGAAAGACAATTAACTGTAGTAAGTTATTTTAGTGCACACATAGAGTTAAGATTTGTGTGTTTTTTTAAGTTTCACCACTTTAAAAATTTTTCGTAGTCTAAAATTTATTTTTCATATAAGGTGGCCTTATTGTTTTTGCTTTATATGAACTTTAGTACTCAAAAGAATACTTCCACATAGGTAAAAGTTCAGAAAATTTACATTTAAGAGCAGCCTCTTGACAAGGGTGTAGAAAGAATAATAGTTCCCCTTATTTATAAGTGTTTTACTTTTAATTTCCATCTGACTGCTTGGCAAACTTTCACTGGAAAAAGTGTTATATCCCTGTTACACTTAATAGAATCATAATGGCCTAAATGTTTCATGTTGGTTACACAATGACATTTGAAGTATTATAGGATTTCAGAAAAGAATCTTTTATTCATTTAGTTATGTTATGAGTTAGAAGCTAATCTATTCAGAAGCTAATTATATTATTGTTCATGTAGCAAGGATCCAGAGCAACCAATAATCAAGCATACCTGTACATGCTTATTGGTTTTCTTTTTCAGAAATGTTCAATTTGTTTGGGGGAATATATTAGCTTTTTCAGGAATACGTGAGGCAGAAGTGAGCACATTTAGGGAGGAAATGTTTGGCAAGAAAGAGAAGAAGAGAAGAGAGCCCCATATGTAAATATATGTTAAATAAACTCTAAAAATATTTCTTCTTCTAAAATCACAGACAGTGCAGACATTAGAAATAAGAGTCCATGTGTAAATTTTACAAACATTTTTTGCAGTGTAAAGTACATGGATACTGCTAAATTTGCATCTGATGGAGCCAGCTTTGTTAATCAATTTGGAGTGAGGAATGTAGACTTGCTGCACTACTTAAATGTGCAGCTTGCTGAAAACCACTTAGAGTTTGAGTCACCCATACATTCAATGATGTGAGGGATGTCAAGGTTAATCTACAATAAATCCATTAGTAGTCATGGCACTGAAGTGTCAGTGCTTGCATATAGAAGCAGGCATAATAATGACGGCTATACGTTCCTCCATGTCGATAAAATGCTTGCAACTGATTAAGATGTACTGTTGCTGCACATTGAATTCACTTACATAATAAAATAAAATATGTTCCTATAAAAATAAAAATTTAAAAATAAAGCTAGATTGTGGTTTATCTTGTATAGGCTTACTTCTTTATTTAATAGTCACAGTGAGTTTTTTGCATCATGCTATAATTCTTCCCACCCTAGATGCATTATGGTGATGAACTAATACTATGTTTTCTCATGAAAGCTCCCATTTAATGCAATTTAATATCCTTCCCATTGTCAACTATTAGTGGATGTAAATAATGATATAATGGGTTTATGTGAAAAAAAGTGCTAATCCAAGGAATGAAATACTGAAAAGGCTAATAAAAATGGGGGTATAGAAAAGTCATTTCTTAAAAGGCATTTGGTTTTAACATAACTTTGAAATAAGTTAAAATTTTCTAAAGGTTCTTATCCTATATAATAAAAGCCTAGGTAGCGTCATGCCCTCGCGTGACATCATCACAAGATGGCCGCCACAAGATGGCTGCACGCACAGCAGAGTCAGGGCCCACTGGCCACTCCACCTGGTGAGGCCTGGGGGTACTGGGGCTCTGCGTGGTTCGGAGGATGCTGGTCCCAGCATCTCCGCCGCCTCATGTGGAGGAGGCGGGTTCTGATGGAGGAGGCAGGTCACGGCAGGGGAGGGCAGTTGTGGGTGATCAGGCCGGCAGTGGAGGGCAGTTGGGGGTGAGATCAGGATGGTGGGGGAGGGCAGTTGGGGGCAACCAGGCCTACAGGGGAGGGCAGTTGGGGGCGATCAGCCTGGCAGGAGAGCAATTAGATGTCAATCACGCTGGCAGGGGAGGAGGTAGGGGGTGATCAGGCTGGCAGGCAGAAGCGGTTATAGACAATCAGGCAGGCAGGCAGAAAGCGGTTAGGAGTCAGCAGTCCCGGTTTGTGTGAGGGATGTCTGACTGCCGGTTTAGGCAGGGATCAGGCCTAAACCAGCAGTCAGACACCCCCCAAGGGGTCCTGGATTGGAGAGGGTGCAGGCCATTTTGTGGGACACCCTCCTTGCCCCCCCTCCGTGTACGAATTTCATGCACCGGGCCTCTAGTAGTAAGATAAAACAACAATGTTGTAATATTAGTTATTTTATTTTTTCACCACAGACATACATACAAACACTTCATCTGTTTTCTGTAAACTGTATTGGGCATTTACTATATGCCAGAAATGGGACTAAAGTGTTACAGTGCAATATGTCAGTTAATCCTGATAGAAGTTCCTTGAGATAATAGTGTTATTATGCTTGATTTTTTTTTTCCAGGTAGGAAACAGAAGACTTAGAATAAATAGCTTTGTCAAGATCATGTAGCTAGTAAATGGTACAGTTGAACTTTGAACTCAGTTGTGCCTGAGTCCAGCGTTTACATTCTTAATGTCTTAATTATTCTTCAGTAAGTACATCATGCCCTTGGTTCAGAAAGATGCAATTTAAAGGACATAGATTTGGAAATGTTAGTCATCTGACCCTCTATATTATATTGTTGGAGTATGCTCATCTTCTCAAGGTTACCAAAATGGAGAGTATATGGCAATTTCTTATCTTGATGGAATGAGGGCTTTAAGAGCACAGAGATTTTTGTAGAGTTTGATGTAAAGTGATTTTTTTTTTTTTTAAAAAGGAAGCCAAGATGCTTACAGAGGTTGGTAGGAGAGAACTGTGCCATGGCTGGCCATCTGATTCCTTTGCTTATTATGGAATTGTGCCGATGCGTACAGGTCAGTGTATTGTTGTGCATACAGAAGGAAAAGGAAGAGAGATTGCCTTTCAGATGTACCTGGAGGAAAAGGACACTAGCAATAATTGTATTGTTTGAGCCAGGGTATCACAACTGCTTTTGCTTTGTTTGGATGAAACCTAAAGAATTGGAAAGTCATTGTAAGGAGGACAGAGTAGCTAATAGCATGCTAGTGGCCATGCTGTAACACTTACTGGGAAAGGTTGAAATGTGGGATGAAATCAAATCTTGAGTAATGATATTTGTATTGTGACATTTATCTTGCTGAAAATATAAGCCTTTACATTATTATCCTCAAGTCCTGTAACTGAGCAACGAGAAACTTTCATAGTTCCATAAGTTTGGAAAGTGTACCCTAAACCAAATGTTAACCTACATATATTAAATGTCCTGTCACTTCACATTTATATGTGATTTTTTTTTCTTTTTTGAAAGCATTGTGAGGTGAAAGGACAGTATATGATCATGAAGTGCAAATGTCACTTTATGGATATGAGACATTAGAATACGATAACAGTTGGCCTTGATAAATTCAGACTGACATATCCAATTAACTTTTTTTTTTACCGTCTTGTTATCATAACAGAAACATTTCTGTAATTAAAAAAAAATCCCACACGGCAGTCAGACTCTGGATACTAGGTTTCCTACCAGCTCTGCAAGGTAACCAAGTTTGCAACATGAGATATCAAGCCAATCCTTATGGCTAAATTTCCTCAAATATAACAGGGGAGCAATGCTTGCCTTACTTCCCACGCAGAAGTAGAAAATGACAGAAAAACTGTTGTAAGATAATGTTGTAAGATAATGTAAGATATTTGCTGCTTTGCAACACTGCCTTTCTTGAATGAGTCTGGGAAACATCTGGATTCTCATATGTTTTATATTGTCAAGTAGCATCTCTGGTTTTGAATGTTTTTCTTACTTCACATGAAATACGTAGTCATTAGAGAACAAAATTAACTAAAAGGGAGAAAATAAAATTAGGGACCAGCACTCAGAGGTCACCACATCTCCACATCTTCGTTTTAAAGAAATCTTCACGTTTAAGTGTTCTTGTCCTCTTTTTATCAATGTACGTGTTACTGAAGCATGGACTACTTAATCACCTACAAAAACTACCAAGCAGGAAAATACTGATCAAATAGTGCTTGCTTATTGATATCCAGATTAACAGTCTTCTAATGGTCCTGAAGGCTCTGGCGTTCCTGGTACACAAATCTGTATAATAAGAATTTTCTTTGCTTGCACAGAGACTAGTGCCTTTAAATGTAACCTACCTATTCTCAGAGAGAGAGAAATGACGCTTATTTATTAGTACCAAAAAAAATTTAATAGAGACATGCACAGCCTCTCTACCATTGCATTTCCCACAAATTTCTGTTCTATCACTTTTACATGCAATATCGTCCTGACACGCTTCTTGGGTCAGGACCATGTACCAAGGCATGTTACTGGTAAAGCAATCAGGACAGCCGTCATAGGACAGAGTGCTTGGAGTTTCCCATGGAAATGACTCAGACATAATGCAGAGAAAAGCTGGCTCCACTATACAGTCGAGGGAAACAGATTATATTTTTAGCTATTTTAATTAAATATACATGAATGTGAGATTGTCAGCTTCATTTAATTGGTAAATTTGGTAATCATAGAAATTTGATAGGCAGATATCTTGAAAACATACCGATGAACATACAACTTTTACACATAAGCCTTACTCTTGGAAGAAGCTATTTTTCCATAAACACAAGATGCTTCGTGGCCTAAATTTTAATATTCACTCTTACGGCTTTCTTTATGTTCAGCACATAGTAGGTGCACATTAAATATGTGGTGGCATTTTGTTGTTGTTGTTGGAGGGCTACACGCCCCTCTATAAATTGTACCCTAAGTTCTGTTCCTGCGGTAACAATAATTTTTTCTGTGTGTGGAGAAAGATCTCCTTTGCATTGTATATATCTTTGCATATGTCTTCCAAATATCCTGACTGAAACAGTTGATTTTATTGCACCCAGTGAGATAAATTCCAGGGGAGCAAAGATAAAAAAGACTCCCATGCTTTGTATGCTTAGTAAACCTGTTTGAAGAAAAAAACACCTGTTTTTAAAGTAAGATGGATAATTTACTGACATCACTACCAGAAAGTAAAATCTGAACATTCACCACATGTGGCTATGACATTAATGTTAGTGCTGCAAGACTGGTATTCACTTTGGGGGGGGGGGGGAGAAAAGAATGGGTCTTTCCATGATGCTGGGGAGTATGACAGCTACTAGATGTTGCTTGTTAAATAAGACTTGACTTCTATGGATGGGATCTAATATCTGTATTTTCTGGACATGACCACTGGGGCTTACGACTGTTCATCCATTAGTTATCATCTGTCATATGTGAACAGACACGTTCCCCATAAAAGTTGATTCGCAGCGTATTTGTCGCGATTTGCTTCACCGTGCTGCATGGCCCGGTCACATCTGCATGCAACCCTTGTTTCAAAACCAAGTTGATATATGTTTCTGCTCCTTTCACAAGCGTCCAAAGTCAATGTTTCCTACTACACTATTTCTTAAAAACTGGCAGAAAGAAATAAAACCCCATTACATTCTATGCTTGTCCAACTCCTTTGGAAAAGCAATAATCTCCCGTTTGTTCTGAAACACCTGCTGGGAGATTTAATGAGTGTATTAAAAACTGAGCTGCCTTGATATTTCTTTTAAAAAAAATACAACAAATCTTTTTCTTGAGAATGTGTGATTGAAATCTGCTATTTGCTTATTTGCTTTGCCAAAGATTTTTTGTTTTTGTTTTTAATGTGGCCATAATATAAATTTAATACTTTACTGATATGTCAACCTAACACACATGAAAAGGGTATACCTCACACATTTGGACTAATTGTTTGCTTGTTTGTTTGTTTTCCAGCTGGGACAACGTATATCTTTAGCAAAGGTGGTGGACAAATCACATACAAGTGGCCTCCTAATGACCGGCCAAGTACACGAGCAGACAGACTGGCCATAGGGTTTAGCACTGTTCAGAAAGAAGCTGTATTGGTGCGTGTGGACAGTTCTTCTGGCCTGGGGGACTACCTAGAGCTGCATATAGTAAGTACTTTGAAAATAAGATTCAACTTTTGCTTTTCACTGTTAGTTTTTTTGTTTGTTTTTGGTAAGTAACTTAGTTTGTTGGTTTTAACTTTCTCTCCCCAGCAACCAGAACTTTTGGTACAGAAAATATAAATACATTCAAGAGATAATAAAGTGTTATACCTATTATAATTGATAAAAAAATGTTCTTCATAATAGAAAATATTGTGCTTTTGTTTGAAGTGTGAATTCCTCTCAGTTATCTGTTTACGAAGGTTTGTTTTTGGTGTGTTTTAGTACCTCTAGACAGCCCTGTAGGTGTTGTTTCATCTGGCTGGAAGCCAGGGCTCGTCATACTGGTGACATCGAAAGAGAGGGATCCAGTGTCCTTATTTCTTTTCCAGCCTGGATAGGGAATGGTCTGAAGGTACATGCCATGGATGGGAGGGAGAAAAGGAGACTTTGAAGATATTTGGGGCAGTGAAAGAAAATGGCAAAAACATTGTTTCTGTGCTATCTTACACTTATTTTAATACATAAGTGTCAAGAAAATACAATGTCATGTATATCCTGGGACCTTTCCTTTTTCTCCAAACTCTAAGCCTCCCACAAGAATTTAGTCAGCACATAGTACATAGCAAATAATAGTTTATAAATGAAAAGCTTTTTTTTTTTTACCTTTTAACACTGCCAGCACTGAGTAGAGCCCTACATCTCTGCACTGTTACCTATTTGTATGGTTGCAGTTTTGCATCTCCTCATTTCCTTGCAATATTTGCAAAGAAGCACATGCAGGCTTTCATTGTTTAGAGATATGTATGTTTTACTGATATGTCAACATAAGAACCATGTCACATATTTAAAAACTGTCGAGGGTTCTTATCATTATAGTTCTTGGTCCAACATATCTTCTGGGAGGTTCCGAAGCATATAAATCTCTTCATCCTCCTTTTAATCCTTGAGGTATAGTTTATCTCTTCTGCCCCATGCGATCATGTAAGTTGGTTTTGTTTTTGTCTATCCCTATAGGTTCTCCCTTTACCAGTACCTGCGCCTCAAAGAATATTTGATTAGGTCAATATGTTGTTCCCTGTTAGAGACTGGCCTTCAGGCACTCATCCTAAAATGTTAGGAAAATCACCAAACACGAAAGAAAATATGTTATCACAGACTTCTACAGGACCTTAATTTTCAACATTTTATTTATTTATTTTCATTAATATTTTATTTATTAATTACAGTTGACATTCAATATTTTATTAGTTTTAGGTATACATCATAGTGATTAGACATTTTTGTAACTTATAGATGATCACCCCCACTAAGTGTAGTACCCACCTGGCACCATATATAGTTATTACAATATAGTTGACTATATTTCCTATTGTGTAATTTACATCCTTGTGACTATTTTGTAACTGCCAGTTTGTACTTCTTAATCGCTTCACCTTTTTCAGTCAGTCCTCACCCTCCTCCGCCCTCCCATTTGGCAACCATCAGTTTGTTTTCAGTATCTAGGAGTTGATTTTCTTAAACTTAGTTTTCTATTATACTTACAGAATTTCAAATACACTGAGTAGAGGGTTTACACTGACCACCAGGAGTTGAATTCATTGTTAATCTTGGAAAGAAAACAAAACAAAACAAAACAAAACAAAACAAAACAAAACACTACAGCATGACCATTATTGAACTGTTTTAAATTTACGGTTGTAAATTTTTCATTCAAAATGCAGTTGTCAAAAATGGGAACCCTGGGAAAGTAATTTCATCTGCCTTTCAGCAAATATCTAACAATCAAAACCGAAAGCATCTGGATTTTTATGGCATCATAAATAAATGATCAGTTGAGATAAACTTAACTAGTGCAGTAAGGATTCTTGCTGTTTAGCGTAATCTCAACTTCCTAAATGTATTTGCTCCATTCTGATTTAAGAGCCTTGTTACTTCAAAAATAAATAAATAAAAGTGGAAACAAGAGCTTTTCCTCCTGAAAGAAATTGCTTATTGATCTAGAACCAATTACACATTTACCCTGTGAAAAGGTTCTACAATGATCACTTTCAAGTCATAAGGGGCCATGTTATTAAATTACACAACCACTGTTGTTGTTTTTTTATGGTCAAAGAGTTTTAGTCTACAAGAATGGGTTTTTCTTTCCAATTCTGATCAAATGTGGGCTTACAATTCTCTTATGCATAATGGATTGACATTCTAGATGTTCATACCAGCCCCAGGACCTTCCACAGCTCCTTTACTGGTCTCCTTTCTGAACCTCCTCTCTTGGTCTTGCCTAGCCAATCACTTTGAACGCAGTGTCTGCCCCTAGATACCCTTCCTCTTAAATTCGCTACCTTCAAACTCTCCCTTGATCTGAGAGCATGTCCTTGACTAGGAAATGGCAAATGGACATCGGTTCCCTGGGCTTACCAAATGTCCTGATAGGTTAGCCCTGTTCACTCCTGTACCAACTACTCATACCCAGTTTTAGTCCAAATTTGGCCAACTAAAACTTTCTATCTCCTTTTTCTGTCATTGCCTGCAAGTAATGACTTAGCACGTTGCTGATATGGAGACAAGTCCCTAATTTTACATTTTCAACATACCATAAAAATTAATACAAGGCTGGTGTTTTTCTTTTAACTACAGAAGTTTACCTCTCCTTCCCATAATGTTGGGTACATGGAAGGGAAAGAGAAAGAGCAGTTAGATATTTAAAAAGCAAAGAGAGAGAGGTAGAGAGGAGGGAGAGAAAGGGAGAGACTGAGGAAGGGGGCAAGGAAGGATGAAGGAAAGGAAAGGAAAGGAAAGGAAAGGAAAGGAAAGGAAAGGAAAGGAAAGGAAAGGAGGAAAGAAGGAAAGAAGGAAAGGAAAGGAAAGGAAAGGTATAAGGACTATAATTGTTTTCCAGTGACAGAAGCAAAAGTATTCTTAATAATTACACTTAGATTTGGGAATATTAAGAGGCTACTTTATGAGGTTATTTAGGTACCTTTGAATCTGTCTTGATTTTCTTCAAATAATTTCTTCCGCTTTTTTCAAGATTGGGAACTTAAAAGGAAAACAGATTCGCAGAAGTATAGATTATTACTGTTGTTTGACTTTGTGTTATGAATATAACTGACTTAAAAATGAAACAACTCATAGATGATTTATATATAAAAGTTAGAAATTTAAAGTATCTATTAAACTGCCAGAAAAATGTCTGTAAACGTTCAAGGTCAACCATATATAAACCATGTACTGATTTTATATAAAAGTGATATTTTCCCCAATAATTAATAGAATTAAACAATAAGATGGAAAGTTGATAGAACACATTATAAGGTACTCCAGTCTTGCCAAAATGTGTAATGCCATTTCAGTTAGATAACTTTTAAAATTTGATTGGCATATAATGTCAATGAAGATGTGAATATTTGACATTGTTAATAATCTTATTATTTTTTCAAAATGATGTTTGATTTTATTGGAAAATATAATGATATTTAAATTTTGATTAACTGTACTCTAAAATATAATAACTTATAGTAAAATTATTTTGTTACTCAGGTGCCATAGTTTATATAGATAAATTTTTTTGGTTATATTAATATTTCTACTGCTACCCTCAGAGCCATATGATATTACTATTGAAATTTGTAAGGTTTCAGAAGTGGATTATGGGAAAATAAGGACATGAAGTAAGGAACAATTACCGTATTTTCTGGCGTATAAAACGACTGGGCATATAGATTTTCCTGGGTTAAAAAGTCATCTTATACGTGGAAAATATGGTAATTAGCATAGTGCTTAGGAAACAAGTGCTCAATAAATGTTTTCTGAAATAAGAAATGAAGTAATGAATGATATATTCAAAATATTATGGCTTAGGCTCAGTATAGACTCAACTTTTCTATAATCATAGTGAAGTTACAGATGAAGTTTAATTTCTATATAACTCTGAGAAAGGATGATTTCTTGTTTATAATATAAAAAAGTAGCAACAGCCACAGATTTTTGAAAAGTTGCATATTTTATTGATATTGTTTTCTGAATCTTTACCTAAGAAATAATTACGGTAGTTGATGATTTAGTGCAGGGATGGGGAACAGCAGGTCCCAGGCCATAGAAGGCCCTCGAAATCATATGGTCTGGCCCTGCCAAGACATTAGTGGTGAGCTCATTAAATGTTTGACCAAATATAGCAGGCTAATTTTTAAGTTGATAATTTTGTATGTCCCGGGAATGATGTTATAAATATTTAAATGGCCCTTGGCAGAAGAAAGGTTTCCCATCCCTGATTTAAAGAAAGTGTATGGTGAGAAACAATTTTTTGATAAATGATTATCTTGCCTTAATAATCACCTTATTTATTGTAATTCACTTTTACCATAAATTACTTTCTACTCATTTAATGTCATCCATGTTTTTCAAATAGAAATAAGTTTTCTGATGGTACAGGACATAATATATAATAATGATGACTAATAAGAAAAATAATATAATATAGAAATGTGGCTTTTCATTACTTATTTTGGTACATGCTAGAAGGCTGTTCAGAAAGATTTTCTGAGCATGGCCCATATCTTTGTTAGTCCCCGTGGGTACAAAAATAAACCAGCTCACTACTTAGTACTTATTTAAACTAATATCTGTTGGCCAGCCACATGGGATCCTGTTCACTAGGTAGCTTAGATTATGTATAGTAAACATATTTTGTCCCAAAGTGACTAATTTTTCTTGATTTTCCCTCCATCATGGTATCTCCATTTCTTCTCCTTGAAGTTAACTTTCTTATCTGCATAGTATTTGCAAGAACAGGAAAAAAATTATAGGTTTTCAAGATAGAGAATATAAAGAGATTTGTAAACCATAAAGTGTTATATACATTTAAATTAGTAATGTTGAGTATTAATTAACACTGAAAAAACAACTTTTAGAATCAATAAAAAATTCATTTTTCATATTTTCTAAGGTATATTTAGAAATTTTACTAATGTTGTCACTCTAGAGCAGGCGTCCTCAAACTACGGCCCGCGGGCCACATGCGGGTGTTTTTGCCGTTTTGTGTTTTTACTTCAAAATAAGATATGTGCAGTGTGCGTAGGAATTTGTTCATAGTTTTTTTTTAAACTATAGTCCGGCCCTCCAATGGTCTGAGGGACAGTGAACTGGCCCCCTGTTTAAAAAGTTTGAGGACCCCTGCTCTAGAGCAAGCATGCCAAACTCGTGGCCCACGGGCCACATGCCTCATTTATTTGGCCCGTGTTAGCCTTTGAGTTTGATATGCTTGCTCTAGGGATAACATTTCTTATACACTGAGTGGCCAGATTATTGTGATCTCTGAATCTCTGAATGCATAATAATCTGGCCACTCTGTATGTGTGTGTATATATATATATATATATACTAGAGGCCCGGTGCATGAATTTGTGCATGGGTGGGGTCCGGCCAGCCTGGCCAGGGGGAGGGGACATGGGCGGTTGGCTGGCCTCCCTGCTGGTCGAACTCCTGGTCGAGGGAACAATTTGCATTGTAGCCTTTTATTATATAGGATATACACTGAGTGGCCAGATTATTATGCGTTCAGAGATCATAATAATCTGGCCACTCAGTGTATATCAGTCTGGTAATGTTAATTGGAAGTTACTTACCCCTTCTCTGATTGACAGAAGAAAGCCACTGCAAATGTGTGCTCATTCACTGCCAGGAATATTAACATGTCATTGGTTCTGACCAGAGGAAATGTGTGGAGGTTGGAGGAGAGGATGAGTAAAAAAGTGTTTTTTTTAAATTCTTTCATCTTGGGAGCATGAAAGAGCATTGCAAATTTGATCAGTAAATTGTTCTACACATTTGCCTTAAGTGCTTATTCTTTGTACTTTGCTGAGCTGGAAGCCTTATTTTTACAACAAGCTCTTAATTGATTTTGATTTAGAAATACACCTTTTGATCAGCAGGTTTAGTTTTAGGCTAGAAGAATAGTGTATTTATAGTAAA
This sequence comes from Cnephaeus nilssonii, assembly GCF_951640355.1. Lineage (NCBI taxonomy): Eukaryota > Metazoa > Chordata > Mammalia > Chiroptera > Vespertilionidae > Cnephaeus > Cnephaeus nilssonii. Next base: position 27,356,192 of record NC_137086.1, on the reverse strand, counting down.
TATTTCATGTCCCAAAATAACTTATCAATATTGGTGGCATGTCAAATATTTCTCACCTCTCTCTGCCTCTCTACATTTTATACTATTTATCTTAACTCTGTATTACAATTAATTAAATAAAAAAACACACATTTAAAAGTCAATAATTAGACATGGGTTCACATCTGTATCAACAAGTTAAAATCCAATTATTCCCTCACAGTTTTCTTGCAGTTAAATTATGCTCTAGAGAAATATTCTCTTTAACCAACAGATTTCCATATTTTAAGAGTTCTACTTTGCCATATAATCTTTAAATTCAATCCTGTAAATAATATTCACTAGGTATTTTTGAGAGCTTTCTCTTTCACTTTTTTATTGTTTACAGTATTACAGATATTTTATATGATTTTTGTTTTCCTGATTCTAACATAAATTAGAGAATATGTGGCTTCTTTGACTAGAATTTTAAAAGAAAGCTAAAATAAATTCTTTCTACCGTGTTTTGTAAAATTCTTGTCCAAGTATTTAACATATGAAGGATACAAGTTATCTTTGGAGAAAATGGGAGGAGTGATGGTCACATTTCTGTTGGCTGAAGTGCTCTCCAGATACCTTGATACAATCTCTGTATGATAGAGTGGTAGGGTTAATTGCATCGATACAAACTCCTCATTTACCCTTGGAAGTTAATCACTTTCTCATTTTCTAGTTCACCTTTGTTGCATCAATAACTCTAGGAATTTGGTTTCTAGATTTTAAGAATTATTTCCTTCTCTGAAATTCTTTTGCTGTTGAAATTGAATAGAGAATCAAAACGACTATCTCTACCTGAACCTTCTCAGTTCATGTACTTATCACTTAGGCACTTATCTTCCTGTCTCTATTCTGAATACTTTCCAATCCCTTTTATATACTTATGTCAAATTAAATTGCTAAAATGCTTCTTTGATTCTGTTATTCCTCTGTTAAAACACAGGATGCTTCCCAATTATGTACAGATAAATGACAAGTCTATGCCTAACACTTCATGTCTTTAATATTCTAATCTTAATTTCCCTTTTCAGTCCATTTTCTCATAATTCTATACTTGTCTTTCCACTCCAGTGAAATTTGTTAATTCCTTTTAAAAATGAACTTCTTGTCCTTTTGCTATTCAAATTCTACCCAGGAGACGTCTTCTCGTTGTCTCACACTATCTAGATTCTGCTCAGTCATCAATCTCTCTCTTTAACTAATGGCCTGTGGAGCTTAGAGCTTCTTGAGCTAGCATAAAGAAGTCTAGGACTCAGGAATCTTTTGGAAAGAGCTGTTGAAACAATGCCCAGGGCAGTACCTAGGTAGAGAAAATCTTAGATTCTGCTCCAATCTACGATTACTACACTTCTTGATCCATTGCTTTATGGTGGACCCCAAGTTACTTTACAGAATAGCTTCACATCAATTCTAAGTTATCCAGAGTTGGGTTACAGTCCTAAAATGCTCTTTTCAGTGCTATTAAAACAAAAGACTTTGTTGAATCATTTCTAACTACTGAATATACCATCCCTTCTTCTGCAGCTATTATTTTTCAAAAACCTACCTTCAAGAAATATCTCCTTTGGTCAATTCAAGACATTATTATTGATCACCTATAATGTAGTTCATACTGTATTTAGTTGTCTTTTTCTGTGAAAAAATGTTCCCACAATTTAGCAGCTCAAAACATCAAGCATTTATAGTCTTATACAGGCTCAGTTATCCAGAAGCAGCTGAGCTAGATTATTCAGAGATTCCCAGAAGACATGATTAAGATCTCCCATGCTCAGAGCATATCTGATATGTTCATTCTTATGATCCAGTCAGAGATTACATGTCTTAGGAAGAAATCATGATCAACAATGGAAACATATGCTCACAGGTTATAAAAGATGCTGGCTTTGCAGAAGTCTGAACATAACATAGATTGATGGAAAAAGAGTAATGAAGACATTGCTTGAGGATTACAAACTAATTTGGGGAATGCTGGAGTCATTTGTACACTGATCAGAAAAACTTTTTTTTTTTAAATTGCACAAAACACACTGAAAGCCATAAGCAAAATGCATGAGAGTAGTAGATAAAACATGCAAACAGCATAGCAAACATGTCACCAAAGGTCAGGAAACAAGATAAAAAGAACACTATGACATTGAAGTCCTAGTAGAGCTATTGTTGGGCCACTTCTGACATAGGCAGTTCATTTTAACAAAGGGAGGAAATGACTCGGGTGAATATACAAGGGAACATTCAAGTTAACAATAGCCATATTTTAAATCAGGAGCAAAGAACTGGAGATAATTTTCACTGGGCCTGAGAAAATTATTTTGATGAAAACAAACATTTTCAGAGCTTTGATATGCAATTTGTGTTGTCTTTAGGAGCTTATGTTAGGAGTGTGGGGGAGGGACACACTTTACCCTACCCTCAAGGTTCTTCTGGGTGCTCTAATAATAACATAGACATCAGACATATTAGCACAAGAAAATAAAATTTAGTACATATGTATGGGAACCCCACACACATGAGTGACTCAGACACCCCTCATGGATGAGAGGTTCAGAGATAGAAAGGGGGGGCGGTTCTAGGTATGTAAGACATTCTGAGCTAGGGATGAAGTAAGGTGACTAGAGGGCTTCAAAGGGTTATTGCAGGATGATAACAAGAGCAGATGTTTAGTAAATAGAAGTTTGTTGTGCCCTGTAGATAGGTCAAAAGGGGTTCTCTCTGCTAATCTCCCATTTGGGGCAAGGCCCCCACTTCAAGTTCTTCTAGGTAGCCAAGGAGGAGAGGTAGAAGTTCCTCTTGAGCCTGCAGCTAAAGTTACCTTTAGCTCAAAACAATCTCTATACCACAGAGGCTTATCTTGGGGTGACTCATTCTGGATTCCCACAGGAGGCAGTATGCTGCACCTGGGAATTCTTAGGTCAACAAGACAGAGGAGGCCTCTGCCCTTCTGGAGAGGAGCAGGATGAGCTGTTTCACCTCTGCCTACAAAGTGGAGCGCTGGGAGAGCACCCTGCAGTTAGGCTTCTGAGGAGACGCTTGACTGGTGGGCTCTTCCTATCAAGAAAAGCACTTCCTCCTGAACCTCCTCCTCAGAGCCTTCCTGCCCAAAAAGGAGTGGACATACAAGATTGACAGACCACAAAAGCTCTTGGCAAAAGATCAAAATGTAATCATTAGGCCTTTTTGTCTGTGAAAATAAGTTCATCTTAATATTCCTAAAACAGTACTCTGAATTTTAGCTAGCAAATGAAGACTGCTCACTCCCAAGTATACATCTCCAGTCCTGACTTCCCCTCTGATCGTCAGAGCAGCATTTCCAAGGGCTTACTGAGTGTCTCCCCCTGAATGTCTCATGAGCACCTCAGACTTATCATGTCAAAAACTGAACTCATTGTCGCCGAGCCTCATGTCCATCTACACAATTACAGATTAAAAACCTGACCCAGATTAAAAACCTGACCCTTTTAATTACAGATTAAAAACCTGACATGGTCCCCACGCTTACTCTTATGACCTTATGTTTCTCACCAAATTCCAGAAATATCTCTCAATCAGCACTATGTAATAGAAATATAATGTGATCCATGGGTATAATTTTAAATTTTCTAGTAGTCACATTAAAAAAGAAAAAAAAAATCAGATGAGTGAACTTTTAATACATTTCATTTAACTCAATCTATCCAAAGTATCATTTCAACATATAATAAATACCAATTTTAAATTTTATTTTTTGAATTGAAGTAAAATTTATACATACCTTTATATTAGTTACAGGTGCACAGCAGAGTAATCTGGTCTTTGTATATGCTACAAAGTGATCATCACAATAAGTCTAGTTACCGTCTGTCACCATACAATTGACCCTCTTCACCCATTTCACCCACATCCCAACCACTTTCCTCTCTGCAAACCACCAATTGATGAGGTTTTTAAATTTATTTTTTTAAACTTAAATACAAGTAAAATCATACAGAGTCCGTCTTTCTTTGTCTGACTTATTTCACTTAGCATAATACCCTGAAGCAAATGGCAAGATTTTATTTTATATGGATGAATAGTATTCTATTTTATATGTATACCAGAGGCCTGGTGCACAAAAATTCGTGCACTGGTGTGGGGGTCCCTCAGCCCTGCCTGCCCCCTCTCACAGTCCAGGAGCCCTCAGGGGATGTACTCCTGATGGATGTACTCCTGATGTACTCCTCTGTGGTAGGCAACTGGGCTGATCAGGGGTAGGCGCCACCTCCATCACCCTGCTGCTGCTGCTGCTATTGCTGGCCATGGTGGCTGCAAGGCCTGAGCCTCAGGCCTCACAGCCGCCGGGGCTCATGGCTGTCAGAGCCCACAGCTGCTTGAACCCTGGGCTTTGCAGCCGCTGTAGCTTTGTCTGGATGGACGTCCAGATGGATGTCCTGAAGATGAAGACTTCTGCCCTAATTAGCATATTACCCTTTTATTAGTATAGATACCACATCTTCTTTATCTATTTATCTATCAATGGGCATTTAGGTTGTTTCCATATCTTGTGTGTTGTAAATAATGTTGCAATAAACATAGGGGTGCATATCTCTTTTTAAATTAGGATTTTTGTTTTTTTCAGATAAATACCCAGGAGTATGATCCAGTATAGTTGGATCATATGGTAGTTCTATCTTTAAATTTTTGAGAAACCACATTGTTTTCCATAGTGACTGCACTAATGAACATTCCCACCAACAGTGTATGAGGATTTCCTTCTTTCCATATCCTCTCCGACACTTGTTATTTCTTGTCTCTTTGATAATAGCCATTCACACGTGTGGGAGGTGATAACTCATTGTGGTTTTGATTTGCATTTCCCTGATAATTACTGATATTGAACATCTTATGTGTGTTTGGCTATTTGCATGTCTTCTTTGAAAAAATGCCTATTTAGAGCCTCTATCCATTTTTTTATTTTTTATAAGGACACATATGTAATACCTTAATCAATGAAGAAATTTAAAGAAAAAGAGAAAAAAACAAAAAAAAAATCAATTTTTTAATATATTTTTTTTTTGCTATTGGTTATATGAATTCATTATATATTTTGAATAATAACCTGTTATTGGATTTATGATTTGAAAATACTTTCTCCCATTTAGTAGGGTGACTTTTCATTCTGTTGATGGTTTCCTTTGCTATACAGAAGTTTTTTTGGTTTGATGTAGTCCACTTGTTTATTTTTGCTTTTGATGCCTTTGCAGTCAGTTCTAAAAAAATCAATGTCAGAATCAATGACAAGGAGCTTCCCCATATGTTTTATTCTCTAGGAGTTTTTTGGTTTCACATTAACAAATCTTTAATACATTTTTATTTTTGTGTAATGGTATAGGACAATGGTCTAGTCCAGTGTCATTGTGTTGCATATGGCTGACTAGTTTCCTGAACACCATTTATTGAAGAAGCAGTCTTTTTCCCATTGTATATTCTTGTCTCCTTTTTCATAAATTAGTTGTGCATATATGTATGGATTTATTTATGGCCTCTCTATTCTACCTATTGATCTATGTGTCTGTTTTTATTCCAATACCATACTGTTTTGATTGCTATAACTTTGTAGTATAGTTTGAAATCAGGGAACATGGTATTTCCAGCTTTGTTCTTTTTTCTTAAGATTGTTTTGGCTATTTGGGGTCGTTTGTGATTCCATACATGTTATAGAATTATTTGTTCTAGTTCTGTAAAAAATGCCATTGGAATTTTGATAAGGATTGCTTTGAATCTGCTGATTGCTTTGGGAGGTATGGGCATTTTAATAATATTGATTATTCCAATACACGAGCACACAATATTTCCCCCCCAATTTCTTCTAACAGCGTCTTATAGTTTTTATTATACAGGGCTTTCACTTCCTTGGTTAAATTATTTTCCTAGGTATTTTATTCTTTTTTATGCAACTGTAATTGGGATTGTTTTCTTAATTTCTCTTCCTGATAGCTTGTTATTACTTTATAGAAATGCAGCAGATTACTGTATATTGATTTTGTATCCTACAACTCTACTGAATTCGTTTATTAGTTCTAACAGTGTTATCTGCAAATGCATGTGTTACTCGTGTCACTTGCAAATAGTGAAAGTTTTATTTCTTTCCAATTTGGATGCCTTTTATTTATTATTATTATTTCTACCTAATTTCTCTGGCTAGGACTTCTAACACTATGTTGTATAAAAGTGGCAAGAGTGGGAATCCTTGTCTTGTTTCTGATCTTAGAGGGAAAGTTTTTAGCTTTTTCACTGTTGAGTATGATGTCAGCTGTGGGTTTGTTATGTACGGCCTTTAATATGTTGAGGTACATTCTCTCTATGTCCACTTTGTTGAGAGTTTTTTTGTTTTTTTTTAGTCTTCAGTGGATGCTGAATTTTGTCAAATGTTTTTCTGCATCTATTGAGACGATTACATGATTTTTATTTTTTAATGTAGTGCATCATTTTGGTGGATTTGCAGATGTTGAATTATCCTTGTGTTTCTTAAATAAATCCTACTTGATCATGGTGTATGATTCTTCTAAAGTATTATTGAATTCAGTTTGCAAATATTTAGTTGAGGATTTGTCATCTGTATGTATATCAGGGATATTGGCCTGTAATTTTCTCTTTTTGTTGTGTCTTAGTTTTGATATCAGGGTAATGTGGGCCCAGGGTGGTTTCTGGTGAGTCTGTGTCTCTGCCTCCCCTACTCACCTTGATGTGCCCTTTTATCCTTTGCTATGGAGGACCTATTTATCCAGTTGTCAGAGGGAAGTGTTTCATAGGTAACTGTAGATCTGTTGTGCTCATAGGAAGAGGTATGTTCAGGATCTTCCTACACCACCATCTTGAACCGTATCCTCTAAATGTTACCGTTTTGCATTACTAAGTTTTCCATACTAAGTTTTTGATAGCCAATGTGTTTTTTACACTTATAGTATCTCTCAATTAACAATCTACATTCCTGGCCTGTGGGGATTGGGCCCCAAACGGGATTTCTGACATCCCCCAAGGGGCCCCAGATTGCCAGAGGGCACAGGCCAGTCCAAGGGACCCCACCGCTGCACGAATCCTTGCACCAGGCCTTTAGTAATTAAATAAACTTTGAAATTCAGTTCCTCAATTCTATTAGCCACATTTATTTTTTTATTTTTACTTTATTTTTATTGTTGACACTATTACAGAAGATGTTCCCATTCCCCCCTCTCCTTTGCCCCCCTCCACCCATCCCCCACCATCCTTACCTCTGGATATCACTACACTGTTGTCTGTGTCTATGGATTATGTCCATATGTTCTTTGGCTAATCCCTTCACCTTCTTTCATCCAATCCCAATCTCCTCTCTCCCCTCTGACTGCTATCAGACTGTTCCATGTATCCATGCCTCTGTTTCTATTTTGTTCTTCAGTTTATTTTGATCATTAGATTGCACACATACGATTAGCCACATTTCAAGTGCTCAACAGCTGGCTAGTGGCTACCGTATTTATTGTACTGCAGCTTTAATGTGGCTGCTTTCTTTGTGTCCATTATTATTGCCTTAGTTTAATGGCCTCTTTCTGAACTGTTGTAATAGCCTTCTCACTAACCTCTCAGCATCCAAGGTTCTTTCCCTTTCTAATCTATCTCTGCACTGCCACCAGAATGATTGTTGTAAAACTAAAACGTGGTTATTTCAACTTCAAATGTCAATGTTTTATGGCGGTGTGTCTTAACCTCTTTTAGTTTGAGACACACCTGACTGAAAATATTCATCCACCTGCAGGCAATTGTATTCACTTAGCAGCTACTGCTTAGAAAAAAAATCAGGGAGAGAGAGCCACGGATCCTGGCCCTCTGTCTATAACTCCACTCTTCTCTCTGGCTCTGCGTGAGAGCTTTCTCAACTCCTGCCCTGCTAATAAGGCTGCTCAAGGATTTGCAGATCCTCCATAATATTATTTAAGGTTGTTTCCAATGTTTATTTTGTGGGGTTTGGGGAAAAGCTGATTTTCTATTTTTCAAAATTGTATACACAGACTCTTAGTAATTTACTTCTCCAGGACAAAGCAAAGTCAATTATCTGAAAAAATGGTAAAAAAATCTTTACCTTTTTTTTTTTCCCCCTGTTGTTGGACTTGCACTCTTTTCTGTTTTTGTTGGTAATTTTGTAAACCAGGCAACATTTTTTATTCAGATTAAAGTGTTTAAGTCCCGATGGCAAAACCTTCCTTTCTGTTAGAACTTAAACACTCCGCTTTGTGCACCTTTGTGTTCCCAGAGACCAGCTTGAGCCTGGAGTTTAGCAAATGAGCAGTAAATATTTGCTGAAATAAGTTTTTGGTTCTAGAAGTTACACTGTGTGTGCGCTCTGAAAAAGTTCCAGGGCAACAAACAGGTCTGTGCTGCTTCAGTTAAAGGCGGCATCTCCCCAGGAGAAGTCAGTTTATATGTAACAGTTAAGGATGAGTTGAAGATGCAAATGTGAGAAAACGATTAGCATGTTTGCAGTGTATGTGTTACCTTTTTTAGTTTGGTATATTGAGGCCAGAGTCTGGTCAACCACACCTTGTCCTGTTCCGTTGGAGAAACGGAGCCCTGTCCTGCAAGATAGTTCAAAAGCCAGACTCCTTGGCCAAACCACGGTGAATGCAAAATGCTGGCTCCTTTTCCAGGTTCATCTCCAGCTACTCCCCATTTAATGTGCACAGTTCTCTCCGTAATATGTGCATTTCACAAACCTTTTATTTTTTTCAAGTCATTGGGAATACAGTCAAGTGAGGCCTGGCTTTTGGCCTCCAGTAGCTTAGAAATGAATGGATATGTTTCGTTTTAGTAACACATTAGCCACAGAATGTAGACATAGGCTGGCATTTTATTTTATTTTTTATTAGTTTATTTTTGTGTGTTTTTAAATTATATTTTATTTTTATTGTTCACATTATTACAGATGTCCCTCATTTTATTACAGATGTCCCCCATTTTGCCTTCACGTTGTAGAAGCACAATTTAATGTTTTAAAACCCTTTGAAGCAGTCTTTAAGTGTGGCTTTTTAAAAGCAACCAATAAAATCATAACTATTCTTGGTTTATATACATTACCCCATATAATATTATATGAGAAAAAATACTATCCTTATTTAATTTATGAGAAAGCAAGGCATAAGTCGCATACCTAATAAAGCAAAGGCAGGATTTGAACTCAGACTTCTACACCCAAGTGTTTACCTCTCAGCTTATGTGTGTGTTACAGGTAAGAATTCAGAAGGCAGTTCCTCGTTTGGTTACACCTGACAACTCTGCCTTTGGTCTGCTTAGTACTATTTATGAAGTCAAACAACCCCAGCTTTTAGCATACCACATATCACATGAATTACTGAGCATTCCAAATATCAGCTACATATACCACTTTCTTTAGTTAAATAAACAGAGAAAGTGATCTGGTTGACTTGTTGCTTGAAACATTTTGTAGTTAGGTAGCTGGCTTTTGCAATTAGTTTGACCTGCTAATTTGGGGCATACATAACGTTAAAGGCAGAGACCACGATTTTCAAAAAAAATATTTGTACCAATAATGAAATGACAGCAAAAATAGAACTTCAGGTGCCTTTGTCCATGTTCAAATTTGTCCCTTTGAAATATTCCTACTTCCTCCTATTCCATCTGCCCTCTTCTCCTTCCCAGTCTGGCAGGTTTTTATTTATCTTGTAGGCCTCGGCCATAGATTTCATATATTTGTGAAGCTTTCCTTGGCCCCCTAGGGCAAAACTAATCATGTCCTTCTTGGTACTATTACAGCACTTTGTTCTTAATTCTATTATGTACTTACCTTGGTCATAGCTATTTCATTAGGTGCCCTTCTACCTCATTAAATTGTGAACTCTTTAAGGTCAGTGACCATGTATTTTATATCTTTATGGCTTTTGTATTTTCAGACACTAGCACAGTCGTTATTAATACATAATAAATGTTTGTTGAGGAAGGAATGCATGGGTGTGCAAATGGAGCCTTTGTTTTTGGCTTGATTCCTCCCTTTCTCTCCCGCTGGTACTTTTCCACTGCAGTGCAGGAGCACACAGGAGTACTGCTCTCTTTGGAGCACAGCATGAGGTAGACTCCCAGAGGGTGATGGTGAAAGCATGTGACACTCTCCTGAGACTCCTTGCTTACAACCTGGGAAGGCTTGCACACTCAAGGCAGAGGCCCGAGGGCTGGGGTTTGTTATGAAACAGACTCATTATCCATGTGGTATTTTCTCTGGGAAGGAAGACTTTTCTCATGTGAGATCATAGATCATCTCCATTTCTTGGTTCAAACATGCCAAACAGGTGGTCACTTACTTCTCTGAGATTCAGTCTAGGTATTCTTCCTATTATTTTGGATACTTACATAAAAACATCTGGGGTATATTCCCCTACTTTCTGACTTGATGGCAAGAAATGAGTCCAATACGAGAATGAAAGGAAAAAATAAAACCCTCCTGTGGGAATCAGTCCTAATTTGATGAGGGTTTTGGTCTGTAATCAACCTAGACCCGTGGTTGGCAAACTGCGGCTCGCGAGCCACATGCGGCTCTTTGGCCCCTTGAGTGTGGCTCTTCCACAAAATACCATGGCCTGGGCGAGTCTATTTTGAAGAAGTGGCATTAGAAGAAGTTTAAGTTTAAAAAATTTTGCTCTCGAAAGAAATTTCAATCGTTGTACTGTTGATATTTGGCTCTGTTGACTAATGAGTTTGCCGACCACTGACCTAGACTACCGTGGCAACTTGTCCTATTTTGTCTGTTCTCTTACTCTGCCAACTTCTGACACTTGCTTCAACAATAGAGATGAAATAGAATCTCCATTTATTAAAATAACTAGAGGTCTGGTGGGGTCCCTCGGCCTGGCCTGCAGGGTTTGGGCCGAAACCAGCTCTCCAACATCTCCCGAGGGTTCCCGGATTGCGAGAGGGCACAGGCCAGGCTGAGGGACCCCACTGGTGCACAATCAGGGCTGGTGAGGGACCGCGGGAGGTCTCCAGCCCATCTAGCCCAGTCCTGATCAGCCAGACCCCAGCAGCAAGCTAACCTACCGGTCGGAGTGTCTGCCTCCTGGTGGTCACTGTGCATCATAGCGACTGGTTGAATGGTCGAACAAATGGTCAGACACTTAGCATATTAGGCTTCTATATAGAATTTTAAAAAATGGTTTTAATTACTATGCATTAAATGTTTGAAAGTACTAACAATTTATTATTTTAAGTAGAGTTAATTGCCCCCTCTGAAGTCAGGCTTACTCTATTCATTTGCTTAGTAAGAAGAACAATAACTAAGCAGTGCTCTGGAGCAGGTATGAAATGTTTACTATCTAAACACTTTGCATAAAATTATATTTCATTTAGTATTCACAACCCATGGAGGTATGAATTATTATATCAATTTGACAGATGAGAAAATGCAAAAGTGCCTGGATTTGAACCAGTTCTATCAGACTTTAAAGCTTTTTTGTTTTGTTGTGGGGTTTTTGGGTTGTTTTTTTTTTTTTTTTGGTGCAAAGGAAAATTTCAAGCTAGCCAAGTTACTTTTCCAAATCATTTTACAATCTGAAAATCCAAATTACCGTCCTAAGTCAATGAGTCTTTACTGTGTCTAAGCTTCCTTAAGCATGGGTAGGTACAAGCTGGAACTTCGTGTCCCTCTACACGAATGTACTAAATAACAATAAAGTGCCATGGCATAGAACACCATGTTTTGTATTAAAATTCATGTAATAGGTGGAATTATAGGTATCATTGCTGTTTTTTAAGTTGTGCTTAAATGTAGGACTAAACTAATACTGCTGCATGCAACATTATGGGTTGTATGTGGATATGAATATAAAAAGAACCTGCAATTCTCTGGAAACTGGCTGGAGTGGCAGCTTTTAGCCTTTCCCCAGGTTTTAAAGCTTCTGCATAAAACCGAGACAGCTTGACCTACTTTTTTTTTTTTTTTTCCCCAAAAGGCATGGTAGAGTCTCAGTGTATCTCAGGATGTAAATGAGGGGGGAGAAAGGGAATTGGTCTGTTGCTTGTATCTCTTGCTGTTTGGACACCTTCCTGACAGAAGTGTTCAAAGGAAAAGTATGTCATCTTGTTCATTATTGTTAATTAGCAGTAAAAACCCGGCTGCGGGGCTTCGAATCCCACAGGACATCTGCAGAGAAATGGGGCTGAAATTTTAGCAGTTATATGTGGAGTAAGGTCAGGCTGCCTGCATGTAGGTTTTTGAACTGAGTTCATTTCATATTTAAAAGGCAGGCATTGTAGAGGCATTCCACATGGTAGAAAGAAAAGGCTATAAATTCTAGCTCCCTCTCAATGCTTACTTCAAGACCGATGGTTAGTTGGTCATTTGTAACTGGCTATTATAAAGGGTGTCTGATAAATGAAGTGGCAGGGGTGTTTTTTGGTATTTGAAATTGCAACATAGATATTGTTCATTATTATGTGAATTACATACTGTAACCATCACCTTTATAATTAACTAGCTTTTCAGTGGACTTTCTTCTCACTAGACTGTATTTCTTTTATTTATAACTATTTTTTTATTTACTTGCTTTTGGGGGGGGGGAGATTCTTCTGTGTTGACATAAACTGGATTTAATCGATTAGTGATGCATAGAATTGGGTCCACCAGGCCAATAATTTTTTATAACAGGCCATTCACAGGGAGTTGGGTTTTATTTGTTGACCTAAATCTCTATTTACTTTCCAGAGGAAAAAAAAACACAACACACACAATATTTCCTTAGTAAATTTTATTTTCTTAGATCATGAAAGTACTTATTGAAAAATTTAATCACAATGAAGTGAATTAAAAGTAAAACCTGCCTATAATGTATTAACCTTTTTACTGTGGTACCTAAATTCTAATCTTTAATTTTATAGCATATACATATATATTTCTTTTCTTTTATGTATATGTGTAAATAGTTGTATATATTTTGATACATCTAAACATTCTTCAAAAAAGACAAAATGTTTTCATAAGACACATACCATTCTGCCACAGTATGTGATTATTGTTATTTAATCTATTTTGGACATTTTTCTACTTTGAGGATAAAATCTCATATTTACCTCGTAGTATCGCATTGCATGCATATACTACACTTTATCAAACCATTCCTTTATTATGGGCATTTTAATTGTTTTATAATTTTTAGTATGACAAACTGATGAAAACTTTTTAATTCTGTGGGACTATTATTTCACATGTATGAAAATATTCTTTAGGAAGAGAACTTCCTATAAGCAGAACCACTGTGTTTATTGCAGATTGTCCTTCAGGAACATTGAACTATTGAACCCTCCCACCAGGAGGTATATAAAAATGTCACAGAGTGGGGCATTTTAATATAAAGACAAGCTGGCCTTATTATTTGTTCAGACATTGAGCTCCATAGCTTGATTTTTCTGGCCTATTTGATTTGAGTATGTTTACATTTAATAATTATGCTGGTTTAAAGGTGATACCAAACCCCTTTAGCTTCCATCACAATTTTTCTTACTTATAATAACAAAAGTGTAATATGCTAATTAGACCAGACGTCCTTCCAGACGACCTTCTGTATGAGCTGGTTAAGCCCCTTGCACGAATTTCGTGCATCAGGCCCCTAGAATTCACAGACCAGCCATGGACTGAGGAAGCTGGTAAACAAGTACGCAGTGCTTCTTAGGAAAGTAGTGGCTACAGTTTTCTGGGAAGAGCCAGGCAGGCAAGAGGTTACTATCCCAGTGGAGGCAGTCCTCGGTTCAGAGCCTGCCTGGTGTTCTTCGCCTTCTACACATTCCATAATTCTTCATTGTGCCCCAAGTCACTTCTTATTTTGATCATTCAGTCTCTAGGACTTGCGCAACAGCAGTGGAATGTGACAGGCCTCTCATGTATTAATATTGTCAACATTATTGTGCTTAATCTTACTGTAGCAGAGTAACAGCAGATGTGTTCTGCTATTAAGCGTTTAGTAAGGCATAGAAATCCTAGCTCTTGATAGCCCATTTAAACGTCAAAGTTCTCAAGCTTGGAGGGTGGATTACATCAAGGGACTAGCTCATATGTTGGGTGGCATTTGATAATGGCTAAGATGAAACTGAAAGGAAGTCAGATGTTCAGAAGAGGGAAAAAATGTAGCTATTGAACTTTTTCAAATTCTTCATGTGATTATTTACTTTAGTGTTATTGCATCCATTGTGAACTAAATCACAGCTGATAGAGCCCCATTTAAATTTTGAGACCATCATGAATAGTTTTCTAAAACTTTTTTGTTAGTAGTATGTGAATGTGATTTAAACATGGGAATATAACCAAAAGGATAGTTTTTCTTTGAACTTTTAAAATTATTTTTAAGGTGCTACTGCCTTTGTGTTTTACTAATGAAAGATAAAATATGTACCTCTGGATTTTAATAGGCACTGAGAATATTTGATAATGCCACAGCTGTCTATATCATATTCACTAACATATTTAATAGCTGAACAGATGCTTTTTGCTATGGTAACACATGGTACTGAGCAGCAGGGAGTCCCATTTGACAAGTCAGTTTTTATTTTATTTCTTTATCCCCAAACCTTCTCTAATAACCCCAGATTTCAGTGTGTTTTGATTTGTTAGGCAGAAAGCAGATAAGAGGGAGTCTGTTCTCTACTGTGTATTTCCAACAGGTTATTTGGCTTTAAGATACAAAGCCCATGAGATTCTAAAATAAAATCACTGGGCAAGATTGGGTAAGACACACAACACACATAACTACATCACAATACAGTACATGTATCCAACACACAATGGGTAGAGTAGCCTCTTTAAGGAAGCTGGGCATTGTGTCATGTGGTAGCATCATATTAGTAAGAAAATCCTGCCACCAGTCTCTCAGTATTAGTTAAGTGGTAAGCAGGTTACTTAATTGTGATGATGTGTGTGTAAATCTTCTAGTTGCCTTACATAACGAGCAATGACTCTTGTCAGCAGAGATGCCCAAGGGAAGTTGGGGTGGTTTGGTGTTGCAAGGTTTGCTCTCTGAGGACCAGTTCTTTGGAGCCTCCATGCGCTATTTTCCAATGTTTTAATTGCTTGTGTCTGAAGAAAAAAAACAAACCCACACCTGATATATATTTTAAAGCTAAAATAAGATGAGTGTCTAGCAAATGTATTTTGAGATTCATAAAAAGATGTGGAATTGATGATGGGCCGCTTGAAGTGGGTTTTACCAAAGATCCTGTATAGCTATGTTGAAAATTATAAAATTGTTGAAATTGGATATATTTAACTGAACTTCAAGGATTTCTGGTGTACTTTTTGTCTGGTGAGGGAATTATACTAGCCTGGAATCTAAAATGTGAAAAGGCTTGGCTCACATCTCACAGAATGTTTTAATGCAATTATCAACTATCTAGACTACAAAAAGCAATTGTACATCAAGGCAGTTTGCATCTTTTTTGACCATCTCCTTGAGCAGGATTTGCATAATTGCCCACTAGGATCTGTGTAAGCACTCATGGTGTTAGGCTTTTCTGGCTCCATGCTCATTATGCACAATCTATCTTTGCCTCAACAAGCCACACTAATCCAGTGAATACAGGAAAGTCCTCTTGGTTTGCATGACTGGCAGGATTAATTGATGTCCATTGCAGGAATGGTGAAGTGTCCCAGCTCAGACTTCTCTCTGTTGTAAGCGTGAACCTCAGGAAGCTGTGGTTGGGGACTTGGCCTGATTATGCTTTCTTATTCACGCTAAGCCTGCCTGCAAGAAAATATTCCTCTGTTTTTTGGCCAAAACAACTGGGGAGCTGGACTATAGTGAAACAATGGGATAAGAGATTTGCAAATTTTTTTTTTTACAATTTGTTATTACAGTTTACATTCTATATTATTTTGTGTTACTTTCTGGTGGTTAAACAATCATGTACTTTACAAAGTGTCCCCCCTGATATTCCCAGTACTGCCTGCCACTACACAAAGTTATTACTGGAGTTACAAACTTTTGATATAACCTTTCCCCCCATTTTATACTAAGCATGAAGGTACCTCAATAATCCTTTATTTTATACTTGATATGGTTGTTTAAAGAGTTAATGTAAACCTAAATTCTTAGGGCCTTTCACCATCTAGGCTTGATGACAAGTTATTTTTGGTATTCTAAAAGTTCTTATTTCCAAACCCAGAGGGACAGTCTTATATATTAACCACAATGTTGTTGTCCCCTCAAAAAATGTTACATAAGAAGGCAATATTTAAATGGTGGGAACTTTTGTGGATGACATACAGATATAGTACAGTCACAAAAAATAGAGTATCCTTAAAGAATTCTGAAGTTATTTAGATGGCAAGGCAGCTAGATATAACCATTTCTCTTCTGCTATGCCTAATGGAGAGATGAACCTAAACATGTTTGAATATAATGAAAGCAGGTCACGTGAATTTAAAATCCAAATGAATCTTTGAAACATAACTGTTCACTCAGAGGGATACAACCTGTAGCCATTGGGGTTTTGTGTATTTGAACATCACAGTGAAGCCAACACCTGAATTCATTGCCAGTGAAAAACAAAAAAAAATTAAAGCTATTGGTATGTTTTATTTTTAAAATTATTTTTAAAATTGGGAATACAATGGAATGATTTTGAAATGGGCACCCTGGCCTCCTTTGTTTTGCATATGTAAAACAGGAATCTCTAGGTTTTTAAATTAATATGAACTAAAATATCACTAGGTACAATGTTAAGGTTTCTAGGTCCCTGATTAGTTTTAGGACCTGAAAAGATAGTTCACTGAAATGTTCACTTATATTCTACCCCCTAACTAAAAAGGCCCAAATGTTGAGAAAGTAAATGGATCATACTGCTTATATGAAATGGCTTTCTGAAGTTTAGATTCTGTCTTAGACTTCAAGATATGCAAATGGTTTTCTATCCTGAACCTTGGGGGTGGAGGAGGCTATAATTGTGGTTGTATATGAAGCATAGTGAAGGATTTGGGCTCTGAGAGAGAAAAAAGAAGCTGAAGGAGAACACAATCACGTCTCTGGAGCAAAGTGATAGATATTATTTTATTCGGAGAGAATCATTCACACCAGGAGCAGGGAAGCAGATCCCTCCAGAAGGAGACTTAGAGCTAATAGGCATCCAGTACCCACCCGAGGTGGGGCGTCTTTCATTCACGAATCATTACTTGAGGACCTTAATGTGCTAAACCTTATTAATATCTTGGGGTGTAAATGTGGGTAAGATAGTGCATAGGCTTCAGTGAAATTGAAGAAAGAATTTTAAAATGCCGCAATAAAGACAATAACAGAAGCGCAGAAACTGCAGAAGCATAAAGAAAAGGATTGTGAATTTCTCATTGGTGCCTCTGGGACACCTTGCAGAGGGGTTAGTATGAGTGAATAACTTGTTAAACACCCAAAAATAAACAAAAAGGACCACCAGGAATAACATAAGCTAAGGTTACATACAGCCTGGTGTGTCTTATTGTGTGTCCTTGAAGATAGCCCAGAGTAGGCATCAGAAAATGTTTTCTGATTGAATGGTTAAATGGAAAACATCTTTTTTTTTTTCCATAACAATAACTTAGACTGGAAGAAAAGGAGCAAAAACAATTTTAACCAGCATGCAAGTGGTGTGGTAGTACGAGGAGACTTCAGTGACACCCAGGATCTTCACTGTAGGTTGCTTTCAGAATAGCACTCTGGGTGGTAAGGTCATAAAGAAGACCTTCAACCAGGCATTTTGGGGACAGAGGAGCTGCGCAGACCCACAGGATGCAGCATTCCAGGCTCTCCTAGGATGCGTTCTTTGGAGACCCTTTTATTTTCAGTTCTGTCCTTTTGCATTGGCATTTCTGAAAGGTGGTCCAAATTGAGAGTTGAACCCTTATTTATAGAAGGTTTTTCTATAATTACATGCTTCAATAAATAATTTTAAAGTAAATAACTATAAGATCCAGCCAGATAGATGAAGGGCCTGTTAGCTCTGTTTTCTCCATTCACTTGGCTGCTCAACTAATTTGTTGAGCTCAGATACAGCAATAATGATGGTATGATATCCTGTTTCCTATCCCCCCCATAGACATGCTGTGCATATTTATGAACATATTTAAAAGGTAATTTTTAAAAGATATGTTTGAGAATAAATTTACTACGTTTTAAATAGTCTTTGCTCTTCTTACCGTTAGCAGAATTTATCCTGTAAAATATATTTATTGTGGTGCTCATAATCAAGGGTTGGGGGAAAAATCATGGGGGGAGAATTAGGAGGCATTGCTAATGCTGTATCTGTTTTGCCCCAATCACACTTCCGATCCTTTTCTAATTACCATATTAATCTTCACTGGTATCTGCCCCAGGTGTTATACCAGGACCACCAGGAACATGGCAAGGTCATTGCTTTTGACCTGTCAAGACAAGCCACATCTTTTGGAGGCTGCTAACACATGAAATAGGTTCTGTCAGAGATATTTCTTTCTTTTTTTAAAATATATCTTTATTGATTTCAGAGAGGAAGGGAGAGGGAAAGAGAGACAGAAACATCAATGATGAGAGAGAATCATTGATTGGCTGCCTCCTGCAGGTCCCCTAATGGGGATCAAGCCCGCAACCCAGGCATGTGCCCTTGACTGGAACTGAACCTGGGACTCTTCAGTCCTCAGGCTGACACTGTATCCACGGAGCCAAACCAGCTAGGGCCAGAGATATTTCTTTACTTTCAAAAAATTATAATGATGTTTCACAATATGATCTATATAATTTAGACCTTGTGATTATTCCAGACTTCAATTCTCTGCATTGAGGATAGTAGATGCATGTTTGGAATTACACCTAAATCTGAACATCACTTCTTAAATTATGTTAGCATGGTGCCATTGATCATTAAAACTGAGTTGAACTTTCCACTGTGCAACATATGCAGAAAATTAGTGTGACAATTCTGTTGTTCCCGAAGGCTGTGGTTTCCTGAGCTCAGTGATGCACTCTGATTTGTTTTATTGGCTTGAAAAAGCGAAGAATAAGAAAATGTATTTTATCATGTCTCTGTCTCTATTTATTTGCATTTTAAAAAACGTAGGTCTCGAAGAATCTCTTCACTTGGTATCATGAAGATAAAAAGTGATTCAAGGAGAGTAACAATTTGGTTTTCTAATTCTAGTTTCTAAATGGTTAAGATATATGGCTTGAAGCCTGCAATTTTGATCTATTTATGTAACTTAAAAATCAAACTTTTTAAATTGGACCAGTTTTCCTGTACC
The DNA here is from genome assembly GCF_951640355.1 of Cnephaeus nilssonii. Lineage (NCBI taxonomy): Eukaryota > Metazoa > Chordata > Mammalia > Chiroptera > Vespertilionidae > Cnephaeus > Cnephaeus nilssonii. Next base: position 27,336,958 of record NC_137086.1, on the reverse strand, counting down.
ATGTTGCCATTTCAAAATAGAGCATCCAGATTGAATAAGATGTAATCAATATTATAACGTTTATAAGCATCAAAACAGTAAAAATCTAGGCATGATTTATGAATTCATTTGGCTTAAACTATAACAAAACAACTTTTCTGACACCATCTTCTTTCTGTTTTCACTTCCTCCAGCCTTTTTTGCACTTAGAAGCATATTTAGTTTCTTTAAATATTTAACCAATTTAATCTGAAATTTAGCCACATTCTTTTGTGAAATCAACTTTTCCTTCTGAGTATTTATTGATAGATATTTTATTCTCTAAAGAAGTTACCTAATGTGATTAAAATTGCTGTTCTTACCGTTAGCAGAACTTATTATATGATTAAAATATAAGGTACAGTAGACTGGTCTTCAGTCTACTGTACCTTATATTGTAACTACTTTTAACTGTCCTATTTCTATAACTCTTATTCCACCAAAAGGGCTGTTATTGCACTTGCTCTTAGCACTAAATGTTCTGAATATTAACAGGGATATTAGAAAAAAACAGTGCCAATTATTTGCTCACTAAGATTTTACTTGGATAATTCACTTTGCATTAAGCCTTATGGTGGCCAAACTATAGGAGATATGCTGTTGAACTGAAGAACAGGTAAAAGTAATTTCCTGTTAAATGAAAGTTTGGCTATCTATATATATAAAAGCCTAAGCGACCATTATGACTGGTCGACTGAACAACTGATTGACCAGTTGCTATGATGCACACTGACCACCAGGGGGAAGACACTTAATGTAGGAGCTGCCTCCTGGTGGTCAGTGCACTCCCACAGCCAACCTCCTGCAGCCGGCCAACCTCCAGTGGTCCCTCCCCTGTGCCGGCCAGCCCTGATCAGCCCCAAACTGGACAGGGTGAGACGACCTCAATCGTCCCTGATCACAGGCCAGGTTGAGGCACCCCACCCATGCACAAATTCATGCACTGGGCCTCTAGTGTAAGAATAATCCCTTAATTCAGATTGTCTTGGTTCTCTGCTACTATTATTTTTCATTGATGATCTATTTTATATACATTTATAGTTTAAATAATTTTATACATAATCCTTAAAACAGCTGTAGTAGGTACAGAAAGTGGATTTTGTTGTGCATAGTTCACAAATAAGGAAACTAAAGCCTGGATAATTTAAATGGCACGATTAGTAAGAGGATGAACAATGATCCAAATTCAGGTCATCTGATTTCAATCCAGTTACTTTCCTACCACACTTTAATTTGTAAGTTAAATGTCTCCCCAATACTCTGATTGAGACCATCTGAGGCTTAGGGAGTTGTAATATTCATACTTGATAGAGGTCATGTTAATAAGAATTGGATTCATTTGTTGACCTTGAATAAGTGCATCGACCGATATGATCTTTATTTATAACTGGTCTTTATCTTAAAATGTGCTTCAAGGGTATAATAAGGTCGTAAAATTCTTTGCTTTCAGAAATCCTTATAGTAACCTTTTTCTTTTAGGGAAAGACTAGAGCGAGGCCAGCATGTTCAGTCAGATAAGGAAAGGGGAGTAGCATTGGGTTGGAGGTGAAATGTAAAGGGACAATAATGCCATAGTAAGAAAAATAATAAAGAAGTACTCATCAGAAAAAAAAATAATTTCAACACTTGGGAGAATATAGAAAGGTAATTACCTAAATGAAGTAATATATGTGAAATGAATTTTGTGAGGGTTACAGCCAACTATCTCATTTCCTTGATATGTGGAATTCAGATAATGCTCTGGCTTCAAATCAATGACCTGGCCATATTAAAGTGAGCTGAGTCCCAGCCATGCTATACCTTTCATTTCACCTTGCATCAGTTTATAAAATGAGGTTAATAACACTTTCCTCTATACCTCACAGAATTATTCTGAAGATCAAGTGAAACAGAGGATGTGAATGTATTTTGGAACATTGAAAGCATCAGTGCAACAAAAAACTCTTGTGGTTTCCCAAAATCATGCAAGAAAACAATTATCTTATTGTCAGCCTTTGTGAAGCTATAATGTGGGATATATTATGACTTCTGCATAATACCTTCAGAGGTATTTTAAAAACCTCTTAAAAATCAAAAAAGTTAAGCTTCTCTTTAAAATCTGGAAGTATCTGGAATAAAGAATGGATTGCAGTTATCTTAAAAGACTATTTTATAACGAGATAGTTTTTTTTTTATACCTGCTGAAATTCCTACTAATATAATTGCTGTTTGTATTAATGCTGTTAATGATTACATCAGTCTTTTCCTAGTGAAAGTTACCCAGATTATTTAATAGTCTACCCATGAAACACCAAGAGCATGGAAAACAGAGTTGCAGGTTGGGTTGGAATGAGCTGAAAATATTTAGTCTTATAGCTATGCTGATCAATCTCTGATGCAAGCTACTTAAAAAAGCTTAAGACATGTGCTCAAAATCATCCCATTTAGGAATGATAACTGGCTATATTCAAGAATCATTGCACTCAGTGAGAGATTCAATTAACAGTTATTTTGGGAGAAGCTCTACTTTTTGGCACATTCTTAGGGGCTGGGTATAAAATAGAAAACAAAATAGACAAAAATCTGTGCCTTCACAAGAATTATGTTGTAGGGTCATACACAGGCCTTCAAAATTAGCTGTTTAGCTAAAGGGTAATAATCATGTAATGAGTGAAATAATCTTTAGGATAAAAGTGTTAATATGAAGTTTTCTAGGTAAACTTATTTTTTTGCAAATTTAAAGTGTATTTTTATCACAAGTTTGAAACTGCTGTTCTGGTTCATTTTCTACTTTGCCTCTGAGAATTTCTGTGACATTTATAATGAAGTTAGTAGTATGAGTTAGAACTTTAAACAGTTAGATTACTCACAAAATGTTTTAATATTATATATGTATGTTTTGATTCTGGGAAAATGTATTCAGCTCTCAGTGAATCCCAAGCTTGTAAATTAGATCCTAAGGGGACAATTTAAGGGACAGGAAACATTAATAATGAATATAGAATGGATTCACGTTGCCAAAAAGAAAACATTTTAGTGTAGTTCTGAAGATGTATCAGGCCTTCCTATTGATTTTCTTCCATGAATGAGCAAAACAAAATGTAGGATTTACAAGCAATGCAATTACAGCAAATTCCTGAAATTGTCAAACAGTATTTGTTGGATGAATGAAAAACAAAATTGCCTGTCTTTCTTTTTCCTTTCCTTTTCTTAGTGAAGTAAAATTATTACACCTCAATAAAGTCTGGTTGACTAAAAGTATTTAAAATTTAGAACTCAGAGTATTAACATGCTATGTGTATAATTGATATTTCAGAAATTTGCTTACAGAAAAATATACTGTACTGATGTTTTGAGTTATATTTAAACTTTAATCTTTATTATGCTACTAGAGGCACGGTGCATGAAAATTCATGCACTGGAGGGCGAGTCCTTCAGCCCCTCCTGCCCCCTCTCACAGTCTGGGAGCCCTCAGGGGCAGGAGGCGACCCGGCGATCAGGGGAAGGCGACACCCCCATCATACCTCTGCTGCTGCCGCTACCAACAGCGCAAGCCTCAGCCGGCCCTGGTTACCTGAGCCTTGGTTGGCCTTCGGCGGCTGGGCAGCCACCATCCAAGGTTTGCCTGTGCCTTGGGCCGGCCCTGGGCGGCTGGGGGACCGTGGGCGGGTCTGGCTGCACCGTGCACCTGCCACCCCCCGCTACCTACCTGGGCTCAAAGGACAGGGAACTCCAGCGCCTGCCACCCCCCCCCCCCAAGCAGGACTGAAAGGACTGGGGGACTCCAGCAGGGCTGAGAGGACTGGGTGCCGCCATCTTGTGGCTATGGGCACCACCATATTTGTGATGGTGTGATGGTCAATTTGCATATTCCCTCTATTAGATTGGATCATTTCACTGTATATTTAGTACATAATAGTATGCTGAATTAGAGTTTACAAACATGAAAGTATTTGAATATTCCTATATAAATAGATATTCATTATATAGTTCATATTTATGCTATTACAGTAGAAATCCTAACCATAATATAATTTTTATTAACTTCTTATATGGGAATTACAGATTTTATAATTCAGATTACTAGTCTCAATACAGATGATTAGTAAATTCTGGGGTTCTATGAATATTTTCATTTTAACTATAAATAGTTGATCTTTAATTGTTATTTTGCATTCTGATTTCCTCATGTACTATCATATTTAGAAGACTAATACTCTCAACTAGAAATCAAAGTCTTATATAAATATAACCTATGATTGTGTGTGATTGTTGAACACATCTACCTATTTAGAAAGGTTTTTAAGTGGTTCTTATGGTTAATTGAGATATCTTACTTAAGGTCTAAAATGGAACTTTCTCATCCAATTGTTTCTCAAAATAAGTTTGCTGAAATCTAGTGGCCACTTTTTCATTATTTTCAAATAGTTCATATGTCCAATTTTTATTATCACAAGCCATTTAGAGAAGTGAATGATGATAATTGTTCAATAGTTTTCTTTTTGATAGCACTGAATTTACCAGTGCATTAATATTTTGTTGTCAATTTCTGATAATAACTTTCCATCACACACACTTGATTAAGCCACTTGAATAGTATGTGTTCATATGATGTGCCTTACAGTTTTGTGAGGTACAGTCACACGTTCCTCATTTCTGAAAACAATGACTAGAATTTTTTTAAGTTAAATATTTTTAGAAAGACATCTTAAAATAAAGGTATGATATTATATGGATGGAAATAAAATAGTGTGTTTGGTTGTTTTTATATAATTTTATAGCTAGTAAATCTATTTTTTGCTACTTTAAATGATATATTCAGCAAAGATATTTTATTTATAATCAAACACCTGTGAAATACATGTTCCTACCAAGATGCAAAGGAATGTTATTTTTAATTGTCTCAAAGGTGTCATTATAATGAACATATACTGTGTACATTTAAAGTAGTACATGGATCAATAAGTTTATTACTTTTACAAGGTCCACTCAGTGGTCACTATCAGTGATAATTCAAAATTACAGTGCATTTTATGCTAATTGCAAAATTATCACTGCTTTTTCAGTAATAACTATGGCCTATGGAAAACAATTCTAATTAATACCTGTGAATATAGATGCAACTAAATATTAATCAGATTTAACTATTAGAATAATTCACTACTAATTTTCTTATCTTCAAAAATGCCTATAAATTGATATTGGATTTATTCTAGTTAAGAAGATGAAGCTCATGACTTATAGTTTTTTGAGTAAACCAAACACAGAGTGATGCTAAGATGTTCTTTATATAATAAATTATTAATATTTACATCTTAAAGCATTTAAATAATTGGATGAAATAAGAAAATAACACAAGTCAATTTCTTTAGGCAAAAGTTTATACATGAACTTGTGATTGGGTCTCATTGCCTAGAGTGGACTAGGCCAATTTTGATTTGATTTTCTTCAAATTTGATTATCTTATTTGCCTGCAAGTGATATTTACCCAGGAAATTATAATTTTCTGTTTGGATGAAAGAAGTAATATTAGAGAGTTGAAGGTAACATTAATAATATTGTGGATACAGCATTATAATTATTAGTACATAGAGCATTAGTAAAGCTGTGATTAAGTATTATAATTATTAATTAAAGCATGATTAATAAATATACAATGGGTGCAAAGTAAATTGTTGTGGAGGCTCTAAGTACAACTAACATTTAAATCTGTGGTATTACTCATCTGACTCCTTTTCTTTTTAATGGAACAACATAACAGTTTGAAAATAACAAATCTCACCTGTTATTTGGTTAATGAGACTAAATCAAATTCCTGTTAGACATTTTCCCCATTTTTATTGAATAACCTATATACTTCAGTGATTAAGAATGTAGGTATTGGGCTCTGAGAGAACTGAATAGAAATTCCGAAAGATAGTGATTATTACTTTATTTAAGTACCTAATCCTTGGTCCTGAAAAACAGCTGCTAGCTGAAAGGCAGGCCCCGTCCTGATCATGTCTGTTCTGTCTCCTGAAGGCCCTGGCTGCTTGGAGCAGCTGCTTCACTGGGGTCTTGATCCTCTCTGTACTCAGTCAAAATCAGGATGACAGAGAGCACTGGGACTCCTTTAGCCATAGTTCAGCAGACAGTCCCTGCTCTGAAGACCAGAAACATAGGTCTCCCTTTTCTGTCAGACCTATGAGGAGACGCAGTCCCTGAAAATCAGTCTTCAGATGTTAGGACTTGCTGACCCACAGGGGATCTTTGACAGAGTTCCTTGATTTTCCTGCCTATAAAATGGTTCTCACGAATCTTGGGGGGTAGGGTGTGTATGGTCGGGGTTTGTGAATACCATTGTTGGGAGAAACCTCTATACTTCTATATATGTTACTTCTCTCTCTCTCTCTCTCTCTCTCTCTCTCTCTCTCTCTCTCTCTCTCTCTCTCTCTCTCTCATTGAATCTAAAATAGGCAAGCACCAAGCACAAAAATACATTCTTTCTCTCTGGCTTTCTCAGTGGAGTTGGATGTCACAAGATACTATTGTTCCAGTCTGGCCCTGGTAGCTGGTCATGTCACCAGTAAGCATAATAGATGGTCAAAGAGCTGGAGCATTCCAAGGGTGAAGGCTACAGAAATACTGTGAGATTGCTTGCTCCTTTAGCATTTAACTCACAGTCTTATATCTTGGTTCTGTTTGGAGTGTGGGCAGAGATTCTCATACTTCTTTGACTTAAAGTTTGGGCCAGAACAATTTGAGATAAATAAGTGGTGTGTAATAAAGTAAAATGTCACATTTGTTGCAAAGTTGAAATGGAAATTACATATATTTAGTTTTTACGTTAAACTAGAGGCCTGGTGCATGAATTCATGTATGGGTGGAGTCTCTCGGCCTGGTTGGCAATCAGGGCCAATGGGGGAGGCCAGCCGGACAGGGGGAGGGACCGTGGGAGGTTGGCCGGCCGGTCGGGGGGAGCAACCATGGGAGGTTGGCCAGCAGTTGGGGAGGGGCCGTGGGAGTTTGGCTGGCCAGCCCTCCACCCATCGGGGCTGATGGCAGGGCCGGCCGGCTGGGGGAGGGGCCGCAAGAGATTGGCCAGCTGGGGGGAGTGACTGTGGGAGGTTGGCCGGCCGCGGAAGGATGGCTGTGAGAGTGCACTGATCACCAGGGGGCAGCTCCTGCATTGAGAATCTGCCCCCTGGTGGTCAGTGCGCATCATAGCAACCAGTCGATCGGTCATTCGTCATTTGGTCATTTAGCCATTTGGTCGCTCAGGCTTTTATATATATAGATAGGGTTGATTTGAGAAATCTAATCACATTGTATACCTTATTAAGATAGATAAAGAGATGCAAATGTCTTAACATAAGATGTGTTAACACAGGAATGTTTGTACAATTTGAAAGATATCTCAGCTTGATTTTATTTATTAAATATATTTTTTTAATTTTTCAATTGCAGTTGGCATACAGTATTAGTTTAAGGTGTACAACCCAGTGATTAGACATTTACATAACTTATGAAGTGATTGCCCCAATAAATCTACTGCCCATTCTGACACCACAGTTATTATATTATCATTGATTATATTCTCTATGCTGTACTTTATATCCCCATGACTATTCTGTATCTACCATTTTGTACTTCTTAATCCCTTTACCCTTTACCCTTTTCACCAATCCCAACCCCCAAAATGTTCTCCATATCTATGAGTCTGTTTCTGTTCTGATTGTTTGATTTTTAGATCCCACATACAAGTGAAATCATCTGGCATTTGTCTTTTTCTGACTTATTTCAGTTAGCATAATACCCTCTAGGTCTATCCATGTTGCAGATGGCAAGATTTCACTTTTTTTATGGCTGAATCATATTCCATTATATACACTACTTCTTTATTCATTCATTTATTGTTGGACACTTACATTGCTTGCATATCTTGGTTATAGTAAATAATGCTGCAATAAACATATTGATGTATATTTCTTTTCAATTTAGCATTTTGAGTTTCTTTGGGTAAATACCCAGAATTGAAGTTGCTGGGTCTTTCTTTGTCTCTTTTTATAGCCTTTGTTTCAGTCTATTTTGTCTGATATAAGTATTACTACCCAATCTTTTTATTTTGTTTTGTTTCCATTTTCAGGAAATACCTTTTTTCATCCCTTTACTTTTAATTTGTGTATCTTTTGATCTTAATTGAGTCTTTTGTAGACATATGTAAGGGTCTTGTTTTGTTATCCATTCAGTCACCTTATGTCTTTTGCTCAGAGCATTTAATTCATTTGCATTTAAAGTAATTATTGATAATATTTATATATTGCCATCTTATTATTCATATTTTTTATTTTTTTCTTCTTCCTAAAGAAGACCCTTTTAGCATTTCTTGTAATACTGGTTTGGTGGTAATAAACTACTTTAGCTTTTCCTTGTCTGGGAAGCTCTTTATCTGTCCTGTAATTTTGCTGGGTAGAGTAATCTTGGTTGTAGGTTCTTGATTTTCATCACTTTGAATATTTCATGCCACTCCCTCCTGGTCTGCAAAGTTTCTGCTGAGAAATCAGTTGACAGTCTTATGGGAGCTCCCATGTAGGTAACTAACTGCTTTTCTCTTGCTGCTTTTAAGATTTTCTGTTTGTCTTTACTCTAAAGTTCTGTTGTTTTAAACCACCCAGTTTGTGGTAACTTGTTACAGCAGCCCTTCAAACTCTTTAGATAATTTGATAGCATACTGGGATAGAACCAATTTTCTTGAACAACTTGACTATCAAATCATGGTCCTAACATTGTCTTCAGAGGTAAGAATCTTCCTGCCACCACCTGGCTGCACCAGGGACACTTGAGCCATCTTGGTAGGATCTTGTTGTGAGCCATGATGCTGAGCCGCCTGCTCCTCTAATGCTCACTGTACCTCCGTGGCCGCCTCCTGGGCCGATCTGCACAGAGGTGCTTAGCCACCAAACCCCTGCTGAGGTCCAGATTTCAGCCACTCCCACCCAGATAACTCAGCTTGATTTTAAAAGAAAATATGGGTTAAAACCAGAAATACAGATGCAATACAAATCTGCAATCAAGTGTAACTGAATGTGTGATATGCTTTTCCTTGTTGTACTTCGATGTATCTCAGGCCAAGCTGAGGACGGTAGGTATTTGGGACCTTCTCATTCTAAGTTGGAGAATTTCTGGGAGGTGAGATAGACCATAACCCCTCCAGACTTATGGAGAGGAGCCAGGACCCTCTATTACCACCTCCCCATTCAATTGAAATAGGAGAAAACTGGGACAGATGGCTTTCTAGTAAATGTTATGTGCTTAAAGAAAAGCTGCCATCCCCTTTTCATAGACAGAATGTGATACCCTGTAAAGAGATTCATGAAAATTAGAGATGACTATCGGGGAGGGGACCAGAATTGTGCATCCTTGTTTTGATGTCTGCTTTGTCAGTAAACGGGTTGACAGGTGTAGCAACCTACATACACACTGTTTGGTGAGGTGAGCTTGTGTGTCTCTCATTCGGCACCTCAGAGAGTCACTGGCATCGAGCCCATTGTGCTGGCACAAGAGAGGTCTGCGCATTAAACAAGGGTACTCCCATTAGCATGAGTTACTGTCTGAGAAGATATGAAACGGGTTGAGTGGTAATCCAGTCCTCCGCTGCAGGGAACGGTGCACTGCATTTCAGAACACTAGCATTTGGGCACCAGACAGTGGGTTCTGCTAGCCATTGCGGGCCAAAAAGTCAGCTACAACTAGCTGAAGGCAGACCAGAGCTGATGAACTCCAGGAAGGGAAGGTTTGCCTTTGTCTGTGCCTCCTTCTCACCCAATGTCTAAGAAATTGGCCTCAGAAGAAAAGGGAGAAGGAGGTCTCTAGGTTGAATTCCCATCCAGAATTTGGTCCCGCTGACACTGCATAGCTAAACCCAAGACCCTAACTTCTGTGTTAAGTAGCAGAGAAGAGCTTTGGAGTGGCTGAAAAGCATTATGTGTGGTCCAAGATTTCATTAAGAGAGATTTGCTAAATGGAATTTACTAAATGATTCAGTATAGTATAAATTGTAACAGTTATTGGTAGAAATTAAACCATTCATATTTGTTTCGTAAATTTAGACACTTTAATAATCAGTGCTCTTGTGGAGAAAATTGGTACACTTGAAAGAACATAGCCTTTGAAATCTAATACTCTCTCCAAATTTAAGTTACGGTATATATTAGCTATGGTACCTTAAGCAAGTGACCTAACATCTTTAACCCTCTGTTTTCTTACTGTTGAAATTGCAATAATAATGCCAATTTCTTTAAGAAGACTAAGGGAAATAATATGTTAATCTACTGTAGTCGAGCATAACACTTATCATCAGTAAATATCCTTTCTGGGTTTTTTTTTTCAATGTGCACAAGGGATTATTCAAAAGGCTAGTTGGAGAGAGATTATTTTTAAAAGTTCATCTCCTGACAATGTTGGAAAATATGAAAAGTATTTCAACAGCAATTTAATGGCCCTATCCTACTTATACTCTCCATAGATTCATATATCTGTTCTAACCTGAGAAATTTTATTATTTTTAAGTATCAGGCAGATCAGTTTTAGTGAGCACAGTCTTACTGCTCCTGAAATTTAGCAAACTACATTGATGAACCTTGTTTACTTTCTATCAGTAAATTCCCCCTGAATTTTAGCACCTCAAATACTTTTCTGAATTTATTCTGACTATGGATTTTCTCTGGGAAAAGAGTGGTAGGAGAGTGGCTATTTTAAAACTAATGTTGTATACATAAAATATAGATTTCAATATTGCCAAATGGCCCTAAAATGGGCAATGCCCAGGTTCCGCATCCACTCCAAAGTGGGGATTGAAACAGATTCATTAGATTCATAATATATGAAACACTATGTATTAAATCTACCTATATAAATTACGTATATACTATATATGTTCTAGATATTATACATAAATTTAATGTTAACAATTTAACAAGTGACAAGTTCTTAAACATTACTTGAAAACTAGTTCAAGGCTAAACAAATAAACCTTGCAGACATTACTTCAGATTCTTAGCCTAAGGACTCATGGTATCTAGGTTTATTGGGAGACCCAAGTAATTTTACATTTGCTGTGCTAAGGTGTGATTATGGCAGAGGATATGGTTTACTGGTGCTCATTAGGTTTGATAAAGGATATAACCCTCTAGGAGGGAAAGGAAGTAGGCTGTTGAAAGGAATATAATAAGAAGAAATGGATTGAAATTAAGTCAGGATAATTTCAGCTGACTAGGAAGAAAAAATTTCCTTTGAGATCTTATTATCTTCTGACATTCTTTCATGGGAAATAGTGAAAATGCCAAGAAATAGATAATTTAAAATTGGCTGACCACATAGTGAAGAATTTTCATTTTAAAGGCCTGTCCTAGGACTGGTTTTCAAAGGCCTAGGTCTAGTTAGAAAAAAAGAATAATAATGTGTTTGTGTGTAGGTATGTGTGTGTATTTATATATATGTAAATTTATTATATTGTGCATATATCTATATGAATTCATATATATAATTTTTGCTGGGGAAAATTTTGCAAGTAAGGGAGTTTTCTAGAAATTCCTTTGTTTGTTTCCAAACCTCTATTGAGATATCATTCACATGTCATATAGTTCATTCGTTCAAAGTGTACATTTCCTTGTTTTTTAGTATATTCACAGAGTTGTACAACCATCGCCATAATTGAATTTAGAATATATTTCTACCTCCTGAAAGAAACCCTTTCTCTCTTCCTCTCCCAAGCCCTAAGGTGTGTGTATTTTCTGTCCCTGTTCCTTTGCTTATTCTCAACATTGTATATACAGTTCATAGTTGAATGATATAGGTGTTAGGAGCACCAATCCCCGGCACAATAGAAAATCTGTGAATGAATTTTTACTTTTTTAAAACTTAGTTGTCTCTCAGTATACACAGGGGAATGGTTCCAGGACACCACTGAGGATATCAAAATCTCAAATCCCCTATATAAAATGGCATAGATCAATACATACAGTTGGCCCTCTGTATCCACTCCAAAGTGGGGATTGAAACAGTCCAGGTATTTCTTGGAACACATTCGTGTGTAAGTGGATTCACACAGTTCAAATCTGTGTTGTTCGAGAGTCATCTGTACATAGAATGACATAATATGTGATCCTTTGTAACTGGCTTCTTTGATTTAGTATAATGCTTACAGGATTTACTTATGATTTAGCATGGATCCCCGCCTAAGTCCTTTGCAACACTCAGTACTAGTCCATTGTATGGATATGTCACATTTTGTTTATCCATTCATCAATTGTAATGTACAGTGTATATTCAACTTAAAAATACTCTAAAATATCAGAGCGCAGTGTTGTTGTTTTTTTTATAGTCCTCTATTGATCATTAATATTAATCCTTACAGTTGATATAAGAGTAAATCTCTGCTGGGATTTATAAGGGAAGACATTTTAATACAAATCCTTTATGCATCACATCACTTTTTATTTTTTAGCCCTTTCACCCACATTCTAGGGCACATATGGTCATCTCCATTTTGCAGATAATGAGACTAGTATGCAGAACCACTCAAGTTATATGATATATTAATGGCAGAATTTCATTACAATTCAATAATTTGATTTTTTTTTTTTTTAGTTCATCTTATCTGGTTCTTATCTCAATTCTGTCTGTTTTTTACATGTGTGACTTGGCTGAGATACTTAAAATTTCCAAGTAGCATTTTCCTTATATTTCTATTGTATGGGTAGTAATAGTACCTCATTTTAAAATTATTAGGTACAAATATAATAGTTTATGTAAAAAATATAAATTTTACATGCATAATAAGTGTGCAATAGGGATTACTATAGTACCAATCTATACACTGAGTGGCCAGATTATTATGATCTCTGAACGCATAATAATCTGGCCACTCAGTGTATATCCTATATAATAAAAGGCTAATATGAAAATTGTCCCCTCGACCAGAAGTTCGACCAGCAGGCAGGCCGGCCAACCGCCCATGTCCCCTCCTTCTGGCCAGGCTGGCTAGAACCCATCCATGCACCGGGCCTCTAATATATATATATATATATATATATATATATATATATATATATATATACACACACACACACACACACTGAGTGGCTAGATTATTATGCATTCAAAGATCATAATAATCTGGCCACTCAGTGTATATATAAAGAGGTAATATGCAAATTAGCTAGGACACCATAATAGTCACGGCCAGCTAGGAGGAGGTTGCGTGCGCAGATGGGCGGGAGGGGACTGCTTGCTCTGAGAGGAAAGCCACAGATGGCACAGCCCTGGAGCAGAGCTAGGCGGGGCATGCCCAAGCCGCCACCACCACCCGGCCCCAGCAGCCCCGGAGCAGAGGCGGGGTGCGTGCCCAAGCCGCCACCACCACCCGGCCCCAGCAGCCCTGGAGCAGAGGCGGGGTGCGTGCCCAAGCCTCCACCACCACCCGGCCCCAGCAGCCCTGGAGCAGAGGCAGGGGGTGTGCCCAAGCCGCCACCACCACCCAGCCCCAGGAGGCTCACCTCTGCATGTGAGCTGCAGAGGAAACACCGTTTCTGACCGCTCATTGGCTAAGCTCCCTGTACGCCACTGGCAGTGTTCTTGATAACTTGGGTAATAAGAATCCAAGAAGGTGATCTAGGGTTTTTCCCACCTCACTCCTGGAGGAAAAAAACGAAGATCCGCTGCTGGAGGGGCTAAGAAATGTCATAACCTGCCCTAGCTGGTTTGGCTCAGTGGATAGAGCCTCGGCCTGCGAACCGCAAGGTCCAGATTTGATTCTGATCAAGGGCATGTACCTAGGTTGCAGGATCCTCCCTGGCCAGGGTCCAGGTCAGGGCTCATGCAGGAGGCAGCCAATCGAGTGTCCCCCTCACATTGATGTTTCTCTCTGTCTTTCCCTCTCTCTTCCATGATCTCTAAAAATCAATGGAAAAATATCCTCAGGTGAGGATAAAAAGAAAGAAATGTCATATCCTATGAAAGAGACATCTTGAAAATGCCTAAAGAAAGTTGTCATTTTTTCGTGGTGAAGGGACTGGAGTCCATGTTGATGAAAACACCTTGGCGGCTGACAGTGGAAGCAGCAGTGGGTTGATGGGGGTGGCGCCTTCCCCTGATTAGCCTTCAGAAGGAGGCCAGACTGAAGCTTAGGCCATCCCCTGAGGGCTCCTGGACTGTGAGAGGGGGCAGGCTGGGCTGAGGGACACGCCCCCCCCCAAGTGTACGAATTTCGTGCACCAGGCCTCTAGTAGTATCATAAATGAAATTAGTAATAATAACAGAGATCAAAACTCTAATTTTATAACTAATTAAGTACCCAACTAAATAATAAGCCATATCCAGAGTTATACACATTCACACATCTAAAATATTACTTGATGTAACACTTCTCATTTTTAAAGCACCTTTTAAAGGTTGATGTTCTCACTGCAACTGCACACCATAGTCAGTGGTCTAAAGTCTCTGAGCTCAATATGTACACTTGAATTAGAAGGTAGTCTTTTATATCTCTTATCTCTTTTATATTTTTACAGATACATGTATACATTCATATTTTTTACATATTTATTTTAAATGAATACATTTATTATTAAAGGGAATTTAAAAATTAAAAGGAGAAAGAATCATGTTCAGTGCCATTACTGAAAACCAACCTCTTCTTTCCATTGGATTATACAGTCTGTACATTCTTGAATGCAGCTTTTTCACGTTAACTTTATGGTATCAACATTTTTATGCTGTTGTGGTCCTTATTAACATGAGGTTAAAGGCTGAGTGTTGAGATTTGCTCTCCTACAACGATTTCTCATGTATGGTTTAAGGTTCACTAAATTAGAAATTGGAAAATTTGTGAAACACATGTTTTGTGAAACATTTCTCATCATGTTAGCTTTAAATTTGTCCCCCTTAGATTGAGATTGTATTATTTTCCAAGCACTGTGGAAATCTGCATTATTTTTCTCCAGGAAAACTGACCTAATCACTGCTTCTAGACCAAGAAAGCCTAATTTTATACAACAAAGCTGTTGAACAGCTTTCAGCTCCAAAGGAAAAAAGAAGAAAAGCACTATTGATTTTTGTAGCTACTTCTTTGAAATGCCATTTTGAAAGTATAATGCACATAATGTAACAAATAATAGGGCATATATCTGCTCTTGTCTTCCATCCACGAAGCCAAGGTATAGAAATTTAATCTTTTCATCCTAAGAATATGGGCTTACACAACATTTTGATATCTTTTGTGGATTAGAAATGGAATCTCCATGATGTCTAGGGTAGAATTGTATTCCTGACTATACCCATGTGCCAATGGGCAGTATTCAAAGAGCAAGGTAATAATTAACCTACTGTCCAGAGTAATCCCTGGATAAATCAGTACAGAGAAATCTCAAAAGATATGAGGGTCAAAAGGTAAAAAGAAAAAACAATGGCAAAGCTAACATTTGAACTCACTAACGCCTACTCAAACACTATTCTCTTAACCAGTATAGTATACTAAGCTTTATCACCCATTCCCCAAAAATGTACATACCATAAATGATGTGTATTATTTAGACCTCCTTTTCTATTATGGAATGATATGTATGGTTAATGAGAACTACATAATGCAAGTCCAATTAAAAAAACTATCTAATGTTCTTATAAAGGAGAATGAAAAATAATTTACAATTGTAGTTATAATATTCAGGCATAATACAAAAGTAGACTCAATTAAGTAGTCATTTGCTTGTATCTTTACATAGAATCACTATGAATGTGACAGCCACAAATAAAGTTAATATGTTAAATTAGTAACTCAGTTACCACGAGTGTGGTTTCAGTCACTGATCTAATTTTCTGATATAATGAACAAATATCGGTAAAGTGCAGAAAACCATAAAATAATGACAAAAAAAGTATAAGGTTTCTCTTAGTTTATACTGTAGGTGAGTTCCTGGAAAATTCAGCATAAATAAATGCCATATAAAATATTTGTGTTTATATGTGAAACATGTTCTAGACTCAGGTTATTATAAATGGATATTTTACCTACATGAATATACATAGGAACCGTCAAGTTATGTAGAATGTAGAACTGTTTTTGTGGATGGGGGCAAAGCATTGACAAGCATCAGGTTAGGTCTAGGGTAGCTGAGTCTACCTATTAATATAACTTTACAAATACTGTTCAACATTTTCAGCAATGACCCAAGAGACTGGTGACAGACACCCTCAGCAAAGTCCACTTACATATCCTGTACCATAAAATTTTTGCTTACTATTGTAACCTAGCACCTAGCACTGTGCCCGGCATGTAGTAAGAGTTTAATAAGTAGTTCTTTAGTGTATGAACATAAGGTGTTCTTTTTTACTTAACACAGTATTTTTCATCTTCTCTATAATAGACTCACAAATACACATTTTCAATCCTTACCCTGTTCTAAGCTCCAAAAAAGTATATATCAGTTAGAAATGGAATTTGAACATTAGATTTATATTATAAAGATAAATTATTGACTGGTCTAAAAGTAATCTAAACCCTTCAAACACAGACCTTGTTAAAAAATGAAGTTAAGATACATTAAAGAACATGAAGATCCATGTCAAAATTGCAGAACTGGATTGATTGCTGGTTTTTCAGAGTTGTGTTTCTTTGTGAAGAAAAAGTTAGGCCAATTTAACTTACTGTTGTTACCTTTGTAAAACTCGAGAAAAGTTGCTATTTCTCTTTGACTTCAGTCTATGGATACCGAGTTTTCAATCTTTGACCCTGAGAACTCAATTATTACTTTAATTCAGTTATCAGAAGGCCTGACAATAGGTTTGTTAGCTCTTCACCTGCACTGTGACCTTGGGTCTTGAGGCTCTTCATAGTTTTCTATCCATCGTATCCTCTCAGATCAGGAGATCTTTCTTGCCATTTTCTGGGCTGTCCTCTCTGGGATCTTCAATTCTTTTTCCCATTGACATCCAGGCATTTTTTTAATCTCTGCATTCTGTTGACTCTTTCTCATCCATTGCCAGATTATTGGGTGTTGCCATAGAGTTTAAAAACATAAGCAAAAAGACCATAGTGATTGGTTCTACTTTAAATTCACTCTTTTGCACATCATCTGAATTTTCAACACCTTCCCTTCCTTACTTGCTACCAAAGACAATGTATTTAGTTTTACTATTAAGTTTGAAGCTATATGATCTATGTTCCTTAATTTTTCCCTTTATCTACCTATTATTACATACATTTGGACTATTTTAAAAAAATCTGCTTTATATTTATCTATCATCTCCTTAATATCTGTTCTTTATCCTATAAACATATTAGGCTAAACATGTGAGATCGGATAGCAAAGGCACCAATAGTCCCAGAAAAGAGACTCAATTCAATAGCTTTATCTCTCCTTCTCTGAAAACTCATATTTATTATCAGTGCACAAGTTCAATGCTAACTTACTTTTTAATCCTTCCTGTAGTCATTTATTTGTAATTGATCTCCCCTTCCTTTCATTTACTGTAACCTTTTGTGTATAATGTCTACCATGATGCACTAGATATAGTAGCTGTCTATGAGCATATGTTGTCTTTAATTTTTGATGTTTTCCAGACTGAAAAATGGGAGGCGTTGTGTCTTATACAGAGGAAATACTCAATAATTTATTCAATAAAAGTAGATGTTTTGGTCTTTAAAATCATGGGAGGAAGGATACACTTGAAGAAAAAATTAAATATAGGTAGCAGCGAGAACTACAAAAGCAATGGACTAAGAACAGTGTGATACCAGCGCAGTGAGTGATCCACCTTGGAGCAGATGCTCCAGATTGGATTCAAGCCTGTAGCTGACTACAGCCACAGTCAAACTCTTCACTGCAGTGTCATGAGACTGAGCTAGAATTGCTCAGTTGAGCTCTTTCTGAATTATGAACCTCTAGAAATAGTGTGGATAATACATGTTTAGTGAAGTGTTAAAGCACTTAGATTTGGGGCAATTTATACAGCAATAGATAACTAATATACCCTCCTTTCCTAATGACTCTAGTTGAGTGAGACATGGAGTATCTTCTGTAGATGCAGATATAAGTTGTGAAAAGAAAATGCTGATTGAATAAATTTGGAACAAACTTCTGTGTTAGTTTCCCTAGTTACATGGATTTAAAACCTCACTGGACCCTTGCCCTGTAGGGACACTTGATGTGATATTTACATATAGGAACTCATTTAGAACATCTTCCACGGAATCCTAACAATAGTATTGTCTCTATCATTTTTTTTTTGGTAAGCATCATTAACCATCTTAGATTCTAGCTTAATGGACTGAAGTAGAGCCCTGGCATCAAACAGTTTTTACTACCCCAGCTGATTCCATTGTGTAGCCCAGGTTGAGAATCATGGAACTATCTTGTGATTATTATTGTTTTAATGCTCCTCTTTGGATTCTAACATCTTTCATACCGGTGAACATGCTTTTGATCTCTATGCATAGTACTTAGCACAGTGCTATGAATGGAGTAGGAAGCAAGTAACCATTTAGTAATCTTATACAGCTCAGTAAACCTTGGAAACAATACTTGAAAAGTCATTAAAATATTGATCTCAGAAATTAGTCCACGACCATTGGAAATAGGAGTAATAGGAGAGAAGGCCTAAGGAATAGAGAGGACCAGGGGGAAAAAAGGAGGGAGGTTTTGCAAAGTGGCACTGTCATAGTGTAGAGGAATGAAAAGAAAAAAAAGAGAAAAGGAAGGATGAAAAGAGAAAGAAGAGAGAAGGAGGTCAAGACATTGCTAACCTAATACAAATTTCCTGGTTCCCAGAAAGTTCTTAGGAATGACTTTAAATTTAGTGTTCTAAAGTTGTTCTTATTTTGGAAGATCATAACTTACTACACCAAGGTTCTATTTCATTCATAGTATCTGGGTTATATTTACTTCTTGTAGAAATGGTCTAGAGGAAACCAAATAATAGTCTTCCCAATTGCTACAAAACCTTTGATATATTGGTTGTTTTTGACATTAATGTTAGCTGGTGGGAGAAAAACGCTATGAGATTTTTAGAGGGTTATACCGATGAGAGCCGTTCAGCTTTCTCCATTTACACTCAGTAAATTGTGTGTAGCTATCTGCAGGCTTGTCACAATTCTTGCCAAAACATTGGTTACTTTATGTTATTGTTAGAAAAGTTCAGATTCACAATTAGGATTTTCTCTTCCTTGTTTCAGGTCAAGACTAGACTCTCTGACAGAATATTAATAGCTTTAGAACTGTAGAAAAATGATTGAGGCAGATTCATTATGATTCCAGACAGGAGATAAAACAGTTAAAGCGGCAGAAACGATGCTAGGTTTACAAGCAGTTATTTTAGCTAAGATTAAGAGTTCATCTGGATTTCCAAGAAATAAGTCTAGGAGGCAGCAAATGATATGATATACATTTATGGGCTGTTAAGTATTGCAGAAAGCTTCCAGTAGGTATTGTTTATTGATGCATATTCCCATTGCTAAATCAAAATATTTATAACAATCGGTAATGAGGAGATTGTCCTTCATAAACTATAGAGTAATAAAAATGAAAAATAAAGGGATTATTAGCTGAGTCCAGCAGTATAGTAACTGCCTCTTAATGGGTTCTTCCCTCATCCACTTTCTTACTGCAGACATTGTGAATCATAATAGAAGGCTGTAGGGATGTTAGACAAATTTGTCCAGAAACAGTAATAAAATTACAGTATTCTAATGACTGATTTTCTGGGGTGAATTTTCCACTTTTGTTTTATGAGATGGTCCAGACAAAGAGAATGAATTGCATTTGGTGCAGCCTCCCAGGGAGAGATGTCTCTCATCTTGTAGGAAAAGAGAAGTGGGCTGTCTTGTGCCATTCAGTTAGTTAATGGACTCATTCCTATACCTCAAAGTGATATCATAAATTATAGAAATGTGATTGTATGCTCTCTTGCCACTCTTGGAAAGAAGTCATGGAAAATCCTTCATTAAAATAGCATTAAGAGTTCGGCTTGCACTAGAACATTTAAATAAAGACACTAATCAACTCAGTTTTCACTTTTGAATGTCAGAGAGAGTGTGTTGTGAGGGAGAGAGAAAGACAGATCTCTCACTTAGGCACATATGTACTTTTTTCTTATGTATTTTAAATGTTCTTTTGTAAACCATAAGCTCTTGGCATTCTCAAATGTAAGTTACTTTTTTTGTTTGTTTGTTTTCAAAAACAGAACATATATCTCTGGGAGGGAGTAACTAAATTGAGGTAAACCTGATTTCAAAGTATGATTTCTAAAATACTAGTTTTAAAAAAAGTCTTTGTAGAAATCCTCAGACTGAAGTCATCGTCAGGAAAACTGGAGCCAGTGATGGTATGTGAACTGTTGGATTCATTCTCTCCAAGCATCTTCTGACTGAAGGACTTTTGTTTTATTTCATCCAGTTAGGGGGGAAATGAAGTTGTCCTCTAAATGTAATTCTGTGGGAATGGCCGCATCCACATGACAAGTGCTCTATGGAAGCTCTATGAGCCATTTCCAGAGCAGCACAGAAAAGAGTGATTGTTCCACCTAATCGGGTCCCCAGCTCCGGACATTCCTAGCTCTTCCTCCTGACAGTGCAGTAGCCGTTCTGTCCTTGGGCAGCCACTGGGGAGTCTTGGCCACTCTGTGTACCTCTGCAGCTCTGGGGACAAAGGCAAACCTTTTTTTCTTGTGAGATATACCTCTGCTTTAAAATGCACTGAATACATATATACAGACAACCAATCGTGTACCCAAGAGTGTTCTTCAGAACAAAGGAATCATCCATTGTAACCAGGGAGAACTTTCAAAGCACATGTGACCATGTAGAATTTGAACCTTGGGACCTGACCGTAGCAAATATTTTATCATGATCCATACTTAGGGGTAACCTATAGTGGGTTTGTGTTTGTCTGTGTGTGTTTTTATCCTTGTACTTTAGCAACATCCTGAATAATGGGCTGCTCCCTTCAACTGTCTAGAGTGTGGTTCTGCTCAAACCAATCAGGTTAAAAAATATGTATATATGTATTTTTTAAATCATCAAATTGTCTTTAGAAAACATAGTTGCTTCTAAAAAACGATTCTTAAAAATTAAGCTGTGGACATCCAAAGGTTGGAAAGAGTGAAAAGGGATAGTTGATGATGGGAACATACAGAGGAGCATTTGGGAAGGCGTGGGATGCAGTAGGAATGGGGCTGGAGGGAGACACGGGAGCAGTTCTCCTCTCCTGTGTGCGCCTCTGTCTAGCTGTGTGGCTTTGGACAAGTCACTTGATCCCTGGGAGCCTCATCCTGTGGAATGTATGTACTGGATTAAATGACCACAGTGGTCTGTTATTTCTCTAACATCTAAGACTTCATATGAATGGGTGTGCCAACTTTTAGATTCTTTATTCTTTTGAGCCTTTATAAAAACCTCAGGAAGCCTAAAGATACCATATTTTAGATTGCTCTTGGGTGATGGTAATGCCTGCAGATGATCTGAAGGCTGGAGTTTAGTCAAACCATGTTCATGAGAATGCAGGTGAATAGTGGCATAGGGCTGGGAGGCAGTTTACCATAGAATGAGGAGGGATGCATTATCTTGAGACTTATAGTGCGGCTGGATAAAAACTGTGAGGAGATGAGAGGTTTGACTTATAACCAATTAATATTTATTTTCTCCTGAATAGGTAACAAGTAAGTGTGCAAAGATTAACTTTTGAATTTTTTTTATTATTTGCTATGAAATGGATATACATAAAGGATCTATGATTCTGTTTTGCTTCCTTTGATACTATTTTTTTTTACAAAGATGAGTTTTAGATTCTATAACTTTGAAATGCTAAAATGCAAAGTGTAGTTTGAGACTAGATTTCCAATAAGACATTGAACATAATCTTCATTTTTTTTTTTATGTTGTAGTCCACAAGCTAATGAGGGGTTTGGTCGGGTGTTGAGCAGCTGTGATAGCAGCATGTCTCTTTATTTATTGATGGAAATCCCAGGGGTGGATTGTGTCTGGAATAGAGAAATAGCTCCAATCATGTCTATGTCAGTTGGGAGAAAATATGCAAGGGGGTAAAAGCTTAGAAGAGAGAATTAAGATACTGCTTATCTTTGGTACCAGGTTTAGAAAGATGTCATCAGGGATAAAAATATGATATTTGAATATTAAGTAAAATAGTAAAACTTAAAAGCAAAAACACTAGGAAAAATAATGATAGACGGATAGGGAAAAGGTTCTGTCTCTTTATCATAGACATCTAAAATATCATTACATTTTAAACAAATTAAAAGATGACTCTGATTCATCAACTTTTTGAGCAGGAAGCTGTCCTACTATCTAATCCAATTTCTTCATTTATGGATGAGGTAACTGATTCCAAACACACACACACACACACACACACACACACACACACACACACAAAACACCCTACCTGAGGGGGCTGGTGGCAGGTGGAGAAGGGTATATGGGGATACACGGTGATGGACAGAGACTTGACTTGGGGTGCTGAACACACAGTACAGTATAAAGATGATGGGTTGTACAATTGTGCACCTGAAATCTGTATCATTTTGTTAGCCAGTGTCATCCCAGTAAATTCAATAAAAAAGGGGGGGGGGGAAGCTACCTAATTAAGTGGTCAAGATCAATTGATGAGTTAAGGCAGGTGAGAATGAGTCCCCAGAACTTCAGGTGTCCCAGTCAAGTGTCCACTATGCTTTCAAAAGCCCCTTTTCACATTAAGAAAAAAAGGGTAAATAGATATTTTCACTGCTATTCTCAGAAAACAAATTTTGGTTATTTGACCTCAATAATTATTTTCTTTTTGAATTGTATTCGTCCAGTGCAGTAAAATTTTCTGAGAGAAAATCTAGTAGGAAAAAGGTGCGTGTTATTCCAATACATGATAAAATATTTTAAATTATAGAAGTGAGATAATAAAGGAGAATATTAAACACATTTTTATTAGTTGAGGGAATAAAGATACACTTTCTGTATATATGAAAGGTTTATGTACATATAATTATATGCATTCTGCTCTATATTATCTTGTCTCACTTCCACACTGCACCAATATTAAATGTATTTGTGATCCTTACTTATGAGGATGGTTCATTGCAAAAAGAAACCATGGGAAATTATTTTATCTAGAGTCTCACAAAATATGACTAGCACATTAGATGATAATCCAAACTTAAATAAAATTTGACAAGATATAAACATACGTTTTTTGCCACACTACATTTGATGATGTTAGGGAACTTTTCTGGAATTCTAATAAGAAACAGTGTTTTTGTATGACAGAACAGAGTCATTTTCTTAGCCACAGAAATTAGAACATGTGGGTGACTTCAGGGAGTGATTCTACCAGAAACACAGATATAGGAAGTAGTAGCATCTAAGGAATTGGCTCCAGACAGTATCACTATTTTTATATTCTGCCTTTATATCCCTTTCTATTGGCTCTGGCATCAGAATGAAAACCATGTTAATATTATATTTTAAATCATTAATATTATTATTTGTCCTAATATTAAGAGAAAGTAGGATCATTGTACTTTTCCATTTATCAGATATGTTGTCTTTTCTCTAAAATAGTCACTCACGTACAGTTATTGCCAGTTTCTCAGTCTGTACAGTAAGATAAGAAGCAATTATGGAAATGCCTGACTGAGAAGGGAGAGGGGGCTAAGAATCAAAAGTAATGCCATTGGAAAAGACTGTCTTTGTAAGATTACCTTTTTCCACGAAGCATAAACTTGTAAATATTTTAAAGAGCTCTTTTTCCTTACTATCTAAACACAATACTACTATTAATAGGAAATTTAAAAGGTGATATTACAAATATGCAGAATAAAAGACCATTAGCCTATAAAATGGAAATAGCCATTGAAGTTTAGCACTAAATGCAAAATCGTTATTGAAACTCTGCAGTTTATGTTATGAGCAAAGATCATGCATAATGCAACAGGGAAGCAGGCAGCAGCCGGATCACACACAATCATTTAAACTTGATTCTATGGACATGAGGAATTGATCTTTGAAGTGATCTCTGATGAGGTTTTGGCTGGGCCCAAGTAGCTTCTCCAGGGGAATGCGTTTGGTTCTCTCATCTTGCATCCTCTGCATATTTATAGGATACAGAGTAAGAAAGATTTTAATTATGCATGGACTGAACTTCAGTCCAGGATATATTAGAGGTTTTAACTGTTCAGGTGAAAAACGCCTTCCACAGATTATCCAGTTGCTCTCTCAGCGAGCACAGACAATGGCTGTGAGTAAGCCATTCATCTGCAGAGCTAATAGTAATTTGATGACAGTTTTGTTCTACCACGAAATGGCCTCAAATTGGTCATAGAGTGAAGTCTTCTAGTTCACTGTCAATTGAAGTTGTTTTTAGGAAGTGTAGAAACACTTAAAGTTAACTGTGGTTCTTTAATGAACACAGAGAGAAAAATGGTAGGTCACTCAAACAAATCTTGCTAAATTGGGCTAGTCTTGTGGGTCCCTCCAGATAGCCGTCATTAAATGAACCTCTTAATTCATCTTGAATTCTTATAAAAGTATTTTAGAAATGCTCATTGCCATGGAAATCACAGAATTAAGATGTCTAAATTGAGTAAAGTAAAATCCACAAAAGTTAAGTGATTTATCCAATGTCTTAGAGTAGGGATGAGACTAAAATTCAAGTAAGTCTTCAGACTTTCAGACATTCTCTTTCAAAGAGAAATGTTTGTCTGTGTCCATAGGTAATGCATATCTATACTAATAAAAGGATAATATGCAAATTGGTCAGGACGCCTTCACTGTAACGACTGAATAGTAGGCTGTGTGGGGCAACCAGGCTGGTGGGGGGAGGGTTGTGAGGGGCGACCAGGCCAGCAGGGGAGGGCAGTTGGAGGCAATCAGGCTGGCAGGGGAGCAGTTAGGCATCGACCAGGCTGGCAGGCAGAAGCGGTTAGGGGCAATCAGGCAGGTAGGCAGGCGAGCAGTTGGGAGCCAGCAGTTCCGGATTTTGAGAGGGATGTCTGACTGCCAGTTTAGGCCAGGTAGTCAGACATCCCACAAGGGGTCCCATATTGGAGAGGGTGCAGGCTGGGCTGAGGGACAATCCACGCCCCCTCTCCGCCAGTGCACAAATTTTGTGCACTGGGCCTCTAGTATTATATAAACTATTTTGTAACATTCTATGTCAATTACTAATAGTTCAGGAATTTCCCTATCATTAAGTTGTATACCATTATCATCATTCTAAATTGCTGTATAGTATTTTTATTGAATGTATGCTCACTAATTTATTTAATGAAATTATTTTCAGGAAGTAGCTGAAAGACAATTATAATCATAGCAAAGTTACATTAAAGTCTATAGTTATTCTTTTAAAAATATATTTCATGCTTTAAATGCAATTATACTATAATAATTAACTTGAAAAACAGCTATTTTCTATAGCAGATTTCTTATGACACTGAATAATCCAGCATAGCCTGATACGTAAGTAAATTAAGAACTGAAATTAAGAGTTAAATATTTATAACTTTTTTTGAAATGCAGATATAATTTTTCAGCTACATATTTAGCCACTAAGTAGGATGTATGACATTTTTAGATCTCAAAAACCCAGTTCCATTTTAGGTAAAATCCTATTTTAGAATGTTATTTTTTCAAACTTTTCAAGCATGGTCTCTCTAAACATCTTTATACAACATGGGGAGAATTGGTTCTTTATACTTTAGATAAATTTTTCTATCAATGTTTTCATTTTAGAATGCTGTATATTTGAGAAAATAAACATAATTTGTTGAAACATCCATACCATGGGATACTATGCAAAACTGAAAAGGAACAAATTATTACTACACAACAATTTAGATGACTCTCAAGGGAACTATAATGAGTGGAAAAGTCCATCAAAAAATGTTACATACTGTATGATTCCATTTATCTGACATTCTTGAAATGACAAAATCATAGAGATGAAGAAGTGATTAGTGGTTTGCCAGGGGTTAGGGATGGAATGGTAAAGAGAAGGGCACATGGTGGCTATCAAGAGAGGCAGCAAGAAGGAGCTTTATGGTGATGGAGTAGTCAGTATCATAAAGTGGTGGTAGTTACATGAATCTATATATGTAATAAAATTGCATAGAACTATATACAGACCCATAAATAAATGCATATAAAACTGGTAAAATTAGAATAAGCCCTGTGGACTATACTGATGTCAGTTCCCTCATTTTGATATTGTACTATAGTTATGCAGAATATTCTCATTGGAAGAAAATTGATAAATAGTACACAGGGCCTCCTGGTACATTTTTGCAACTTCCTGTGAATTTATATTTGAAAATAAAAATTTACGTAAATAAAAGAAATGTTTTAAATCTTAAAAGTTTGTTAATAGTGCTTAATTTTAGGGTTTGGAGTAGTAATAAATCAATAGAAAATGACGTGTGTGTATTTTAGATGTAATATGCTGCTCTCAATAGTGCATTAGTTCATATTGGGAACTGCCTAACTGTTGGTCCAACTTCATACTATCTGTATATATAAAAGGCTAATATGCTAAGTGTCCATCTGGGTAATGACATCACATAGCAACACCCGGCTTCCTCTCCCTAGCAACGACTAGCCTCCTTGCAGTTTCTTCAGCCCAGGAACACGACTTGCTTTATAGCCAGGTGGAAACATTTCACACTTTATCCAAATGTCTGTGAAGTGTTTTCTTGTGCCTCATCTCATTTGATCCTCACAGAAGTCCTGGAGTAGCTAGACAGGAGATTCGGTGTAATCCTATTTTCTTTTCATTAGTCGGAAAATGGAGATTTAGAAAGCTTAGAAATTTGACCCAACTGAAAAGAGGTAAGAAATGGTAGACCTTGAAAATGACATCAGGTGTTCTCATTGCACAGAATATAGTCAAACAATGCTATAGTTAAATATTTTACCTTTTGTTCTCCCTGGGTGATCTACAATAACAATCTGCTTTGTGTTGATATTTACTGCTATGTTGCTGACAATTACCTAAAAGATAAGTTGGAGTGCTTCACTGAGCTGGAAAAAGGTTAGCTAAATCAGAAAACAGGTCTATTTAAGCAGGTTTATTCTATA
The DNA here is from genome assembly GCF_951640355.1 of Cnephaeus nilssonii. Lineage (NCBI taxonomy): Eukaryota > Metazoa > Chordata > Mammalia > Chiroptera > Vespertilionidae > Cnephaeus > Cnephaeus nilssonii. Next base: position 27,309,855 of record NC_137086.1, on the reverse strand, counting down.
TGTATAAAAGGCATATAAAGCTCTCGCTGGCACCAGTCACATGCATATGTTTTGATCTGTCATTGTCGATTGTGAATTTGGTAGACACTTCTATTATAGAGAAAGGGCAAATAGTGATATTAAAATATTTCTTCTAATTAATTTCCTTTCAATGTGCACGAATTTGTACACCAGGCCACTAGTTTTTATGACAATTGACTAAACACTTGAGATTAAAAATAATCATACATCTTTTAGACAAAATTATTTTTGAAATTAGAATATGTCCATGAAGAAAATTTTATGTATTCCTGAGAAAAACATGTGATATCTAATGTAGCATCCTTAATTCATTAATGTGTTATCATGGCAACTCTGCTTTTTAAAAAGGTTATAGTATGCCCTGGTTAGTGTTTCTCAGTGATTAGAGTATTGGCCCTCCCACCTAAGGATCACAGGTTTGATTCCTAGTCAAAGGCATGTACCTGGGTTGCAGATTCAATCCCCAGCACGGGTGAGAGGCAACTAATCAATGTGTTTTTCACACATGGATGTTTCTCTTTCTCTCCCTCCTTCCTTTCTATTCTCTCTAAATACCAATAGAAAAATATCATTGGGCAAAGATTAACAAAAAAATAAAAAGGTTATAGTAAAAAGCTTTTAGTAGTCTAAATATGTTCTTACTCTCTTTTAAGGATAAGTGGTATTTAATTGCAAAACTTTTAATAATAAATGGAAATAATAACAAAATATTTACCAATTTTATTATCTTACTTTGGACTCTGTAGTCTTGAGTTGAACAGAATGAAGATTAAGTATTACCATTTTAAAAATTAGTGACCTGAAGTTAAAAAAAGAAGTCCATTGTTAATCAATGACATAGGATTTGAATCCACTTCTGATTTTTACAACAACCTTTTCTACTAACGTATTATTCCTTCATTCAGAGTTATTATATTTTGCTTTTCTTTGCTTCTTGAAACTTAGAAAGTCAGAACACATTATCTGTCACTTCCATGTACAAATTATATAGTATGAAGGATCTCAGGATGAGACTCAAATTCCTTTCCAAAATCTACTGACAAACTAATTCTACAACTTTGAGTGATATCAGTCCTATTTGAGTTTAGTTTGCTCGTATATACAATGGACAGTGGTCTTTGCTGAAGTTTCTGTGCTATTCTAACATTTTATCAAATCTATGTTCCTTTCATTCTATTCTGAGATCTAATCTCTTAAAAATATTGGGATGGCTTATTCTAGGAGGCTTCACAATTAATTTTCAGCAAGCTGTTGTGATTTTTTTTAGCTATATCTTTATACATAATGTGAAATTATGACAGGAAAAAACATTTTATTTTAATTCTACTTTACCTTTACATCTAAAGGAGAAAGTATGTACATATTTAGTTTTCAACAAAATGAAAAGTGTTAATTTTTTATTAATCTTGGAATTCTTTATATTCTAACCTTTAAGGTAAGAAATGAGCTCTTTATGAAAAAGTTGACAAGTTTATTTTAAGTGCTAATTAGAATATATCTACATTTTGACCTTGACTGTAGACTTTCTTTTTTTTTTTTTTAATCCAACTTGAGTTTGTGGACATATGGTCAGGACTTCCAGCTGACAGCTATTTCTCAGGATATGTAATGTTTATGGTCCCTGGTTTTTAAGTGTGGTATTTATTACCTTGGTTGTCTGATTTTAAAACATAGACTCAGCCAATGCAGTTATAATTTTATTACCTACTAGAGGACTGGTACATGAATTTGTGCACGGGTGGGGTCTGGCTGGCCAGGCCCCAATCGGGGTGGATCAGGGCTGGGCCTGTCGGGAGGAGGAGATGGTGGGAGGTTGGCTGGCCGGCCCACCCTGATTGGGCCAATTAAGGCTGGGCTGGCTGGGGGGAGGGATTGTGGGCGATTGGCTGGTGGGCTCCACCCCCGATTGGGGGGGGGGAATGATTGGGGGTGGGGCCAGCTGTGGGGAGGGGCTTTGGGTAGTGGGCCGGCTGGCCCTGCCCCTGAATGGTGTGTGTGTGTGTGTGGGCGATCCGGGGCCAGAGGCCTGGGAGAGGGGCCATGGGTTGTTGGCTGGCTGGCCCTGCCCCGATCAGAGTGAGGTTGCTGATCGGGGGCGGAGCTAGTGGGGGATGGGGCCATGGGCCGATCGGGGTGGTGGGGGCCCATCAGGGGCAGGGCTGGCTGGGGGAGGGGTCACAGGAGGATGGCCGGATGGCCCTGCCCCTGATAGTGGTGGGGGGGCTGATCAGGGGTGGGGCTGGGCTGGGGGAGGAGCTTCAGGAGGTTGGCTGGCCAGCCCCACCCCTATTGGGATTAGGGGGGGTGATCAGGGGCCAGGCTGGCTGGGGGGAGGGGCTGCGGGCCAATCGCAGTGGTGGGGGCCCATTGGGGGTGGGACCAGCTGGGGGAGGGGCTGCAGCAGGTTGGCCAGCTGGCCCCACCTCCCTGATCAGGCTGGTTGGATAGCCACAGTGGATGTCAAAGCGACCAGTCGTTCCAGTCCTTATGGTGTTCTGGTCCCTGTCTTTTTATATATAGAAGATTTTATGTTGTAAAGTATTTAAGACCTCACCATCTCTTTTCATTTTGTTTATTATTTTGTAGATTTTCTTTAAGATCAAGGGCTGTGTCTCAATTTTCTTTTTACACAGAATATTCATAAAAAACCCTGGAGGTTTAGTGAACAAACAACTGAAGAAGGAATACATTTTACATACATATTTGAAATAAAAATATTCTAAAAATTTGAGTTGAACCATTTGGTCATGTCCCAATGATTATGTTTCTTAATTTGGAATTAAAAAGTGCAGATTAAAAGACGGTTTACATCATCTCAACAAAATATATTAATATTATATAGCTATAAACTGTGGTGGATCAATGAAAGTTCTGAAGAAAGACTCCATGTCCTTTTAGTTTTTGAGCAAAGTATGCATGATTGACTGCAAAGGAAATTTTTCTGAGCTTTTTACTGTCAAGATTACAAGGAGTGTGGCCAAATCAATCAATATTCCTTTAGTTTTTAAACTGTTTGAGACATTTGGAGATGAAAAGGTTATAGGAGAATCTACTCATCTGCCAGGGCTGAGTAATACACAAATTGTTCCTGTCCTTCTTGGGCCTGAACCAGCACAAACAGAGGACCCTGAAGACGTAACTTCTAAAAGAACACAATGAATTCACATTTGAAATGCTGAACATTTCTTCCAAGGACTTTTAAGAGGTTATATCCTTTAGAATTAGATGTCTGGCAATGTAGAAGCATTAGGAAGCCATCTTAGAAATGTTGGCATGAAGAATTAGAAGTTGAATTTATTTGCTAATTTGGCAATTGGGTAGCAAAATAAAGATTTTCTTGTTAGTTGTGAGCTGGGTAATATTTATAGAAAGTGATGGTATTAGTATTAAAAATTTCTTTACGAGAGTTATGGCCACATGAACCATATTATTTGTTTTGTTCATTAAGGTATCCTGATCAAATAGTGAAAAAGTCAGGTGCTATGGCAGATAGTTTCCATATATTTTACCTAGATTATGGGTGTTTTATCAGTTGTACAGGCATTCCACAGGTTAACAAATCAACATGTAACTGTTTAAATACTTGTGTCTGTTGTAAGTTATTATAACATGTGAAAAAACTATACAGAAGTGTTGAAGTGATCGGGAAGTAGGAGATGGTAACTAATAGAACAAAAAGATTTATAAATAATGGATGTTGTCAGAATTCTTTGGGAGAGGAACATAGACTGGGTATAACTATACTAAGCCAAAGTAATTTGAGGTTTAAGAAAAAAGATTATTTTGGTCACATGATGGTATACATTTATATTGCATAATAAAAGCTAGCTGTTATAAGAAACAGCTCAAAATTTTATTGGATTTATATTACAAAGATGTATTTCTGGCTCACAACATAACCATAGTTTAATGTCAGGGGTGGGATCTTTACCTAATGTAAAATTAAAGAACCCAGACTCCTTCTATGTTGTGGCTCCACCATCCCTTAAAAGCCTTGGATCCATCCACTGTGTTCACATCTTCTGCATTCAGATGTTAGACAAGGCAGGAAAGAGGGCACAGACAAAATACACCCACTCTTATGCATTTTAGGCTGAAGATGTCACACATTATTTCTGCTCTTATATTATGAGTGAAAACTGGTGACATGGCCTTATTTACATAGAAATAGATAAGGAAATATCTGACAGTGTTCCAGAAGAAGAGCACATAGCATTGCCTCTGTCCAACATTCAGTAAATGTAATAAAAATATACTAATAGCAATTCAAAGCTAGGAATGGAATCCGGGAGTTAGAGTTTCAGAGTCCATGCTCTTAGATACCATTCCACACTGCCTGTTCTTGTGGAGAAGAAGTAGGTATTAGTGATAAAAGATATGTGCCATAAACTGGTGAGAGTAAGAGAGCAAGATATCAGATACTTTTAATCCAGAATAACTACTTTTTGGATGTCTCTTCTAAGAGGTATATGGTCAATACATCATCATGGGTGAACCAGTGATCCTGCTTCTCTTGGATTCCCTACAACTTCCCTTTGACTTCATCAGCAACCTTTCACACATGCTCATTCTTCTCCAAGGTCACACTACCTGGGTAGGCTTGTGATGATGAAGAGAGGTAACCTACATAGGGCTAAAGAGGAAGGTTTCTGGGATGAGCCTGCCTTGATACAAGTGCAGTCTCTGCCACTTGCTTGCTGTGAGACTTTGGCTAGCTACTTAACATCTGCATGCTCCATTCCATTGTTTGGAAAATGTAGGTAATGTGGAAAGTTAAGACATATTGTGTATATTCTAAGTGCTATATAGGTGTCAAGTTAAATAGAGAGACTGAGTGCTCTGGGAATCAAGATTTCTTTGGTTCTTGATTTTGAAATGTGTTCTAATTTAAGTGAAAATCACATGATAGTGGAATATGTCTTTCTTAAATTTCTTCTTAGTAGTATTATTTGCCAAAGATCAATTTTATTAGAATTATATTATAGAGGGTTGAGCAAAACTAGGTTTATAGTTGTGAGTGACATTTTTTGAGTTAAGAAAGCTATTGTATAAATCATAACCTGCATGTTTTTTCCCATACAAACAACTGTAGACCTACTTTTGCCCACACCAGTATTTTAGCTACAAGGCCTGTATACATACTGGTATATTTAATTTGCACTAGCCTTATCCCTTCTTATTTTTAATGGGGTAAATAATAGTTTTCCTGAAAATAGTGTTGTATGTTACATGATGTTTTCTAAAACAAATGGATATTAACATATGATATTTTCCCCAATGATTGAAAGAGAGTAGACACTCAACAAAATATAGAATCTTGGTCCTCATGCCTTGCCTGAAAGTGGCTGTTTCTATTATGTAGAGTTATTTATTTATTTATTTTATTTTCTTAAAACACAACATTTTTTATATTCTATCTGCTGTGTAAATTATCTGATGAAAATTAGAAGTCTAAGTTTTGAAGCATACTTTTATCAAACTCTTGATGAGCTTTTAAGTTATTGAGAAATGAGTAATCTAAATCTATTATTTGACATCTGTTTTTTTGGGAAACACCTTTAATTTGTGAAATTGATAGGGTAATTTTGGGATAAAGCTATTTCAAGTTTTTAACATTTGTTGGGTAATGAAATAGGAGCTTGTTTGGAATATTAGATAATGTACATTTAGAAGATTATTATTATCCAAAGAAACTTCCTGTCCAATTTTAAAGATTTATTTTTATGACCCAGTTATAAAATGTAGTACATAGAAACATACTCAGTATAAGTGCTGACACAAACATAATTATATCAGTACAAATGTACTTGCTATAATTCTAAGCTAAAGAGTTAGACTGTTGTTGAAATAGCACTGCCGTAAAGCACAGCCAGAGCCTGCCTGCAGCCCTCCACCAGAACACTTCTGATGGAAATCGTGGTTTGGAAAGTCTATAAAAGCAAACCCCATCTTTAGTTGAAATTCGTCAAATCAATTCTTTTAAAACAAACTCAATCAACCTTGGCACTGTTGACATTATGGGCCAAATAATTCCTTGTTGTGGGGCTCTCTTGTATAAGATGTTGAGCAGCATCTCTGGTTCCTACCCAGTAGATGCCAATAGCATCCCCTAGTTTTGACAAACAAAAATGTTTCTAGTTATCACCAAATAACCCCTGGGGATCAAAATTACCCTAGGTTGAAAAACACTGCCTAAGAATAGTAGAACCACAAAATTCTACATTTTTTCATGTATTCTATATTTTATTTTCAAAATGAAGTAAACACATTTCAATCTTTACTTTTGACAAATGAAGTTTTTTTTCTGTAAATGTATTTTCTTTCTGAAATACATGTTGATTTTTTCAAAAAACAATATCTCAGAAATCCTGTAACACTCACAAACAGCTGTCTCTTTGGCAGTAGAACATTTTAGGTTTTGCTGATTTTTATTTCAGTTGTTGGTAACAAATTGACAGCTGCTAAATATGAACCCTGTAATATAACAAACCTTTCAAATTAACTTTCAAGCTTCAGTTGCCAATTTTTATTCTATTGTGTCATTTAGGGAGCAGATGTTTCTGACAAGTTTTCAGTGTTGTCCTAACAGAAAAAAAATAGATGATAACTTTAATTCCTGTCTTTTCTTCCCTGCTCACATCTAAAATCATATTTCGGGAAATCCTCAGCTCTAAATACCTTCTAAAATTGGTTGAAACATAAATCTCAGGACATTGCTGGCGATGTGAGTTCATAGCGCCTTCACTTAACTGTAGATTTAGATTCAGTACCATTCTCTCTATGGTCTACCAAGTGTACCCATTAATAATGTGGATTTTATAATCAAAGAAAACATGATAATTTCAAGAGAAACATCAAAAGTGCTTTATTCAAAGTAATGTCCATCTCTGGCTACACATTTCCCCCATCTTTCAGGTAATTTGTGAATACCGTCTCAATAGAACTTTTCTTATTTTGAGGCAGACCATTCGGAGACCCAATTTTCCACTTCTTTGTACATCTTGAAGTGCTGCTCAGAAAGTGCATGTGCCATCGATCGGAACAAGTGGGAATCTGAAGGAGCAAGGTCTGGTGAATATGGCGGGTGGGTTAATACTTCCCAGGCAAGATCTTTTAACATGTCTTTAACTAGTTTTGAAGTGTGTGATGGTGTGTTATTATGAAACAAAGTTACTTTGCCATGCCTTCTGGCTCATTCTGGTGGTTTTACAATCAAAGTGTGGTTCAAATTGATTATTTGTTTTCGATAGCGATCAGTATTAATGGTTTCACTTGGTTTTAGAAGCTCATAATACCACACCTTCCTGATCCCACCCAATGCAGAGCATCCTCTTCTTTACGAAGCGATTTGGCCTTGCAGTTGATGTTGATGGTTGACCTGGATCAACCCATGATTTGGTGCGTTTGGAAGTCTCAAAATAAATCCACTTTTCATCACCAGTCACAATTCGATGCAAAAAAGACTTTCTTTCGTGTCGTTGAAGCCACATTTTACTGATGACTTTTCGGTTTTCCATTTTCAATTGATGTGACACCCATTTTCCTTCCTTTAAAATCTTTTCCATTGCTTGTAAACAATCGGAAATTGTTTGCTGAGCAATGTCTAATCTTTCTGCAAGTTGTTTTTGAGTTTGACATGCATCTTCATCCAACAATGCTTGTAATTGTTGGTCTTCAAACTTTTTCAGTTGATCTGGATGTTCTTTGTCTTTCACATTGAAATCATCACTTTTATAGCGTTTAAACCAGCATTCACAAGTATCTTGAGATGGAGCATGTTCACCATAAGCTTCCCAAAGTATTCAGCAGCACTTTTCTTCAAAATAAAGTAATGAATTAAAACTTCCCACAAATGGCCTTTTTTTGGCATGAAATTTGACATTTTTAAGCATAAAAATATCTATGATATTAACACCTTTAGAAAATTTGACATATGAAGTTTTGAAGCTTGTTGTCAATACAACAAAATAGCATACATATCAAATCACATATAAACATATATGTAACTCCATCTATTAAAAAAATCCACATTATTAACCAGTATACCTGGTATGTACATTGCTAGAACCATATTTTAATGACCTTTGCCATAACAGCCTTACAGTGAGTTCATATAGATATTTTAACATCTCATTCTCTTGCCTGGGCTTTAAATAATAGATTTATTTTACTGAATTTTACTCCACAATGAATAATGTGGTGGTAATAATCCTGGAATCTACTCCCAAAGCTAATGCCTCCCTTATAATTAGGAAATGTACAATATTGTGGTTATTTGGAAGAGCTTTTTTATATAGACACTTGTTCTATATAATAAAGATATAGATCTCTATGGCATCGCTTTGTAATAATATTCAGAGTTGTGAATTTCCACAATGAATGTAAGATGGAGACACAGTCAGAAGAAGAGGTGGACAGGATTTGAGGGGATGAGAGTCATTCAAAAGAGGAAGGCACACCAATATAAGGGCACATTCATCTGGACAAATTGGGATTTATGGCTCCAGTAAATAGGGAAATAAATTTAAGAGAGAATCCCAAAGCAGAGAGAGTTGTGGGATAGGAGAGAGAGAATATGGCAAATTCAAGGAGAAACATGAGAAGGGAAATGGAGCCAGGGCATTAGAAATGACAAAAATGTGGGGGCCAATCATCTTTACTGACACCCACAGATACTAATTTAAGATTTTAAACTTCATTCTTTCCAATTAGCAGTATACTTTTTTAATCTGAAAAATCGAAAGAAAAATCTTTATAAAACAGAAGTTACCTCATAGAAATAGAGAAGATGGGGAGAGAGGAAGAAGAGGACCTGACATTTATTGAGAGTCTGCCATATGGTAGGTCCTGTGCCAAACCCTGAGAAAGGTTGCTTTTTTAAAATCAATTATTTTGATTATAAAATAAATACTTCTTAAAGAAAGTTTGGAAAATGAATAAATGGAAAAGAAAGTATCTAATGCACTTATACACAAGTGCAAATATTTTAAATAATGCTGTTTTGAACATCGGAAGCAGAAAATATTTTTTTTCTATTTAAGACCATTACTTTAGGACAGTGTTTCATGTGCTTACAATGACTAGATCAAGGACTCTCAGTGTTGGTAAGGTTTTAAAAAGGGGGTATAGGCATACCAGAACTCCAGCAAGAGGTGGGAGTTCTGCTTCAAGGGCCCTCAGCAGAATTGGCTATTATTAAAAATACAAATTCAACTTTGATGATAATTACTTGAAAATGAGAATGACAAAAAAGATAATACCGCAAATAATGGGATGCAGTGCTAAATTTTAGAATCATGGTGTGCAAAGCAAAATGAGCATTTGTACTCAGTGTACCAAAGGGGTGGGTGGAGCATTAGGCAGTTTGCATCTGCCTGGAGGTCCACGTCTAGGTTAAACACCACCAAGCAGCTACTACTTTTTATTTTTCTTTCTCCACCTCTTTTTTTGTTTTTTTTCTTAAGAGATTTTGTGGAATCTGTAAAGAGTGCTCCAATGTGTATTGTATGTAAAGGATAAAACTTTAAACGTACATTTGATTTCTGATTTGGGGATTGCTATTATTGGGATCATAGATTAGTACTCTATAATAAGATTTACTGAATTCACAAAAGGACCTGTTCTCCTGATTAATACCTGTGTGCATTTTAGCATAGAATCAATATCACTTTCAGAAAATACCAGCTAGCCTTATAGGAGGGAAGGGAAAAAATGATCTCTCAAATTTGGTAGGTCTAATTTTGTTTGTTTGCATATGACATTCATAAAATCTTCCTCATTTTTGATGAAAAATTCACTTCAGGACATAAGGACAAAAGGAAGACAGGTAATTAAAATTAATTAAACAAACACAGTAATTATGTACATATTTGCTCAACAAATCACTTCAGGTGGTCCCAGAATTTATTTATCTTGTTTCTCTGTGGTTAATACACTGGTGTGACTAGGAAGGTTAGGAATGTTTATCTGCTCACATCTACTGCCTTTTCCCTAGGCGATGTGTAGAAATCGGGAACAGTTTCATCTTTTTATGAAGAGAGAGCAGCTTGATATTATTGAAGTATTTTATGAGGTTTTTCTTATTAATTCCTAAAACCACTGTTCTCCAGATGTTACCACGAGTGACTTTTCTGGCTAGCCTAACAATGAGGTCAGCTCCTTTGAACTGAGAAGACTGGGAATACAGTCTTTAGGATTTTCTTTGTTTTCATCATGAATATCAAATATTCTCAAATATTCTTTTTGTATCATTATAAAGAGCATATTCTCTGGAATTTAGAAATCAGTGCATGCCTTCTCTCTTGGACCCTCCATGATCCCAAGAACAACTGGCTGATCTCAAGTCTGGTAGCTCTAAGCTTACATGCTTCTTAAAGCTGTTTTCGTTGGAGACCACTAATGGAAAAATCATGGTTCTTTTAATAATCCTTTATGGTGTATTTTTTTACAGCAGGGGTCTGGTGATTTGTAACATGAGATTTTTCACCTCTATAGAAATCTACTGATGGCTTTATTTTCTTTTGTCTCATTTTTAGCCAGTGATCCAACAAAAGTATTACTGTTGAAGTGGGCCATTTATAATTTAAATTCCACAGTAAACTTTTAGTGCATTTCCCTTTTGGTGTTATAAGTCCCCAAAAGAGAGAGTAGAATGTTCTTTTGAATCCTGGGTAACTTCTGTTTTGTGGACAACTTGTCTCAAATTATATGCAGTATAGTCAAATAAAAGTAGTGTGGAACCAGGGGTAACAATTAAAATATATATATATATTATTGATTTTTTTACAGAGAGGAAGAGAGAGGGATAGAGAGTTAGAAACATCAATGAGAGAGAAACATCGATCAGCTGCCTCCTGCTCACCTCTTACGGGGGATGTGCCCGCAACCAAGGAACATGCCCTTGACTGGAATCAAACCTGGGACCTTTCAGTCCGCAGTCCGACTCTATCCACTGAGCCAAACTGTTTAGGGCAACAATTGGTTTTTAATGACAATGGCATTAATCATGAACCGTCCTCCCTACCGCCTGTGAGACACCAAGGAAAAATTCTAAGCCCACCCAAATTTAAAGTTATCCCAGGCAGAACATCGGATGGGCCAGATTGAGCAGGCTGTGCTGAAGAGCTTTTCTCATGCAGTGCCATCTAGCCAATCTGTTCCTGGCATCATCAGAGGTACTCAGCCTTACTGGCCAAATTGTACTCAGAATTACAGCGCATATAGTTGATATTAGAAAGTAATTTAGCTCATTTAATTTTTCTAAGAACTTTAAACTCAAAATGTTCCTTCCATTTCACTCATTGAAATACATTGAGGATCTCAGATTGTTAAAATTGGAGGATCAAAGACAGTTTAAATTGTATGTATCTTCTATCCAGCCCTCAAATTTTAAAAATGCAAAAGATGAAGCTTAATAAAGAATATGTCTTCTCTAAAATCCACGCCTGGTCATCGGCATAGCTCAGTGATGGAGCACTGACCTATGAACCAGGAGGTCACGGTTCAATTCCCAGTCAGGGCACATACCCAGGGTTGTGGGCTTGATCCCCATTGGGGCCATACAGGAGGCAGCCAATCAATGATTCTCTCTTAGTATTGAGGTTTCTATCTCTCTCTCCCTCTCCCTTCCTCTCTGAAATCAATAAAAAATATTTTTTAAAAATAATAAAATCAAATCTAGAGAGGCCCAAAACTCAAATCAGTAATATCTCTCTCTCTCTCTCTCTCTCTCTCTCTCTCTCTCTCTCTCTCTCTCTCTTTCTCTCTCTCTCTCTCTCTTTCTCTCTGTCTCTCTCTCTCACTGTGCTCTTTTTCTCTGTTCTATGATGTTTCTTTTCTTTCCTTTTTTTAAAGCAGGTATGTATCAATGCTGCAGTGTGTGTGTGTAAGAGAGAGAGTGAAAGAGAATAAGTGGGTTAGAAAATAATTACCTTAGCTATTAATATTTTAAATGTACATATAACTCCTGTTTATTTCAATTTTTAATACTACTAGTGTTTTGGATCTTTATTTAGAAGTTTAGTATGTATTTTAGACCAGAATATGTTGTAGGAGCTTAACTCTTGTTTATATAAATTAGCTTATGGTAAAATTGGTTTCTCTTTACATTATTTTGCTTAAAGTCACAGTTTCTAAGAACCGATTGATGACATTAAGTGAGGACTTGATAGTTAGCAGGCTTGAGAGACAAAGGGAATATGAAGTGTCAAAAGCAAAAGGAAAGCCAGATCTTTTTTCCATAAATATAATGAACCAGATTGGTTAGCTTAAAATGCACCTCTGTGGTAATGACCTTAAGGTTTGTACAGATTAAATACCTGTTACCTGTAGTTTCTTGAGAATTTCCAAGTCAGGAAGTACTGTGCTTCGATTTGTGAGACCAGGCTGTCTTGTTTCAGGAGGAATTCTGATCAGAATGGATGTTGGATGGCCTTGCTTTGCATTTGTGCTTTGGCCTTTGAGAAGTATGATAGAAAGGACACTGCAGCAGGAGCCACCCCAGATATTAGCCCTGGCGCTACCATTCATTATTCTGTGACTCAGCAAGTCACTCATCTCGGAGCTTCAGTTTCATGAAGTATCACACGAAGCTAATAATCCATAGCCCACCTTGGTCATAGGCTTGTTAAGTAGTCCATGTTGGATAGTTCAGATGAAAACTTAGGCAGATGATAGCATGCTATGTTTCAGCTAACTGTAGCATTTTAATGGTTAATATATTTAAAGTATTATTATTTTAATGACTGTTAGACTGGTTCTGTTACTCTTCTGGATTTTTAAATATTTGGGCATTTTTTTCTTCTGAACTAAATTGGAAAATTACATTAGCAAATATTTGTCATATGCTTAAAAATACCAGAGGGTTTGTTTTTCCTAAGATTTTGCCAGATATTAACTCACTTAATTCTCCCAATGACACTATAAAGGATGTAGTGTTGTTATTACCATTTTCTAGAGATGTTAAGAAGATAATGAATGAAACTCAGCTAATAAGTGATAGCTAGGGTTAAAGCCAGATCTTTATGCTTAAGCACTGTTCTATGCACTGATATCAATATGAATGTTATATGAATGTAGCTAGTATAGTGGCTGGTTGATTCAAAATTTGAAATACAGCATGCCACCCATATCCTTCTTGGTTTTTAATGATAACTCTGAAGTCATCTCTGTAATAGTAATAGTAGTAGCAGTAATAATAATAATAATAATAATAATGATGATGAAGATGATAAATCACATTGAATAAGATGCATCTTTTACCATAAATCTTGTGGTAAGGTTTATTATTATTATCTTTATTTTAAATTGAGAAACTGAAGCTCAAAGAGGTAAAAAAAAACCAAGCCAGATTCACATAATAGTTAATGGTTCAACTGAGTCTGATAGAGACTCTCTAGTTCTAGTAAACGTATTCTTAATTACTACATTATGTTGCCCTTTTTGGGGGTATTTTTTTTTTCTTTTCCAGTACCTTGTCACATTCCATTGACTTGTATAATACTGGAGAGGCTTTCTGAGGTAATTCTAATCCTAATGGCCAATTTAGGGAAAGACTATTTTATGAATGCATTGTTAATATAAATCAGTGGTGTTTTTTCTTTATTCTAGTGGGGAAGAGGATTGATATATTCTTTTAGGGACGACTTGTGGTAGGATCCATCATAAGAAGACAGACACCCAGCGCATATGCATGTTAATCTGACAGATGGTCAGAGTTTAGAGCCCAGATCTTACTCCTGCATTGCCCATAATAAATAAACCATATTGGAAGGTTTGAGTGTATGGAGAGGACACAGAAAATTGATTTAGGACTACTTGCTAGATGACCTTATTTTACATTAATTTAATATATCGACCAAATTTTAAAAGTCATGCCCTTCATAAAATGGCCTAAGGATGTATATATTAAAATTAAAACATTAATGCAAACTCATAAAACATAAAACAGCAGCAGTATAAAACACACAGCAGGAAAGTCCTTTGAGGTATGCTAACATAAAAATGGACTCATTATGCATGTAGGTATGCACTACCTCCTAATGACTTTAAAATAATTTGCATGCGAAATGATTATCACAAAAATACTCATTATGTCATTGGTTCGGGATTTGAAAATAGGTCTTTGTAGGCTGAAGGTCATTGCCTTACTGTAATCTAAAGCCAGTTTCGGCTACTGTATCCAATCTGTATCTTTTTAGGCTCATTCATTTGTTTACATGTGACTTCCTTTGTTTTTGCTTATTTTTCCTAATTAAAATCAGTGCTAAAAATGTACAGACTAAGAGAATAATGAGTCCAAATATACTTGAATATTTTAAAATTAGAGAAATGTAATAGCCCAATAGCACCAAGAATATTAATAGTTATTCCTAATATGCTTAAAATATTTCAGAAGGCATTATTGCCTTATCTATAATCTCAACAAAAATTGAGCCTGTAGGAGCAGTCTCATCTTCTATTCTTAATGAGATACTTACTAGTAGTTCTCTTCTGGTAACTACCAGACATTTGAATAAGAGTGGACTGAGCAGAGAATGCCTTGACAATTCACATGTTTCAAATAAATTTTTGTAGGCCACTCTTCAAAACAACCCATGTACATTTAATGTTTTACTCTGAGGCAAGTGAAATGGGTTTTCAGATGCTTAGTGAGCAGGAAGATAAATCTAGATAGAGTTGGAAGGGTCCTTGTTTACTTATTTCCTGTCTCTAAGGTATGTATGTCAGTAACCCTCCCAAGGTAACTGGCTGTTTATGAGGTTTTAAAGTATCCAAGAATGAAGATATTATGACCATTCCTTTTCTCATTCTTCTAATAAGGAATTGTCTCCTTAGTGGAGACTAACTTATTGTGGTGTCTAATTAGACAGGGTGTTTTATTCCCTGTCCCCTTTTGGCGGAGCTTAGGAAATTATCTTCTTGCTCCCAGTCTGCTCTTCAAAATCATCTTCAAGCAGCTAATGAATGCTATCAAAGTGACCCTGCTGAATGACACTTTAACCTCTTTCTCCCATGATCAAAATCTTTTACTGATTGCCATATGTTACCATATATTTCCAACACCTGTTAACAGTGTTTTTCAATCTGTCAGTCATAACCCTTAGTGGAACCTAAAAATATATTTAGAGAGTCCTACTAGTTTTCTAAACAAGCAAGCAAACAAACTAAACTAGAATTGATATAAAATAGAATTTAAAATAAAGCATATAGTGAGGTTATTTTTCTTGAAATATTTTATTTTAAATAATTTATACATGTGTATGTTATATGTACACTAATTTCCATGTAAAATGTATTTCTATGGGTCATATTCAAGAAAATATTTTAGAGTTTCTTTATTGTAGTCTGAATATGTGGTCTGATACTAATTCTGCAGCAATCTCTCTCTTTACCTCTCCAACACCATTTCCCTGGTTTAGATCTTATCTTTTAGTCATACCAAACTGCCCAATATGGAAGGTGAAGGTTGTTTTCTTTTTTAAAAACTCTTTTATTTTACTTATGCTCTCCCCCCTGCCATAAACTCAATTCCCCTTTCACCATCCACTCCATCCATGTCATGTATAGTTAACATTGTTTTACTTAGCTCAGATATGTACTTCCCCAAGAAACTTTCCTAAACTGTCCTTTTCCCAGCAGGGCATTGCGCCCCTTTATTGAGCCCTTTCAGTGGCCTCTTTCCTCAACAACTACAGTGTAGTTCAGTGATTAAGAGAATGGCCTATGTTCTTGAATCCTGACTTTTCTACTACTGCCTGTGTGACTTTCAGCATGTTACTTAAGTTCTAGACGTCTCAGTTTCCTAATTTATAAAATGAAAATAATACCAGCATCAAACCTACAGAATTGTTAATTAAATGAGTTAAGGTGTGTCAGGTGCACAGCCTAGAGCACTTGCTCAACAAATTATAAACAAGTATTATGTTATAGTGACATGTTTGCTTTTGCCTCTGATGAACATTCTCCAAGTGAAAATTTATATTCTGTTTGAAGATGCCTTTGGCAAAAAAAAAATGTCTACTCTTTTCTGGATGCCTCAGCCAGAACTGTTTGTGTTGTGTTGGAAAGGGAAGTGTACAATGTTCGTTGTTGTTTATTTTAACCACCAGTCACCATTGGGATAAAGAAGTTGTGAAAAGAGGAGAAAATCACCACCAGCTGCTTTAAAATTCATGGCAAGGGTTTTGGATGGATCATTTGCTAAAGCAGCACCTGCAGGTCCTCTTCTGGGGCTGCATTTACATAAGTCCTGCTTGTCAACCACCCAATCCAGAGGCACTCTGTAAAATGCAGGTTTGGGCTTTTGGCCTTCCAATTTATATTATATATTACTAAACCTGCCAGCAAACATTCTTATTTAGGCCCCAGGGTCAGAAGATTCTGGCAACCATAAAAATGTTCCAATTGATTTGTCATCCATATGTATATGCGGATGAGAAGAGAAAATGTAAGGTGAGGAAAAAATAAAAGTTCCATTAGTTATATTCTCTCCCCAATAAAGGTACCAATAGCTTACGTTACTCAAGTTTCCACTCTTCTCTCTACATTGATGCAACTTTAAATGCACCTTCATTATTTTTAAAGGACAAATTGTGTTGCTATCCTAATTTTAGCCAAGATAAAGTGTCAAGATACCTCCAGTTGGATGTACTCCTGACTGGTTCTTTAATTCTCCACAAATAGTGTAGAAGGTGGATAAATGATTGCTAAATTTGCTGCTTTGCCAACTGAGGCTGGTTTTAAAGATATCATTATTAATTTTCCAGTTTTCAGAATTTGTAATGGATGTTAATGTTTGCCTTGATCCTCTCACTCATCATGGGCATCCCTGAGTCACTGTCTGCCATCACTGGATTGCTTATACAAGGTCCTAAGTCAGAGAGACAGCTTACTAAAAGATGGACTCAATTTGCACTCAAACAAGACTTTGTTCCAATGCAATCAGAATTGGAAAACACAAAACAAAACTTTGGAATAATGGGAACATTGAGATAAAAGCAGTGTTCTGTGGCATGTTCATTTCAGAAGAAATACTCATGGATTTTGGTATGTGAGAGATCTCTAGAATCCAGCCCTCTCTAGTGGGAAGATAAATTGGACTCATTGTTGTCTTTCCCTAAGAGTGGATCAGATCTGTAATCCTGGGCTATGGGCCAGAGGCAGGTATGGCAAGACCAGTCAATAAACAGATGTGACCTACCTGGATTCTATATTAGAATCACCTGGGGGGAGCTCTTATATAGCCACAATCTTGAATGGCATTCCAGGCCAATTAACTCAGAATCTTTGAAAGAAGTGAAACACAAACATCAGAATTTGTTAAAGATCTCTAGTTAATTCCAGTATGCAATCAAGTGTGAACACCATTATTCTGTGAAGACTTAATTATTCTGTGAAGGCTGAAGTTGTCTTCAACCATGTAGCTTTTTTCTTTATGATTACACTAGAGGCCTGGTGCACGAAATCCATGCACTGGGGGTGAGGGGGGTCCCTCAACCCGGCCTGTGCCCTCTCGCAGTCTGGGAGCCCTCGGGGGATGTACGATTGCTGGGTCAGGGCTTCTGGCTGAGTGGTGGATTCCCGGTGGGAGGTGGGAGTGCACTGATCACGAGGGGGGAAGCTCCTGCATTGAGCATCTGCCCCCTGGTGGTCAGTGTGCACCATAGCAACCGGTCGTAACGCTGTTCAGTCGATTTACATATTAGTCTTTTATTGTATAGGATACCACCCTGAACACACCCGATCTTATCTGATCTTAGAAGCTAAGCAGGGTCGGGCCTCGTTAGTACTTGGATGGGAAAAAGAGATACTCAAAATAACATTTGTACCCCCACGCCTTCCTAGGAAAAAGCATTTTTCAATTTCCATTGGTTCTAAACCTTGTACTGCTTGCAAATAGTACCAGATGCCTGTGTAGTAGTTGTCTTTTAAAAACATTCTAATGTCAAAGCATTTGTTGTAAATTAACAGCAATGGATGGAATCAGAACAAGATGAAATGGCCTTTACTTTTATCCTTCATGCTGAAAGAGAGGATTGCTTCATATGACAATATTGATTGCAGTGGAATTAATAAGTATAAATAAAAAGTAAAGAATGTGAAGCTGGTCTTTGTGAATTTGAAAACTAAAATACAATGTAAATCAGTATATCCTAATGGAAAAGAAATTCATGAGGTTGGATAGGAGAATATGCTTTCAAAAGCATGAGCAATGATTTCTCCTTCAAGATCTATGAATTTGGCTCAGAGTGATAGTTGCAATAAGATCACATGTAAATGTGGTCTCCACATTGTCATCTTGCTAAAGAAATTGGTTCAGCCAGGAAAATCCATATGTTGGCTTCTATTTGTGCAGTGTTAGTAATGAACATTCCTAAATTAATAACAGCAGGAGCAGAACATAACATGTGTTTATGGTTGGCATACATCAAGTGAGAAAAATACTTATTGGACTTTTTTTACATTCAGAATAATGACTCATTTCTATTTGTATGAAGTTTTTATCAGAGGGGAGAAACTGGGAGATTTTTACCAACAAAAGCAAAAAGCAAGTGTCAATTTTCAACTGCAAAAGAACATGAAAAAACATATAGAACGCACTTCTTTAGCTAAGTATGAAAGCAGATTGTGACACTGAGGCATAAGTAAGTTGGCCAGCAAGGATCAAATATTAAAATGTGTGAGCAAAAGCAAACAGAGAACCCAGATAATCTTCATGTTATCAAGTTGATCTGTTTCTCCCCTTGACTTTTTACCAGTTGTGGAAGCAACTTGGTTTGAATGGGAAATTCAGATGTTACTCATGGGTAATTTAATAGAAGAAAGCGTATTTATTCTAATCTCGACTGGACTGATTGTTAACACTAGGTGACTATTGGAGAAGTTGTCTTCGGCCATGTAGCTTTGAAGTCCTGCAAGGCTAAAAAAAAATGTGGTAATTAGGTAAACTTTCAGAGTACTTAGGACACTACATTCTGTATGATTTTATTTATATATGATTAAAGTCACCTTTTATTCAGTATTTGAAATAAACATGTCTAATTTTTAACTCAAATTAATATTTAAATAAAAATTGACAAAGGTTTTATATTCGATTCTTAAAATTATATTGCCAGAACCTTTGGGAAGGAAAAATAAAACTTAACACAAATAACGAAGAAGGCTGTTTCCTAAAAGAGTAAAAGCAGCTATGATTACTAGTTTAATTAGCAAGTTGACAGTTTTAAAGAAAGGAAATTATGTGTGTGTGTGTGTGTGTGTGTGTGTGTGTGTGTGTGTGTGTTTAATTTTATTTAAAATAAAAATACTATTAAAATTATGTGGAAAATGAAAAATTTATAACAATGCTTTGAAGTGTCTTTTTTCCACATAATGTCTAATTAAGGTTTGCAGATATCACAAGGCTAAGCGGAATGGTATTAATTATTACTTGAAAATGATTTTGTGTATATATATGAAATCATCTTCAGTGTTTCTTATGGGTTTGGTGCTCTTTTCATTATTTTATACTTTTATGGCCTTATCTTAATCTTCTGGTTCCCTTCCTGCCACAAAGGTTATTTCATAGTGCATTGTTGCTATTGATTTTCCTTTCTATTTCTTTCTGAGAGTAATTCTACAGAAGTTGCTGTGTAAACATCACAGGAAATAGAAGCAATCATTCTGTTTTAAGATGAAATTTTACCCTGACAATGTTTATAAGTAGAGTTTTACATTTAGGAGATTGCAAACTATATATAAGGTTTATGAAGAGCTTCAAGAATTCATTTTCTTGGTTTGAGTTAACTTGTCAAAGAAAGCAATTTTATTTGATACAAGTGCCAGTAATAATGTTTTCTCCTTAACACCATATAAAACACTGCCTAGTTCTTATGTAGTTTATTGCCCTGAGTGATAGATCAGTTTCATGAAACCAAAACATAGAAATAAATTTGAATGAATGAAGAGCAGTTTGGGCAAAACTTTGGTCAAGATAACTAATTTGTTACTGAGTTGTATGAAAAAGCTGGTATCTTTAATATAAACAACTGGTAATTTTCAAATCAAGTGGTCAAACTAAGTCATTCTGTTACCTCCTTTTCACAACTTTCTTCATAATGATTTCAGACATATTTTCTTTGTCTTATATTCTTATTCTTACTGGATTGAATCACAGAGTGATTTGCATAAGAAAGTTCCTTTCTTCCTTGTTTAGCAAATTTGAGCAACTTCTATGTGCCTGGCACTAACCAAGGGAAAAAATAAGCAAGGTTGTTGTATTATTAGGATTCCACTGTCTAGACCTTATAATTAATATTCTATAACATATTGCTGACTGTCAAGACAGATATACACACATTTTTATTTTATTTTTTACTATTTTGGATGCTATAAGTCTTTGCCGATCACAGAAGCAGGTTTCACCAAGAAATAACTAGTCTGGGTCTATGAGGAAAAGTAGTTTTTCTGTAAAAATTCTCTCCATTCTCTCTCTGCTATTGTTGGGTCCTAGCCCCTCTGCCAGGGACTAGATCTCCTTGGATGCTGGGTATTAGAAGATGGAAAAGACATGAGAAGTCATAAGGATATAAGAGAGTCTTTATTGCAGCTTAAGTAGACATTGCTACAAAGGAGTCTTTATATAAAACAGTCCAGTAAAGTGGTCCTTGCTAATACAGTAGCAAATACAGGAGCCATCCTAGGAAAACCAGCCAGGACTGGATGGTTAGTAATACATCTTCCCCATAATGCAGCCCCTAACATAGGAGCTATACAGGAGCCGGCCTAAGCAGCCTCACATAATAGCAGCCCCTCACTGGCTGGTCAGTAACACACTTTATACTTCCTTAGACAAAAGATGCTTCTCGCCAAATGGTGACCTCAGTTTTTTGGGTTATAGAAGGGCATGCTGGCGCAGTGTATACAGTGTAACTGCTGTGTCCTTGCACCTGCGTATGGCAGCTTAGCCTTGAACATCCTGATTAGGATTCCCATGCTCAAAGTGGCCTTGAACATCCAGTGTACACTGACTGATTAGGGTTCCCACAGATATGAAGGAAGTCATCTTAAGAAACAAACGTAAGGATGCACCTCACCTCAGGGGTATATGCAGTCCTAGTCAGCCTGATATTCTCAACATTTTTAATCCGTGGCTTGAATGTGCCCATTGAATTGAGTCCCTGGAAACACCAGGCTACTCTTTGGAGAAGCATGCATTAGTCTGGAGCCAAATGATTTGAATAGGCGTATAAATTGAAATATGTTAAATCTAATTGAATTCCTGTTCATACGTTGCCACAAATTCCTTGTTACCTCAGTTTCCTCATAAGTGGAATTTAATTCATAGTTCTTGCTCCCCCTAATTTACAGAGCCATTATGAAGACGAAGTAAGAGAATAGTTGAAAATACTCTTTTTAAAGTTAAATTTATTATGCAGATGGGTGGTGGGCGGTGTGGTGACATTAGCTGTAAAGTACCACTGAAGTACTACAGACTGTCCTGGCAGTTATGATAGATTAGGACAGATTGTGTTTCTAGGATAGGTGTATGAATTGAAATGAGACATGTCAAATCTAATTGTTCCCCAGAAATACTATTACAATAGGAATTACATTCTGACCAATAACCTAATATCCAAAATTATAGATACTATAATATATGCCATCTGTAATTAAGTATTAAGTGAATTTTTCACATTAAAATAGGCCATTATTCAATTAATAGCTTTCTCTAAGAAATGGGGTATATAATTTTAAAAAGCCCAGGAAATAATCCCACACTGTTGTATTTAATATTAAAAAACTATAGGGGTTTCTATAGTATAATCTTCTAAAAAATGTTTGACTTACTTTTATTGAAATAAAACAATCTTGGTAGTGTTTGACAGGAATCACAGAGAACACTCTGGGATTTTTTTTGTCCACTTAATTCTTTTTTGAGCAATTGTTTAAGATATATTTAGGGTATATTAACATGCTCACATTTTCTTATTGTCAATATTCCTGAAACAAATTGCTGATTTATCTTTCTGTAACAAAATACTTTTTTCCCCCCTTCAGTAATCATCTATTTCATGAGTACTAGCAATTGTATCTAACTGGATATAAGAAAAAGCATAAACCCTTGATCACACTTTGATTCTTATTGCTTCATGATATCAAAAAGCAAAGGTTTGGCTTGAGTTGTAACCCAAACCCAGAGGTTATTTATTGCTGAGTTGGTTGCAGAATCTTCACAAGTCACAAATCCTGCATGTTCTCTCACTTATCAGATGATAATAATGATGAAAACAATGCTTTTTTTTCCTTTGGAAACTTTGAGCATAATTGGTTGTAAAATAATGAGGACACATTTTTCACAAACACACCAAAACTTGGACATTGAAGAATTTTTTTTTTTTTCTGACACAGCAGAATCATGTCACTCAATGTAATTTTGCACCTCTCTCCTGTATTAGTAACCAGCCGGTCACAAAGTAAAAGTTCTCATTATTTTATAACAAGGAACCACCCCTCTTTCTCTCAAGATGATTTCTCTAGTTCTTTGCCTCTTTGTATCTCCACTTTCATAGCTTTTTCTTAAAGGCAGAGGATTCCAATGAAAGGAGAGGGCTGCATCCTTGAATAGTTTCTTCAACTATCAATCTTGAAGCTGCTTATTACTCAGCTTACATTTTATCTACTAAACTCGAACTTTCATACTAGCAGTTTGAGCCTTAACTACAAATTATTTTTGGACCATTAGCTGCTTTTTTAATTGCACTCTACTTACTGAGAGACAATGCAGAAGAGTTGATCTTTTGAAATAAATCTCTTGTTTTGAGAGGTGTTTTGGTTCTGTGGAGGCCAAAAAAAAAAAAATACTCTGAAATTGTCCAATGACAGAATGGCACATTGATACAGTTTATAAATCCTGCAAATAGTCAAGATCTGAACATTGTTATCTCGGTGAAATTCCATTCTGAACAATATGTTTTGAAACTTCAAAATAATTCACCGAAGATGGAACACAGGATGTTTGCCTGTGTTGGTTTCGAGGCTACTTTTGAGCAACTGCTGTCAAATTCTGTAAACACATCGAGAAGCAACTGATCAGTTTCATGACTGTGATCTTATCCAGTCTGGCCCCCTTGCTATTTCAGCAGAAGTATACAGCATATTGTTTTAATTCTTAAAAAAACAAAAAAAAAGACTTTCATTCCTGGCAGCAGCATTTTCTATCTCTCTGGTCAACATTGGCAGCTGTTCATTTTCTGCTCGAGTGAACTTATAGGATGGCGGTTATCTTGCATGTGATGAGTGCTAGGTGATCTTTGGCTGCCCCAGCTTAGACAATTTTTGTCCCATCCCGACAAGAAAATCTTCACTATCTCCTTGGACCCCTAATAGTATTTTATAGAATCGGTTGTTTCTTTCTAAATGCCAAAAAAGTCTATCATTTAATAAACAGTTTAACCAAAACGTGGTGCAGAAGGAATTGTTAACCTTTTCTATGTTAAGAAGCCCAGTGTCTCCAAACATTTGCCCTTATTACAAACCGCATTTTGCCAGTGATGGTATAAATACTATCATGTAAAATAATACAGCAGAAAGCAGTCAGTGACTTAACACACAACTTCTTGGTTTCCCCAGAATAGGAGGTCTTTGTTCCTTTCACAAGGAAATTTCGTTTTTAATTACATTAATCAATTAGACACTTCATAGTAAACCATTTACTTTGTAAGAAAAATCAGGATCAGGACATTAACACTGTGATCATAACGTCAAGGACCCTTTCTTCCTCTTCCAATTGTGCTAGACATCATCACCCTGTTCCAACATAATTTAATTTCTTTTGGTGTTTTATGAAGTAAATGCATGTAAGAAAATGCACTGCCTATGAATGTCAGCAAACAGTGATAAATAGCTTACCTAGGAAATGTGCTACACATAAATGGATTAAAGCTGGAGAATATTTAGCTGTGCACTTTGTACTACATTCACATCCTGCTCGGCTCTGTAGAAGGGTGTGTAAGAATGTAGAAAGACAAATGTACCAGTGGTGTAGATGCCATCTATACAGATTAGTTCTGAGTTCTCAGTATTAGTGACTGGTTTGTGAGAATACAATTCTACTTCTTTGCCAGCAATTCCTGGGTGATAACTGATAAAATGCCCACCCTTTGTGGCTCAAACATCCCCTGAATTCTTCATTCATTTCACAAGCAGATGGCTCCCGTGGAAGTAAAATCGGCTCCATAACATGAGTGATGCCTATCTATGTTCATGAGATCAATTTCTCTGGCAATCACTTTTTTAGTAAACTTATTGTTGTGACATTGATTAATATGATTATATGGGTTTCAGGTGTCCATTTCCATGATCCATGTCTCTATATGGGTCATGGAAATGGACACTTGAAACCTATATAACCTATTAACCCAAAGTCAAATCTTCAGCAATAAGAAGAGATGGAATATTGTGATTAGCGACCGCATGGATGGACCTTGAGAATTAAGTCAGACAGGAAAAGTTCAGATTTCACTCATATGTGGGTTATCAAACTGAAAACAACAAATGGAAAAAAACAAGAAAAACAAACAAAAATTCATAGACAAAGACAACAGTATGGTGGTTACCAGAGGGAAGGGGGTGGGGGTAGTAAAGGGTAAAAAGGGAGAAATATATAGTAATGGAAGATGAGCAATCTATTTTAAAAATTATGTTTAACAAACAATAAATGGCCTCTTCTGTAGCAATATCTTTCCTCTTTTCTGCTCTGCTGCTTCAGGCAAAAGCGGCCCATTGTTTAAAGGCCTCTATTTTCACTACTTAAAAGCTGTGGTCTCAGGAAAGACATATTCTTAATACAAACTTGGAAAATAGGCTTTCAAGCCAGAGGTGACTGTACCCACCATGTAATTTAATCCCCCCTTGGCACATACATGCCAAGAGAAAGGCGGATGTTAGCGGTATACACTTTCTCTGGGTCAGTGCTCTCTGTGGACCTAGGAATTATCACATTCTTCAGAACGCAGATCAGTCCTCAGACAACAATTATAGGTCAGGCTTTAAAATGGCATATATGTACTCATTCCAAATGATGACACTTTGCTTCTGAGACTCTGATTAAACTCTGTGTCCTTTTAGCCTTTGACAATGTGAACATTAGCATTAGGGACACTTTTGGTTGACAATTCTAAATCATACAATAGGCAAAGAGAAAGAGGAATGTGCCAATGTTTGCAACCTTTTCGGAACGTCATTGGTCCTCTGGGTAGGCAGGTGCATGTCTAGAGTTGGACATGTGTGCTGGAAAAGAACAACAACTAACCTCCACCAAATAGTGATGAGAATGACATTAGCAATTTATCTATTGGAGAAACCGGACTTTGTTTTTCCTTCATGTATTTGTGAAATAGTACTAATAAGAGCTAATATTTATTGAGCAATGCAGCAACTGCTCTGCTTGAATAAATTAAAACAACAACAACAACAAAAAAAGCAGCCACCTTAGACTTAAATAAACTCTATTAGCCTTGGATTTATTAATGAGGAAACTGACACTCGGGGAGGCTAAGTAACTTACCAGGTCACATAGTCAATACATGGTGGAGCTGCCTGCCTCTGAGGCACACACTTATTACTCTAACTATCTCAGCAAGTATCTAGGTTCCAACTTAAAAAATACATATATTTGTTTAGTACTCACCGGTACTTCATTCTCATCTGTGCTACTTTTGCTCTTTAAACATGCATGTGCTTCTGGAAGTATATTACTGAAATGAATATGAGAATGGAGGCATCTGAAAGACAGCAAGCACCGTTCTCCCAAATCATGACTGGAGAGCTTGTAGAACAATGCACCGTTAGAAATAGTTTTGAATCTCAAAGGTCTCATTTCAGCCCAGGATCAATTTCACATCCAGACTCTATTTGTCAGCTAGGATTTCTTTTACTGAAGACGAGAAGCTCCTGTGCATCCGTCAAATAGGCTTCATCCCTAAACCTGAAAACTCCCAGTGTTTTGAAAGACACCATGGGATCTCCAATTAAGACAATCATGCTTTTTGTATTTGCTTTTTCTGAAAGAATAAAGTGTGAAGTTAAAGATATTTCTCATGGTAGAAACTTGCAAAGCCAAGAGTAATTGGAATGGCTTTCCCCCTAATTTTGCAAATGAGTTAGAGAATGAATGCAATCATTGGGAAGTCTTTGAGGGTAAGAATTGCAAGTATATTGTAGGAATTCTGAGTTTTGTATGACGAGGATGGTGTTGATAATGTAGGCGAAAGTTTTATTATTGCTGTATGTAACTTCCTATTACAACCAAGTCATTGAGCAGTACTAATTTTACCAACGGATCAAAGAATCACCTTCTCTCTAGATAGAACGTCTATTTTCAGCTGCCCTTTTCAGCTCTCTCTTACCCTAGGGATGCAAGTGTCCAGAGGTAGACCATATATAGAGAGTGCACTAAAATATTTCATTTTCAAACACAGTTATCTTGATATTTAGTTATCTAAAAAATTTAAGAAAAGCTATCTGGACTCTTCTACATTGCTGGGTCTGCACCTAGGGGAAGTGTGGCCAGAGGCAATCGACTATTCATAAAATAATTTGATTAATCCTTTTGTATTCACTGTTTTCTGATCACTGTATTCAGTAAAAATTCATTGATACTACTACTTAAAAAGCATTGTGAGTATGGAGGATACAGTTAAACATAAGGCATGTGCCTTGTCTTCTAGGTGTTTGCATTGCACTTTTCCTGACAATCTTCTAAGGCACTTACTTGAAGGAATGCAGCATCCACCCCAGTTTCCTCCTAGCCGAGTGGAATGATTGCAATCTTAATAAATAGAAATTTGGATAACTACAATGCTTGCTGAAACTCTGACCTCTAAAGATACCAGCTATGAGAAGGATCTTTTATCATTTAACTGAGATATTTAGTAAGTATGTATAGAGTACCCACCAAACAGAGGAATCTGTGCTGAATGTCGTAGGGGAAATGTAATGGGATATAACCAAGACAGGTTTTTTTTTCTGAGATATTCTTTATATAGGAACTAAACATATTTAAAAGTTCATAATATAATGTAGTGTAAGTAAAATGAGTAGCAGAGATTATAAATGCTAAGTACATTCAAAGGAGTAATAAACTTAAAGGTTATACAAAGGCTGCCCAGAAGACTGACTTAAAGTATGGAGATATAGGATTTCAATGGATGAAAAGGGTAAGGAGACGAATTTCAGGTGCGGTAAGGTTTTGAAACATGTATCATTCAGAAAGAACTTGATTTGTGTATACTGGCTTTTAGCCCAAATATAAAAGCTTTGTTTATTTAAACTATTTTAAACCTAAATGTAAAAGCAATAGAAGGAAAAAAATCAAGATATAACCAGCTACTTTTTCTTAATACCCTGGTTCTGTTAGGGTTTAGGCTCATACAAATAGCAAAATTAGATTTCTTTCTCACTATTTTTCATTCACTAGTGTATTATTCATTCAGTACTTAATTGTGTTCAGCCCTGTGCTATGTGCTTTATATTGAGAATAGCCCTGAAGAGTAAAATAGCTCAGTCCAAGGAAAACATTACAGATGCCAGTTGGGATTTGTGGGTTGAGCAAGGGGAAGGCCACGCGGTCCCGCTGAGGGATGTATAGACTGATTGTACAAATGTAGTTTCAGCTCTTGGAGCTATAGTCCCTTCCACTCCAGGCACTTACACCAACTTAAAGTTTGCATGAATCTTTTTAACAACGGTGCTGAGTTGAGCAGAGCTCAGATGTTTTTTCAGTATATTCTAGTGTTTACTCTCATAAACATTTTGTAAGAGATATTGGAGATAATTGTGCTTTTTACCACTAATTTGTTTAAATTAAAGATATATCACTCTACCAGATATCCGTAGGTAGAATCATGTGAAATTACTTTGTCCAAATCAGATATGCTAAGGAATTCTAAAGTGCAACGTCAATGGGAAACCATCCTATGCTTAATGTTAAAATGTCTGAATGTCTTGAAAAATCAGAGAAAATAAAATTCTATTTTTTGGAGATGATGCCATTTTTGGAGAAAATTTCTCATGATAAGATATAGGCATAAAAATGAGACCCATGTGGAGTATTGGATGAGACTTCAGTGGAGAGAAAGAAATTTAAGGAAAGGAAGAGGGAGGAGTATAAGGGGTGACAATGAATCTGTTAGAAGGGTGTCATGATGCAAAGAAGTGGAATAAAGCAAATACACATGAGAAAAATAATTACTGATGAAAAAGATATAGAATACGGAATGAGGAATTAGAAAGCTTTATTATAATACCAATCAAAAAAAGGAATAATACTTCTCTCCTATGGGTAGGCATCAGTCTGCTCAATATTTGAAGTTATAATTGAGTCTCATTGTTCATTGACCAGATCTCTTCTCATTTAGCTTCACAGCAACCTTCAGTAGCAGAAAAATTATCATCTAGAAAACCTTAATGAAATAGGTGACTTAGTCTTTTAAAATATTTAGCATTCTGTATATAACTCAACAAATACATCCTTCACAATTATTTTTCATTTTATAAGAAAATGCTCCTTGTGTTAATCTGATAGTCATTTTTTAAAATTTCTTGTCCTGCTGCACAGCAATACTCTCTAAACACCTTTTTAAAAAATTATGTGACATTAGGACATATGCTGTTACAGAATTTGAAAGCTGAACCTCTAGCAAATTGAAAGTACCTCCAGTTTAAACCAGATTTCTCACTTGTAACATTAAATTAAAAGCTGTCGGAAAGGAAGATATTATTAAAAGAGCATTGTACTTTTAATGGGACCAGAGCCAGTTCTATATTTCAAAGTTCCTTCAGTGAACAGTAGGACATTTCTTTCTCTTTGATTTTATTTCCTAAATCTAATTCTTTTTTTTAATGTAGCTAAATCTAATTCTTTCTCACTAATGATTAAAACGTCTTTTATACTTTTATTCTCCAGGAATATAGTAGCTCCTCCTTCCACTGCTCCCATGGAAAACTGCCACAAACTGTAACTGGACAGTTGTCCCTACTAGAAGCTTATTATTAAGAGTAATTAAAATTCGAGGTTTCTTCCATTCCCCCAAGTGTTAACTAGAATATAAGGTCAGATTCCAGTCATCTTGATAATAGAGAAAATTCAAGATGTCAGGCTCCCATCAAAATTATGCAGTCAAAAATATGCTATGATAATCTGCAGTTCCCGTTTTTATGGATGAACTAGAGGCCCTGTGCACGAATTCATGCACCGGTGGGGTCCCTTGGCCTGACCTGTGGGGATCAGTGGATCTCCATGCCGCCGCAGCCTGGCCTTACCCGCCAGCTTGTCGGGCTCCAGCCCGCTATCCACATCAATCCCGCACAACATGAAGTAGTGCGCGAAGTGGCAGGGGCCAGGGAGGACCCCAAGCCTGGGCTGGGCCCGGTGCCGCTCCTGCTCAGCTCATCCCAGCCCTGCTGTGTCTGCCTCCACCACCGCTGGAGCTGGTGGGGGGCGCATGTCTGCAAGAGAGGCTTGTGCCACCATAGCTGCGCTCGCCAGCCCTGAGCCCAGCATCTGGCCTGTCAGCTGAGTGGTGCTCCCCCTGTGGGAGTGCACTGACCATCAGGGGCAGCTCTTGCGCTGAGCATTTGCCCCCTGGTGGTCAGTGCATGTCATAGCTACCAGCCAGTCCTCTGGTCGTCCAGTCGCTTAGGCTTTTATATACATATATAAAACCTGAGTCAGCACCCATTCCTATTTTAAAAATGTATGTGAGTTTAAGACAGTGATGTGCAACCTTTTGAGCTTGGTGTGTCAAACTTCGCCAAAAAACTGAGCATAACTTGGGTAGTGTGTCACTTTGAGGAAAAAACATTATTTTGCAAATGTTTCATCCTCAGGAGCAGCAAATGTTTCATCCTCGGCATGCGGCTGCCTCAGCGGCCGCGTGTCATCAGAAATGGCTACGCGTGTCAGTGCTGACACGCGTGTCATAAGTTCGCCATCACTGGTTTAAGACATTGTGCCCCTTTCCCTTTGGTATTTACATTTTATGACTGATCTTCCAGAGTGAAACAACATATTCTGTTTCTGAGGAGTATGGGTAACATTTTGCAGTGTGAGAGGTCATTGAAATCTTACCAGGAGATAGGAAGCTGCTCTCAGGCTGACTCAAACTCAATGTATAATCGTAGAACAATATACAACCTCAACTGTATAATAATATAATGACATTATTTATATCATCAGCATATTGTATGTTGGGTGTCCCCCAAAATGTATACACACACTTGGAATAATTATGAAGGCAGTGTTTATTAAAATACAATTCATTTTCAAAATGGGGCTATCAGTGTTCAATGTGTGCATACATTTTTGGGTGACACCCTGTATATTAGATATATAATTAATAAAATACCTGCACATGCATAGCTGATGAGTTTTCCATATTAAAATGTTTATTCCATTAAACAAGCCCTATATTTTTTGCAGGCTGATTTTCTTCCTAACATAAATTTTAACTACTAGTTGAGTAAGGAAAATTTTAATTTTTTTTTAGTTATCCCTTTTTGTTTTCAGATTTAAGTTAAATGGGGTTTTCATATAAGAACACTGATAGCCCCATTTTGAAAATGAATTGTATTTTAATAAACACTGCCTTCATAATTATTCAAAGTGTGTGTATACATTTTGAGGGACACCCAACATACAATATGCTGATGATATAAATAATGTCATCATTAGGTAATAAAATGTGGGTGAATGCTAACATATATTTTACAAATTCAGTGACTATTATCTTTCTAGCATCTCCTTGGGGCCTCTCCTTTGTGGTTACTACCTAGAAGTCTGTTAATGACATCAAGAATGGCATTGGGAAGGATTGGGCTCCAGGTGTTACCGGTATATGTAGTGATTTGTGGGTGGGGAATACCCCACCTTTGTGGGAGAACAGCTTTCTCTGTCACTAGCTTGGGTAAATATAATCTACTTTCCAAGAACAAATGTTCTATGATCAGAGGAGCTCTGAGAAACTAAGTCCCACAGGGAGGGTAGAAACATACTTGGCCATATAGAATTCCAAGAAATACCATTAAAAACCATACTGACTAAACTTATATTAGCATATAAGCTATCTAATTTCAAATACTCTTTTTCCCTTCTATTAACATGACCTAGAATGTGTTTTCCTGTTATAACAATATAGGATCTATTCCAACTCAAGGACATACTCCATATGGCATTTGCCACTTAGCGATCTCATCTAAACATTTATGGTACAATGGAATCTAACTTAACATAAGTGCTTTGGAAAGACACAGTTTTATTTAATTTATGGTTAAAAGAAATCTCTTAAAATATTTGTATTTTTGGAAATTACTATAAATAATTATATCTTTCTATTGGGTATTTATTATCCTAGCAAACATCTTGATATTGCTTTTTGAAGATTTAAGGTACTGTAACTCTAGAATTTCATTCTGTCACTGATCACTATTGCACAAATACTAAGGAAGTAGATAGAATGCATATTTAACATATAAAAATGTTGGGCCGAAACCGGTTTGGCTCAGTGGATAGAGCGTCGGCCTGCGGACTGAAGGGTCCCGGGTTCGATTCCGGTCAAGGGCATATACCTTGGTTGCGGGCACATCCCCAGTAGGGGGTGTGCAAGAGGCAGCTGGTCGATGTTTCTCTCTCATCGATGTTTCTAACTCTCTGTCCCTCTCTCTTCCTCACTGTAATAAATCAATAAAATATATTTTAAAAAAATGTTGGAATATACTTCTACTGAACTTACTATTATAAGTTCAGTAGAAATATATTTCTACTGAATATATTATTTCAATGTTTAATAAAATTAAAATTTAGGAAAAAGTCAGTTAGTGGAAGTAAGTGTGTGTGTGTGTGTGTCTGTCTGTGTGTGTGTGTGTGTGTGTGTGTGTGTGTGTGTGTTCTGGCCAATTGAGGTTTTCTTCATTGAGCTTGCATAGGCTTCCTGTTCATCCTATGGCACTGTTGAGTCTATTCAGTGGCCATTGAAATTCTTATATTTGCATTGGACTGCCCAAGCATTGGATAAATGTGGGGGTCAAGGGAGCTTGATTGAAAAAAAATTTACCTTAAAAAATCGACATAATGTAGTAATGTACTTCACAGTATTAGACTTAGTATGGCTGAAACATTATCTCAAACTGTTTTTACAATAATTTTTTTCTAAGTTTTTTTAGAAGCTCTGTGTATTTACTTGGAAATCCATAGTTACTAGTGTGGTTAAAACCTGTGTGGAATGAATTATGACGATCATAGTTGCCAGTTTAATCCTCTTCCTGCTCTCCTCTTACACACACATAGAGATAGCTTTTCAGTTATTAAATATTTTTTGATCATCAATTTCACCAATTGTTTTTTTTTAAATGATTTTATCATTCATCCAACTTTCCAAAAAGTGTTTACCAATTCTGGAAAAATGATACAATTAATTCCATCAGACTATTTTGTGGTCCCTAGACTATTGACAGGAATTCACTGTAAGCATATAAAATAAGGCTCACCAGTCCATAGCACCATAGGTAACTTACCAGGAGGCAAACAGAAATTTTCCTAAGTTCTTAAATACAAACAAAAAAAAAAACCTGCCCTCTACCGTAGTAGAAAATATCTTCACTCCCTCATATACTGGATATTTAATCTTAGCTCATTCATAACTCCAAAACATTTTGTTATGCTCTTTCTGAATCCAATATATATTAGAGGAAGTAGTACCCTTTCATGATATTGAAATGGCATGATCTTAAGCACAGTGCTTATATAACCCCTGTAGGTGGCAGTATGTGCCAAGAGCTTTTGTGTGGCACTACTTTTTCCCCTAGCTTTCCTGTTTCTCTTTCAGATTGTTGTCTTGGGCAGTCAGGAAAATTCACAGGAGCCATGAATATATAAATGAATGAAATAAAAGAGCAAAGATATAGCCAGAGCAAAGGGGGGCAAGGCTCAGGTAGGGCTTGAAACTGAAGGGAAAAGAACAGACACACGTGAAGGAAAATTACTGGCTGATTCAGTGTGTCCCCCTTACTACTGTCTAGTTTAAAAAAAGCAGAAACTGAGTATTTTGCAGATCCCTGTTTCCTAACCAGATCCTCCCCAGAAACCTCCAAAATCAATGTGGCTATAATTTGAAAGAAAATTCTGCTATAATTGCATTGAGATGGAAATGACAGGGAACAATTTATTTCTCATCAAAGGAACCAATATTGTATCAGTAGCTTTTGGAGGCCAATGTTTTGCTTGGTTTAGTTCTCAATCTACCCTAGGGATGTAAATGGAAGAGGAGAAAAAACATGTAGACATAGTTTTGGAGAATGTTAAAATACTTTTGTAAAATTCTGATGGAGTCTTGTTAAAATTGGTATCTATAGGCTATAAAATCTTAAATTTCTATTGGAATCATGTTAAAATTAACTGTAGATTCTATAGAGCTTTGAAAGGATTTTGAAGGTTAATCAGTAAATTCATAAAAAGCGTTGACTCGGGGCAAAATACTTACACACTAAAGTGTGATAAGCATTGACGGTCATCAACAGAGATGTTATAGTCTAGATAAGAAGCCAAGACACAATAATGCAGTCATTATGTGATAATGAACAATGCAAGAGAGGTCAAGGTGGGTCTGTATGAAGGAGATGGACAGCAATTACTGTTCAAATCCTGAGAAGAACAAATTACTAATTTGAAATTCAGGGTTCCAGGAGGAAGTTGGCCCTGAAGGGTGACAAGAATTGAGACTGGGGAAGAGACAGGTTTAAGGCATTTGAGCTGAGTAAACATGGCGTTGGAGCCTGGCAATAGTCCTGCAAGCTTTAGAAAATGGGAACTAGATCTGTCTAATGAGAATGGATGGTCTGTGTCTAGAAATGGGAAAATGGTTGAAACAGTCCGGTAGCACCAGACTGTGGATGTTGAATGCCTGACTTACATACAATCTTAGATGGGTCATGGAGAGTCACTTAAAGTTGGTTTTGTAAGGGAGTGATATGTGAGTGGGAGATTTTTTAAAGGAAGATTAATCTGGCTATAGGGCAGCTGCACATTTGCTGCTCTCTCTCTGTCCTTAGATAATAAATGGATTTCTAAGAGTTACATAGCCTCGCCCTTGTTTGGGATCTGGGTTCATTTTAATTATACTCAAATCACCCCATAATAAATGAGTGTCTTCCAGCCAAGAGTGTCTCTAAATTCCCTTGATAGGATGATCCATTGCCTGAGTGTCCTTGTGTAGCTATAAAAATTTTCATATTATTTAACCTAAATTCTCCCCCACTGTGCTCAAGCACATCACTTTCTGATTTGTACCCACTAAAGAGATGAATTGGTCAATGTTCCCTGTCACATACCCTTTTATATATTTATAGATAATTCTCTTACTTCTTCTTCCTGTGATGTGTTTCCTTCCTTCCTCTCATCCATCCCTACATCTTCTATGTTCATATTTCTTGGTTTAGTTCTCAACCTAACATTGGATCATATTAAATGTTCCCAGGCTTATGAAGAAGAGAACAAAATACATTTATCATATTGGAAGTGAGTAGCCACTGATGCCTTTAGACAGGGAACACTCTCTTTTGTCTGTAATAGCCCTATTTCTCCCCATTCATATTTTAAAACGTTGTTCTTGACACTACAGAAGCTGTCCTAATGGTTGGATAAATACATAATGCATTGGACCCTCTCAGAATTCCTTTAAGATGTCTAACAATATATGGTAGTATTCTTCACTTGGTGTTGCAGTGGTTATCAGATGTTATAGAAGAACTAGAGGCCTGATGCACAAAATTCATGCAAGAGTAGGCCTTCCTTCCCCCAGCTACTGGCATTGTCTTCCTTCTGGCACCCGGGACCTGGGCTTCCCTCACAGCCCCAGCTTTACCCGAAAGGTTGCCTGGAATGTCCAGTCTAATTAGCATATTATGCTTTTATTATTATAGATTAGGGGCCCAGTGCATGAATTCATGCACCTTGAAAGGAACTGTGAGCCGTGAGGCTGTGGTGGGCACAGGGGCAGATCTCAGCCCATTCTCCATGCTCCCACCCGGCCCTTCCCACTGTGGCCCGAGGTTCCCTGTCTGCTGGCAGCCCCACTCCCACTGCCGCTCCCACGGGCTAACAGTGCCAGCCCCGCTCATACCCTCTGATGGTGCGAGTGGGGCTGGCTCCATCAGCGGGTGCAAGCGGTGGCTGCTGCCCTGATCACCCCTCAGGAACAAGGAGAGGTAGAGAAGCCCTGAGGGCCTATTGGGGCTGGCAGCGTGAGTAGCGGCTCCAGCAATGGCTGCGGGTGCGAGTGAGGCCAGCGCCAGCAGTGGGTGTGAGCACCCAGTGGGACCGTAGCACATGGGAGCAAAGAATTTTCAATAACCAACAGAGGCTCTCCCTGATGACAGCGACTGGTGCCCTGCCTTAGTCTGGTGCCCCCGCTTACCTGTTCTACCATCCCACTGTGGCCAATGCCTGCCATATTCCATGCTCTGCCTCCTGCTGCCGACGCCCGCCATTTTCCGCACACGTCCCCTGTGCAGCACGCGTCATAGCAACTGGTTGTTCGATTGTTCTGGTTGTTCTGCCGTTCGGTCTATTTGCATATTAGCCTTTTATTATATAGGATGACATGGCCAGCTTCTGAAAAAGGACTCCTTGATCATGTGCTAAGGTTCCTGAATCAGCAGGTTTGGGAATTGTGTTTTTTTCAAAAACACCACAGCTGATGGTAATGCATTTGTTATTTGGATCATATAGATTAAAAAGTTCTTGTACCTGTTGGTCAGGCATAGCTTTTCCTTCACTGATATAAATAATTTAAATTTCAGTATTAATCATTTTAAAGTAAAAAGTTCTAGGGGTGGAGTTAATCATCTCATGCTATATTTTTTAATCTATATCCTCATTATTAGACATTAACTTTGTGTCTGATATTTTGCTATGATAAATAATTCTTGGATGGATATTCTTGGAATTTATTTTAAAAGAAAAAGAAAAATTCTGCACTAGCCCAATTATTAAGTATGTCTCAGTCTTATTTATTTTTTAAAATTAATTGTTGGTAAAACTAAATATACTCATATATGTTAACACTTTCAGTTCCCGCTCCCATTTATCTGTCATTAAAAACTGTTAAACTTGGATAATAACATATTTTTTCCACAGTGATTCTTTTCTGTTACTTTGAAAAGGCTCTTACAAAATTTTTCCTTTGTACTGATAAAATAGTCTATATAATTGGTCTAGGATGGGTGAAATTAAAAAGTCCCAATTACATCTAAAGTTCCACAACCATCGCCACTTGCAATTTGTACCAAAACAGATGTAACTGATGTTTAATGATATTTACCAGATAGTTAGTAGCGTTTTCTTTCCTTTTAAAATACACGATATTGCTGGCAAGCTATTAATTTATCTGTTTGATATTGAAAAGAACAGAATTTTTTGACTGCCTATCATACATTTGCTTTACCTTTGTCTAGCAAAAAGTAACTGTTGAATCTACCTACTTAATCTCCTTGTAGTGGGAAACTAATGAATGTTTTTGATTAATGAGCTGATTGTCATTATTCTAGAAGGGGTAACATTAGTTCAGGTTCATATGATGGCCTATGTATTAACTTTATTTCTCCTCCTATGACTTTGAGAATTTTATACATTTACAAAATGGACTCTTGACCTTTGATCTTCACTCTCAGCTCTCATCTGATTTCTTTGGCCCACATTTCTAAGAACCATCCCATTCGAGGAGTCTGAATTTTATGGCTCACATTCCGTGTTATTAAACACATGTATCACTTTGGTTTTATGACAAACTAATGGGACCATTGTTCCTATTCTTCAGAAGGTTGTTCTTTGGGGACCTTTTGAGTGTGGAGAAGAATGGAACAAGAAAATAAGATGGCTTTAAGTCTGATCATGAGAGGGCAGCGCTGCTCACAAGAAGGCCATTCACTGTTAAGTGTTTTAGTACACTTTAAGAGACAGTCTGAGGAATTGCCAGCCTTACTTTAATTATGACCAACATTTAAATTCTATTCAAAGTTAAAACTAATAGAGAAAGAAACATAAGTAAAAGGTGTGTGACAGAGAATAAAACAAGGGGGTTTCACCTTCCGATAGCTGACAGAGGGCAGTGAGAAGTGGTAATTCACATTCTAATTCTATGTCATAGGCTTTTCTAAATTCATCTCTTTCTAACCACAGATAACATTAAAGAATTAGTATTAATGTGTTTCAAATGGCTTAATGAATTACTTTTCCTTTTTTGCCCTGACCACCAAAGGTTCCTTGAAAGAGATGGAGCATATCTCTCTTCATTTAGAGAGAATTTTAAAATCTTAGAAACCAGAATGATTGAATTGTATACCCAATCACACCCACGCCCCCATCCCAATTCATCTAAGTTGAGAGATCCCTTAAGTGGGGTTCTGTTTTCAAAGTCTATATCCTTGTCAAATTGTTTTTAAAATTTCAGCTACATTTATTTGGAGAAAAATGGTGAATAGGTTTTTCTGTAAGTTTTCAAGGCTGCATCAATATTTTTTTTATGACAGCTTTTTGTTAAAAAGAGTGGTTTAGTTTGGCTTAGAATTATACAAGTCTAATCAAGTAATTCAAAGTAACATGAAAAAGTATAATGTCTCATTTTCTCTCAGAGGACAAATTAGTTTGTTTCAGGAAAAACACACATTATAAATAGAACAACAAAACTAAGCTTTCCTTTTCTCTTTTAAAAAAGTCACTTTTCATACATCCTTTCATAAAGAGCCTACCATCTTTTCCACTCTCAATCAAAATCAAATCTACTTTTCTCTCCAGCTAATGAATTATGAATGGCAGGCAGGCTATTTTTTGACACAGGGAATAATTAAGAATAGATGAATTGACTAATTGAGAGCTATATTCTTAGTAGAGCACTAGTTAATAATGACTTAGAAGTTTTGTCCTGGCTCTACATTTAGAAAGAAATTAAAGTTATTTCATTTCTTTTTAATTTTGATTGACAGACTCAGTTGGGAAATCTAGTCACAGTCAAGTAGAACAGATTCTGACTAAATCAAGAAAGTTTGTTTGGAATTTCAATGCAAATCCACAGCAGCCCAATGACTTGATCTATCATTAAATTCTCTGGAGACTGGTCATCAAACTACCATAATCTCCAAATACTACTAGTAGTAGCTCAAGGTTGAGAACTAACATGTCTACAAATACTCACCAATCAACCACTCAAAAACTGTGCTTGGGAAGCACCATATAAATTACTGGTTTTCATGAATGTAGGTTTAGTTGGGTTTGGTAAACATATTCTGGCTCAAGGGAGGACAATACAATTGGTTTATCTCTTACCTTTCAAAGTTATTAAACCAAAATCTGCAAGTGATAGTGTCATAAGTACTTTCTATTAGGTTCTGTGATGTCTATCTTTGTTTAGCAGAAATTAGAAATGTCTTGGTATTTGCAATTCTAATAGTAGAGTTAAGACTGATGAACAAAAACAGATCCAGAGACAAAGAAAAATTAATCAGACCATCAAACCTCAGAGGGAAGGTAGGGGAGGGTGGGGGTAAGGGGGAGAGATCAACCAAAGGACTTGTATGCATGCATATAAGCCTAACCAATGGACACAGAAAACAGGAGGGTGAGGGCGTGAGTGGGGGCGGGGGGTAGGGGGGTAATAGGGGAATAAGGACACATATGTAACACCTTAATAAAGAAATTAAAAAAAGAGTGATTGGTAATTTCTTTAGATTTGAAAGGTTATTCTCTATTTTTCTTCAAAATAAAAGAGGGGTCATTTATCTGCTCCTAAATGTGTACAAATGGGTAGTTCTATATTTATTCTGTTAGATTTTTTTCTCTTCTACCAGCTGGGACCATAACAAATTAAAAAATTATTTTTTATTTATTCAATCTTCCAGACAATGCATTTTGAACAGTAATATCAATTGGATATTCACTTTGCTCATAGGATTTCATGGCTGTCATGCCTGATTAGAACAGAGGCATTTTGTTCCCTTTGCGTCGTCAAAGTTTCAGCAAAATGCTGTAAGCAACCTTAATGGGTACATCAAGGGTTCCCTTGCACCCTTTTCTGAGGGAGCAGGATGGGCGTTAATTGTCTGTTAGAGTATGGTGCCTTACCAACCAATATAATACATAATTAGGGTCTTTTGTGATATGAGACAAAAATATTTTAACAATATTAAATGAAGCAATAATTTAGGATGTATCTGAAGGATCCATCATATTCTATCCCCAATCCAGGCTTTCTAGCAAAACAAAAGGAACTTTGAATTTATTTATTTTTTTTTTTTAGGATTTCTTGAATAACCTCTTTGAATCAACTTATTCCTAGACTTGAGAACTTTACCCACTTCGTTCTGAATAATTTATTCTTCTCAGGAAATTTTATTTCTTCCTTCTATGCAAACCATTCCTACTAAACTTTTTTTATTTCTGGGGGGGAGGAGGAAATGCAATGTACTTATATAGTTGGATAACTTTCATAATTAAGTAAATGATTTTTGAAGGAAGAACTTAATTAGGAGATGAACTTTCTGATCATTTCTTCCTTTGACTCTTTCTCATAATGAGATATTGTGAGAGAAAATTGGTCAGTGTTCTAGAGATAAGAAGAGAATAAAGATCTATTGCCTTGAAGACTGGGAAAGTAGGAAAGTAGGACAATTCTCTGGGTTGCATTTGTGAGCCATTTTCTTCTCACTGATATGTTTGACATCCACACAAAACATAAGACAATAGAATTGGCCAAGATTAAAATGTAGGCTTTGCATTATCAATGTTATGTCTCAATTTTCTTGCAAGAGTACTTTCTTTTTTCTCAGTAGAATTATTTGACTGTAAACCAATTAGTGAATCCATAAATATCCTTGCCTCCTACATGAAAGTTTAAATCACTACAACCAAGATAATCATAGTCTTCACTTTGATCAGACAGCAGTAGGCAGCTTGTTTATACTCTGTAGTTTGTAAGAAAAGGATCAATACTTGCCTTTCTGCTGCAGGATTTGCATATGGGGTTCCCCTGAAATGTCTCTTCTGTTCTCATCCACCTTATTACTACTGCTTCAATCTCTTATAATGACTTGTAGAAAAAATGTTTCTTACCAGCTGTTTGATATTTATTTTATCACTTTACCCAATATCTAGTACAGTATCTCAGTAAATATTTATTCAACAAATGAATCAATACATCTGCTGATTACCAGGAAATCAGCATAATCTTAAATAATTGTAAGTTTGTTGCCTTGAAACTGCAAATGACAGCATTGAGATTGCAAAGAGAAGCTGTGTAAGAAAGGCACATTTTATTTTGGCATGTAATACTTTTGCTTTCTTGTCTGAAACACTCTGATGAACTAGCAGAAATTGTTGGGATAAAGGGAAAAGAGTAGCAGAGGGTGAAGTGCCCTCTGCTTAGATTTTAAAGAATAGATTAGACATCCATCTCTTCTGGTATTTTTATGTATCAGCTATGTTATGTCAGAGTTTCCTAATATCTTTAGAGCTTTTAATCAATGATGAAATCACAAAATGGGCAACCCAAGACTGAGTTTATGGGTGTAAAATAGGTAAAATAGACTTCACTAAGTAACATTTGCAGCTAGGATTTAAGAGGAGCATGTGTGTGATAGGAGAATACAGAAAAAGCAATGAAGGTTGGTGTCATTGCCTAACTTTTGGGACAGGGCTGGGAATCTGCCTAAATCTGCTGTTTGGCTCCTGGGATGTGTTCTTTTGGTCCCCACATTGGTGATCAACATATGGCCTATATTTTATCAAATTTTATCCTGTAAAGCATGTTGACGGTTTTCTTAATAGAGCTTTGCTAGCTCTTTGCATTCCATGTTCTAGAACCCATTCCATGATAAAGCACTAAGTTAATAAGGACATTTTATTCAATTTTCTACCATCTGGAATCTTTCTTGGATCAGTTCCACATAATAGCCATGAAATGTGGTGAGGGAAGATATCTTATTTTCCCTTGGTATTCTGATATTTCTGGTTAGTTTTGATTAGTTTTGACAGCAACATCTCAAAACATTTTTTGTTCACTTTTCAAAAAACAAAAACAAAACACAATTCTAAGTCAACTTCAGACCACAGGAGTGATTTTCCTTAGTTGTATTCCTCCACTGGTTAACTTAATCTTGGACTACCTTGAAGAATGTGAAGTTTTTGTATCTAGGGAATCTTTGTTTCAGGACATACAAGAAGAATAGGTTTGTCAGTTTGATTTAGACTGCATGTTTAGTTATGTTCAGATAACCAGGCAAGAGAATACCTCAGCTATTTGTATTCCTAACTAATATTTATTAGGTGTTCTGTTGCTTTGGAGGTTTTTAATTTAAAGAGAAATCCAAGATATATGCAAAGAAAAGTTATCTAGTTTTTGCTTTGCCAGTTAGAAAATTGATGCGGGGAAATAATTTCTCAAGACTTCAATTCCCTACCTATAAACAGCAAAAGTAGTTCAGGTGATACTAAGACCCTTTCTGCTCTAGAAGTTTATGACTTCTTAACTATGTATGTGGTCATACAATCTCCCATGAGAGAGCCTTTCTTCACCTGAGAACAAACAGAGGTTTTCCTTCTCCCATGTCTGTGGTTTAAATTTAGATTTCGTTTGCCAGGACACCCATTGGGTTATAAAATTTTTTTCTTGAATGATCATTCTAGATCGGAATCTTAAAGTTGTTAGGATTTCAACAGATCTTTGTGCACCTAGAGAAAAGTCCATCCTGCAGGGAGATGATGGGTGGTGCTGATGTCACATCTCTACTCCACCCAAGTTGTTCACACAATCATTTCCCTGGAGAATTTTCAGTGGTTGTTCTGATCTAGCAATGTTTCTTTCATTAACTTCTCTTTAGAACGCTTCTGGTAGCCCAGATGGCCCACCTTGTCATCAACTTCCATACTGTAGACTGCACTGAGGCCTATACCCAGCCTTATGTAACCTAGGAACAGAGGCTTTCTGTGGACCTCAGCCCTGTC
The DNA here is from genome assembly GCF_951640355.1 of Cnephaeus nilssonii. Taxonomy (NCBI): domain Eukaryota; kingdom Metazoa; phylum Chordata; class Mammalia; order Chiroptera; family Vespertilionidae; genus Cnephaeus; species Cnephaeus nilssonii. The sequence goes on along the minus strand of NC_137086.1, from coordinate 27,267,809 downwards.
CCGATCTAGCAGTCTTCCTCAGCCACTTCTCCTACATCTTCAAGTGCCACATACCTGTCAGTCCAAGCCCAAGCCAGCTACTTGGGGATTTATCTTCATCTTCCCACAACAGCATTCTCTGGTGCTTCCAGCGGACACCTGGCCACTGGGTATTAGTCTTAGATCAGCCCATATACTCTTGGTTCTAATTGCCAATCTTTTCCCCTATAATTCTCCCCCACCTCCTTAAGATAGCAACTTCCAAACTAAATAAATGTCATTTACTAGATTAAAAATAGTTTCCTTTTTATCCCATCAAAAGTAAACAGCATGTGGCACCTAGAAGTTGTAGAATTGCAAATGGAAACAGGTAATTCTGCATCACAGTGTGTTGACTGACACCCACCCACACACACACACACACACACCCACACCCACACACACACCCACACACACCAAAAAGAACTGTTCAATAGAGCTATTGGGCCCATCTAGTGTGTTTGTTTGCTTAACTACTATTGACTGTCCCAGCAGTAGACTAACCAATAGTTGCCTGGCCTTTGTTATATGGTTATTCTTCTTTAATTTTCCCCCCTGAATAAAGCCAGGGACATATGACTGAAAATCAGTAATTGCCAATTTCTAATTCTGACAGAAGGGGTTTACTCTCTCTGGCCTTTAACAGCCCATTTAGCCTCTCCAGCCTTTACCCACCAGCAAAATGCAGATAGCTGGATTAATATGAATAAAGAGCTTTAAAGATGAAAACGGCTCTGTACTGTAAGTGGCATCAGAGCCTTTCTTCCTTCATTGAAGAAACATGTATTGAGGTTAGTGTCAGTTCTGTGCAGAGCACTTTAGAGATCACAGAGATGTTCAGGACAAGGTCCCCCCATCCTGCAGAAGAGTCATTCCCATTCATTATGGCACCCAACCTCAATTGTAACTAGTTCAACTTTGGGCTTGGCTAAGGATTACATGACTGGACTTGGTTACATATTGAAAATTACCAAAGAAAACTCTAATTCATTTTCCATGATAAACTCACATAGTAAGTTTCATTAGTCAGTGGTTTTCAAACAGATAGTCCTTGAAATACTAGCCTCTCAGAGTATGCCAGGGAAGAGGTGTTAATGATAATTATGATACTCCAGGCAAAGAGCTGCATGAATACCATTCTCTTGAAGATTTTTAGTGAACATGTTTACATCATTCAACACAAGCTGAGAAACACAGTTTTGAAAATCTTATCTAAGTTTACTCATTGAACAGTTGCTTCCAAATAATCTGAGTGTCCTGCAAAAATTGAAATGGGTTTTAGAAGTGCCCATATGATGCCTGAACATGGTTTCAAGAAGGAATCAACTTCTCTTATTTACTGTGGTACCAATAAAGACCTACTTAAGTTAAATAAATTGGCTTATGTTTATGTAGAATTTTTTTTAATCATTTTGGTTTTAAATACTGTTAGTCATTGTTTCTGGAAAAGAATTGGCAGGATCCCAAGTCCTCAAAACCTCATCTGCCTTCAGCAGCATCCACTCCCTCCCAGTCTTCACTTGGAGGATACATAAAGCAGGGCATCCTCAAGACTTCTGCAGATTACAATTGGACTTAATGGTTTGGGAGACCATGATGCTGATTAGCATGTAAATGGTTAATAATGAAAATAATAGAGGAAGCTGAAATTTATTCAACTTAGAGCTTCCCAAACTTTTTTTTTTTTTTTTGCTTTGGCATAGTTTTCTTTTTCATTGAGGTGGCATATAGTACATATATAGCAGCATTCCTTGCAGCTCAGTTTGGGAACTGCTTAAGTAGAAGTTACTCCCCTTAATTTCTAGTAGGTGTTTTACGCCACATCTTGTGTGCTTATTTTACTTGAGTGGTTGGATTAGTTATTTTATTTCATTACAAAATCCCTATATAAATTTTAATTTTCTATAATTTTTTCTCTGTAGGATAAAAACTACCTTTTCAATTATATTTCAGTGGAAATGCCAAGTCAGTGTACTTCTCAGCATCTTGCTTCACTGATATGCCCAATTTTAGTGAGAAAATGTATTTGAATAGTCAGAGCTGTACTCAATTTTTCAGTTTAAGCAGCGGCACTAGGAGCTTTGAACAAAGAGAGCTGGTTTTGCTTCCCTCTAAGTTTCGCATCATTTGAACTTTATGATAAAATCCTTTGTTATTTACATAAATATTGTAAAACTGAGATATTCAAATAGGATAATTTCCTTGGTTTGTTTGGTTTTCTGTGCTATCAACTAAGACATCAGCAAAACCATGGGGTTTCCTTTGAGTTTTACCACCTTGATGATTAATTTGTTTCAGTTTGGTTTGCTAATCATGATAAGTTTATTCATATTTTTTATACTATTCTTATTAAGAGTGTTTGGATTTAGACAAATTATGTTCTCCTGGGGTACTAGTGTTGAGCATCATATTATGTATTCAAAAAGCAAAAAGATAAAATTGACTCCAAGGCTTCCATTTTATTTTTCTGGAGACAAATTGTCCACTGATTGGAAGTCCATCAGTGCAGATATTTATTGCTTAAACCCTACTTTTATTGTCAAAAGGCACGAGGTGGTCAAGCTTGTGTCCCCATGTTTCCTAGTGTTATAGTATTAGTTCGGACACTCTCAAATGCAGAAGGAAGAAGTATAACTCAACCTTGGCTAAAGCATCAGAGCAGATGTATTGGCTAATGGACTAAAGAAAGACTGAATCCAGGGAATGAAAAATGTCATCATGACTCATTGTCTTTCTCCTTCTCTTTTCCCCATATCTCCATGTTCTGATACCACCAAACATACATCTTCTCAGATCTATCTTCCCAATTATGACTCCTACCACGTGCCAGACAATGTAGAGCAAAACAAACATCCAAGGTCTCATGGGAAAGCTCAAAATCATCTCTGTTCAACCTGGCAGCTTTTAAAAAAATTTGATTACGCTGCCATGTCTTAAATTTCCTTCTCTTACCCAGGGAACCAAACTATCAGCCACTTTACATATGGAATATAATGCAGGAAGAAACCTCTGAAGATAGGATAGAAGAAGTCATTGAGAGAAAGAACAGTGCAATGAAGTTAGGGAAGGGCTCATGTTCACTTGATGCTCCGTGAGAAGTGTGTAAAAGCTCTCACCATCAAGCCAAGCTGAAAGCTGTTCCTTTCTCTGATGACTCTCTTTCTTTTGCTTCTTATTTTATCTGACTTTTATTACACCTAGATGAAAATCTGAGGATTATTTTGCTATGACTTAAGCCTTAGGGGCTATTCTTGATATGTTAAAAAACAAAGTAACATGAAGGCTTTCATATTTTGTCTGCTTCCTCATCATTCTACAGCACAGTCATTGGATAGCTCTCTGCTATCTTCCAGTTCTTGCATCTCCTATATTGACCGATACGTGATAAGACGTACAGTGAATTATCTAGAAAGATTATTAAAAGCAGTAACCTATTGCCAGTTTTCTGTGGAACCCTGATGATGACATGAAAAAGCTGAGAAGATACTGGTTAATCTCAGAAAGCCCAAGTCCCAGTAAGTTGACTAACTAGGGAGAATTACTATATTTGAAATTAAAATGTTTTCACAATCCTATTTCAAGAGACAAAAATATTCCCACACCTTTTTCAAGCAGCATTTTAAAAAAATGTTTAGGTCATTTGTGGTTTTAATAATGCTTTGAGGTTTTTTTTATTTAAATCACAGCAGTGTTTGTTGCGAAGGTGGAGTATTAAGTAAAGAATGTGTTTCTATTTGTTTCCTTTGCCTTGCCCCTTTAAGGTCCCCCCATGCCTTAGCTCAGTGGTCGGCAAACTCATTAGTCAAGAGACAAATATCAACAGCACAACGATTGATTGAAATTTCTTTTGAGAGCCGGAAACCGACTTCTGCGCATGGGCCACGGAGTTTCAATCGCACTGTACGTGCCCACCCGCACGTGGTATTTTGTGGAAGAGCCACACTCAAGGGGCCAAAGAGCCACATGTGGCTCGCGAGCTGCAGTTTGCCGAACACTGCCTTAGCTGATTCCGCTAATGTCATATATTCCGTTGATAGGCTCTGATTCACATTATCTTCCCAGTGGATGGAGGGTCTGGGAGTGACTGGGGAACTGCAAAGCAGAGCTATGAAATTTATATTTCCTGCTAATCATTTCAACTTCTGGCAGACAGCCTAATGGCAAGCACAAAGAAGATGCTCACGAGAATCATGGTCCTATAACTTGCCCGGTGACTTTCAATAAGGTGCATGGTTTGTGCAAGCTTTTGGCTTATTGGGGGAGTAAACATTATTGCAGCTCGAATTTCCTTATGCTGGTTCCAATTCAGGATTTATTAAATATAATTTAATGAAATATATAATTTAAAGAGATGAGGCAAAATGTGATTAGTAGCTTTCCATTTTGTCTTTTTTGGGACAGGCAGCAATGCATAAGCTCTTTAAAAGACCAAAAACTAATCTAGGGCTTTTTCTATGCATAGTTTCCATTAATGTTAATGTTGTTTTTTTTTCTGGGCATAGTTTCAATTAGTGTTAATGAGAGGCCCTCTTCAAGAAAATAAAAGAAAAAAAAATAAGAAAACTGATCTCCATATGCTTCAAGTATTTTCTGATGTAGGCTGAGAATGAATGTTTAATAATAAAGTATACTGACTCTAAAGAGGGGGAATTATTCACCTTTTATTTTTGTTTTTATTATTTCTTAACTTTTCTGAAGTGGTATATTCTGAAAATTTGCAGAAAATGCAGCTACATCAGTTGTATCAGCAGTACTAATTATTTCTTCAGCCAAAGATCTCCTACATTTAGAATATTGCAATAAGCCTTTTCTGTTATCTGCAGAATTGAACTTGAAGCTACCACATAAACAGAGCATATGTTGTAAGTGATGGAACAATAATTAACTATGTAAGAAGGTGAATTACAGACAGAAAAAAAGGCAGGAAGGCTGGGTTGTTGTTGTTGTTTTACATTTAGTCAAGGCCAAACAAACATCTGCAGAGAAAGAGCAATAGTCTAATATGTACTGCATGCTCAATATGTCAATATTACATTAAAATTGTAGCCTGAAAAGGGCATATATTTAAAACCCTAGCCAGAGGCAGCAAATTAGTAGTCAGTTTAGGGACTAAAATGGAGGGAATAAGTTTTTGTTCTTAAGACTGTAATTTCCCTTTTCTCTGTTATTGTTCTTTTGCTTTGTTCTCTTTCTATGGTCTCTAGAATAGAACAGCATACTATTTCCTACTGCAGTAAACAGGTCACTCATAATTTTCCAGAACAGAAAGCTACCTTTTGTTAAAAACTCTTAGTTAGGTTATACCACAGAAAAGCACAGCAAAATGATAAATAATGTGAACTTCTTCAAAAAGGTCGCTTCCAAAAAAATACCCAGGTTCTTTCCTATTACCCTGGCCTGGGTGTGAGCATGGGTATGTGTGTGCTTTAAACTCTGTGAACATTTTTTTTCTTTATTGCTAATTTCTGCTCCCATCTGCAACATGGTATTCATGTTCCTAGATCAGCATACAGAATGTCATTAACTTTAAAGCTTAACTGTAACCAACACTATTAATATTAAAGCCAGATTCTTGAGTTAATATGTTTTTATGCAAAAAAAGACATGATTTTTCCTTGCTCTCTTGTCACTGGGTTGTCCCAGTTTTGTCTTTTCAGTTTCTGGCTCAGTCTGGAAAAAAAAAAAAAAATTCTTGGAAGAGAAATAGCAAGATCCCTGTTATCCCTGGGATTTCATATCCTGTCAGCCCCTCTTTCTGGTGCAAGGCTGGATGTCAAATCTTACATACTTAAAGGCACATGAAAGGGAAAACTTGGGAAATATATGTTCGTGGTACTAAGAGATTTTAGATGGAAAAAGAAGATAATGTATATTTTATTCAAGTGTGCTAATTTTACATTCAAATGCTACTACTGAAATTTAGAACTGCTGAGAATCGACATTATGATTTGATGGTTAATGTTGCTGCCACATTTTCAATAAATCAACCATTAATTTTAGGACTAATATAATCGCTGGTACGATGCTGAATGTTCAGAAGAATATAAGGAAGAAGAGACAGTTCAAAAAATAGGAGTGCTTATTTAAATACACACAAGTAACAACAGTGAAGGAGTTTTTAATATTGTTATGGACAATAAATGTTTGATTGACAAATGTATGAGGAGTTATAAAGCAACTAGAGGCCCGGTGCATGAAATTCGTGCTCGGGGGGTATGTGTGTGTCCCTCAGCACAGCCTGCACCCTCTCCATTCTGGGACCCCTCGAGGGATGTCCGACTGCCCATTTAGGCCCATCGGGATCGGGCCTAAATGGGCAGTCGGACACCCCTCTCACAATCTGTTTCCCCACTCTAGAATGAAAGTTATAGGAAGGCAGAGGTTTTGGGCTGTGTGTGTCTCTGTGTGTGTGTGTCCGTGTGTCCCATGTTTGGAAAGAAAAGCCTGATTCCTCAAGGATATAGGTTAATGGATGCCATCCCTGGGAATTAGAAAGGAATCTTTGCCCTACCAAGCACTGGGGAACACATCTGGAACAAGCAATCAGCTGCTAGTTGTTTCTATGCACATTTCTTCGATTTGAGCAGGTCCCGTCAGATGAGATTAAAATGCCTTCCCAACAGACAAACACAAAGAACAAAGCCCCATGTTTTGTGAAAATAGCAAGTGGGGAATGGATTACAGTTCATGTGGGTGATCTCTTTAGCACAGGACACTGGAAAAATCTTGCCAGTAAGCTTGAAATAATTAGCATATAGCGAAGTGTCAAGCAATGCTGAGGAACTCATTAATACAACTCCTTAGGGAGGGATTTTTACTTGGAAAAATTAGCCTTTCCTCCCACAAAGCACTGAAAAGGCATCCTCTAGCCTGTGGTTTGGAGCTGAGCTTCTCCATTATCACATCTGGTAACATAAGAGAAGATACTTTGATTCATTGTCACATTCAGATAAGTGAAGAAAGAAGCTTCTCAACAAGTGTGAATAGATTTTGGTAAACAAGTGGAATTTTTTGAGGGGTTATTTAAACAGAAAATGTATCAGCTCTCGTGGCCCGTGTCTGTCTAGACTTGAAGGACTGCCTTCAGTTGTGTTCAGCAGACTTTTTTATGAAGATTCAGTGATTGTACTTCTTCCTCTCCAAAGGCATTTGAAGAGATTTTCTGAAGAAAATTGCCTTTGCAGACTGTGTTTATATAATAGGTGTGTCTCCATTCCCATCCGCGTTGTTTCATATTGCATTGTAAATAACCCATAGCTATATTGACCTTTGGAAATCTTAGGAAAGGGCTAATGTTTGTGGTTTACTTTATACTTGCTTTAAGTACATCAATGATTCAGTCTCAGTAAGTCTTAAAAGTAAAGCATTAGAATGTTTCTTCCTTCCCAATCAAAAGAATCATCATTTATATCCCTCAGTTTTGCATCTTACATTATACTCTCATGGATAAAAAGCTTTTATTGTGAGCTGTGCAATGCAGTGTTTAAGGTACTTTGAAATAAAGAAGATTTTAATCCAAGTTCTACCACTGGTTAGCTGTATGATCTTTGCTAAATTCTCTGTGACTTAGTTTCATCATCTGTAAAATGAAGATCATTACATTGTCTATTTCAAGTTATTGTGAAGGTTAAATGAGATGAGTATAGTGCTTAAAACAGTGTCTTTCATATGTGAAATGTTAATAAATGTTAATTCCTGTTATTATCACACTCTAATTTCAAGTATCAGCCATTAATCAAAGCCACGCTAAGTCAATGGATCTGAAATCATCAGTAGCTTACCCAAAATTTCTTTAGAAAGCTTTAATGGAAATAAAGGATTGTGGCATCAGTGATTACAACAGTGAAAAGTGTTTTTTATCTTTTTAACAGTATATAGGACTAGTTTTTCAGATCTTACCCTGAATCTGTGATATACTATATTTCAAACAGGAAGCAATATTAAAAAGTATATATTATTACCAAATCAATCAATTCAATAACTTTATTGAGTTACCTGCTTTAATGAAATATACATTCATGTTTAAACAATAACTAGACTGTGGGAATGGATTAGTCTACTTTCCTCTCACATGCGGTAACATTCACCTCCTCTTAATATAGCAGAGTACCTATTTTAAAAAGCAATTATTTTTAAAAGTTATGAGGATGAATTTAAATTAATAAGTTAGTCCTAAAAAATAAACTGTAAACAGTATTGGGATTAATAGTTTTTTAATACATACCTGGTTCCTAGGTCTAGGTTCTACCTTACCCATATGCATGTGTGTGTGTATATATATTTGAGTCCTTAAACATTTTCCATGTCTGAATCATATTTAGTTTTTAAGCTTGAGATTTTTATTGATGTTTTCCTTCACATAATATATCTAGTTTGAAAGCATTCTACAAATCAGAATGTACTAAGGCTGCATTTAAGTAAGAAACAGAGAAAGTGAGAATAATTTAAGCATAATATCACATTGTCTTTTTGTTTGCTCTTATAGATTGGCTTCTTGATCAACAATAGAGCAGGAATTTAACACCTGTTCCAAGCAGAACTAAGTGGGTGCACATGTTAAAAATATAACAGGTCCCTGCTTTCATTAAACCAAAAACACATTTCAAAAACAAAACAAAACACAAAAACTCATGAAAATGCCTTTTTGTGAGACATTGCAAATGCATACTTTCTGTCATTCATCTTGAATGCTAGTGGAATAGTTAAAGAGAGCAAAACTGAAATATAAAAACGAATCAAGCAAATCTAGGAAAATGACACTAACCAGATAGGTGAGGTGGCAGTTGCAAGGATTGATACATGAACTAAAAGGTTCATAAACATATACCTATATATGTTAGTACCTTTTGCCCTGTAAGCTGCATTAGGATTTTAACCCAAAATCTCTTGAGCTAAGATTATGCTCTTTTACTCTATTTTTTCCACTCAACCTGAAATAGACACTTTCTGTATTTTGCAATCAAATTGTAGAATTTTTAAAAATGAATCTTCTTTTTTAACCATTTTTTTTTGTTCACTGTAAGGTGTGCATCTCTGATCCCTGCCTTGGCCTTTACACCTGACAATGGAAGCTTAGATAAAAGATAAGGGGAACCTGTAATTTCTTTGCGGGGGGAGTTTCAGAAGGACTTGCATCCACACTTAATTGTGACGTCAGCTCCTCTTTGCCACATGAAAGAAGGCCCGAAAATGCTTCCTTTTGCATAGAGCAAGAAAAGTATCCCATAAGAAAAATCGTTTTATTCTTTTCTTTTTTTTTTCAATTTTTTTATTAAGGTATTATATGTGTACATATCTTACCATTGCCCTCCCCACACCCCACTCCCATATATGCCCCCACCCCCCAGAGTTTTGCATCCATTGGTTATGCTTATATGCATGCATACAAGTCCTTTGATTGATCTCTTATCTCCCCCACCTCTCCCTAACCTTCCCCTTGTAATTTGACAGTCTGTTTGATGCTTTACTGTCTCTGTATCTATCTTTTTGTTCAAGTTTATAATGTTCTTTATTATCCATAAATGAGTGAGATCATGTGGTATTTTTCTTTCATTGACTGACTTATTTCACTTAACATAATGTTCTCCAATTCCTCCCAGGTTGCTGCAAATGATGAGAATTCCTTCTTTTTTATGGCAGCATAGTATTCCATTGTGTAGATGTACCACAGTTTTCTGATCCAGTCATCTGCTGACGGGCACCTAGGCTGTTTCCAAATCTTAGCTATGGTGAATTGTGCTGCTATGAACATAGGGGTGCATATATCCTTTCTAATTGGTGTTTCTAGTTTCTTCGGATATATTCCCAGGAGTGGGATTACTGGGTCAAATGGGAGTTCCATTTTCAGTTTTTTGAGGAAACTCCATACTGTTCTCCACAGTGGCTGCACCAGTCTGCAATCCCACCAGCAGTGCACGAGGGTTCCTTTTTCTCCGCATCCTCGCCAACACTTGTCGTTTGTTGATTTGTTGATGATAGCCATTCTGACAGGTGTGAGATGGTACCGCATTGTTGTTTTGATTTGCATCTCTCGGATAATTAGTGACGTTGAGCATGTTTTCATGTGTCTCTTGGCCTTCCTTCTGTCTTCTTTTGAAAAGATTCTATTTAGGTCTGTTGCCCATTTTTTTATTGGATCATTTATCTTCCTTTTATTAAGTTGTATAAGCTGCCTGTAGATGTTGGAGATTAAACCTTTATCAGTGATGCCATTTGCAAATATGTTCTCCCATGCAGTGGGCCTTCTTGTTGTTTTGTTGATGGTTTCTTTTGCTGTGAAAAAGCTTTTTATTTTGATGTAGTCCCATTTGTTAATTTTCTCTTTAGCTTCCATTGCCCTAGGGGCAGTGTCAGTGAAGAATTTCTTTTGGCATATGTCTGACATTTTGCTGCCTGTGGATTGCTCTAGTATTTTTATGGTTTCCCGTCTTATGTTTAAGTCCTGTATCCATTTTGAGTTTATTTTTGTGTATGGCGTAAGTTGGTGATCAAGCTTCATTTTTTTACATGTATCTGTCCAATTTTCCCAACACCATTTATTGAAGAGACTGTCTTTATTCCATTGTATGTTCATGCCTCCTTTGTCAAATATTAATTGAGCATAGTGGTTTGGGTCAATATCTGGATTCTCTATTCTGTTCCATTGATCTATATGTCTGTTCTTGTGCCAGTACCAGGCTGTTTTGAGAACAGTGGCTTTGTAATACAGCTTGAAATCTGGTATGGAGATCCCTCCTACTTTATTCTTCTTTCTCAGGATTGCTGTGGCTATTCGGGGTCTTTTTTTATTCCAGATGAATTTTTGGAGAGTTCTTTCAAGGTCTGTGAAATATGCCGTTGGTATTTTAATGGGGAGTGCATTGAATCTATAGATTGCTTTGGGTAGTATGGACATTTTAATGATGTTGATTCTACCAATCCATGAACATGGTATGTTCTTCCATCTGTTTACGTCTTCCTCTATCTCTTTTTTCAGTGTCCTGTAGTTTTCCGTGTATAGGTCTTTTACCTCCTTAGTTAAGTTTATTCCTAGGTATCTTAATTTTTTTGGTGCGATGGTAAATGGGATTGCCTTTTTAGTCTCTCTGTCTGTAAGTTCACTATTGGTGTATAGAAAGGCCATAGATTTCTTGGCGTTAATTTTGTATCCTGCTACATTGCCGAATTCATTTATTAAGTCTATTAGTTTTTTGACGGAGTCTTTCGGACTTTTTATGTACAATATCATGTCGTCTGCAAATAAAGACAGCTTTACTTGTTCTTTTCCAACACTTAATTGTGACGTCAGCTCCTCTTTGCCACATGAAAGAAGGCCCGAAAATGCTTCCTTTTGCATAGAGCAAGAAAAGTATCCCATAAGAAAAATCGTTTTATTCTTTTCTTAAAAAAAAAAAAAAAAGATTTTCAACACACAACACATTCAGAATTCCAAAACACAAACAAACCCGTAATGTTCAGAAATTCTGACAAAGCATCCCTTAGAAATAAGCCAGTGCAGTGGCTGCTTCTCAGATGCTAAATTTCAAATTAATAGGTGGGAAAATTTTGACTTGGATAAGGTGAGCAGCATGAAGCTCTTAGTATTACAGAGACAGGAGGCATCTGCTCTAAGCCTGCTGTTAAACCTAAATCTGGAGCTTCTCAGAAAGAATGCAAGACCTACTACAAAAGGACAGGCAAGCATGTAGGTTTGTGCCTTTTTTGAGATGAACCAGGTCTTTCTCCATACAAAAATGAACCTGGCTTTACTAGAAAGTGGGGTAATGCAGACTTATGTGCAAAGAAATCTTCCTACTGGTGAAGTAAAATGTATTCCAGACTTAATGTTCCCAGAAAGCTTTGACTGATATCTGTCCTTGATTATATCATGGTCCTTTTATAGCAATGGAAGCAAAAGCCTAACCTCTGACTGACTTGGTAACATTAAGGCCATAGAGATCACCAGTTCACTACTATGGTTTCTAAGGAGAGTTATGGAGTCCGCTTTTAAATAAATTAAAAAAAAATCAAATACAGAGCCACACTGTCTATTTTTGTTGTACTGCTTTTTTTTAAAAAAAAAAAAAACTTTATTGTTGAAAGTATTACATATATCCTCTTTTTTTTCATCCATTGACCCCTTCTAGCCGCCCACCCCCCACCCCAGGCCTTCACCACGCTACTGTCTGTGCCCATGGGTTGTACATACATGCATACAAGATCTTTTGTTGATCTCTTCCCACCCACCCATTGTTGCATTACTTCTAAAAGCTAGAGAAAGGAAATTTTTCTTTAGAATAGTCTTTCTTACAATTTTTCTCCAGGGAGAAATTCAACGATTGAAGTGTCATAGTCAAATTGCTATTTCGATTTTTTCCTAAAAAATAAGTACTTAATATGTCTAGCCTATAATCTTTAGAAACTATAACAAGGAGGAAAAACTACCATATAATTTACATTCATTTTATTTAAAGATTTCTTAGACAGATTGATCCTATCCATCAAACTTTTAAACAAGCTCTCAGATGACTTACAATGTTTGAGAATCCCTGCTCTACAATCTTTTTTTTTTCTTTCCAGTTTTCTCTTCGAGGGGCACATTCTCTTAAGCATAACACTAGATTTACTTCTGCATTGACCCATAAATACCGTTACCTCCAGGTTAATTTGCTAAACCACAGTCACTCTTTTGGAAGGTGGCTAGCCTGGTGCAGAGCTCCTACAATAGAAGAAAGAACAACTACATCTTTATTTAATTTCTTTCCAGTGTAGACTTATAACAAAAACCCTGCCAATTCTGTGAAGTCTAGACAATACCATAAAAAAGTAATTATATTAAATTTCTTAGCAATAGAGGCCTTGCACCAATTCTAGTACTTTTCACAATGGGAATGCTGGCAAGTGTATTTTATATATTTTTGTCACAATCTTGTCAAATTTTATGGTGAAAAAAATTTGTTTTTGCCCTGACAGCCTGAAGCTTGATGATTTGGCTCACTGAATCGGTAGAAGTACTCATTGAAAGTCTTTTCTGGTGGCTGTGTGAAGACATGCAGACTAATCTATTGCTTATAATACTATCTAAAGCAGATTGTGGTTTTGTTTTGTTTGTTTTTTTTTAAGCCACATAGCAAGAAATGATTTTTGAAAGAAGGTTTAATCGTGTAATACTTGCTCTTACTACAATCTACGTTTACTCTGCTATTTGTCAAATTCTATATTACATGCTTTATTAAAAATGTGTTTTTAAACATTGCCTTTTACCTTTAGACTCAAATGTATGCTGCATGCAAATGCTACTTTTGCTTATCCACACTTTATGCCTGGGTTTAAATTATGGATTTAGGAGCAGGGTATGAAAAATCTTCCCCCTAGCTCTCTTTATTGCCATTTTCCTTTATCTCTGGGTTAAAGAATTTTCATGGGGAGCCCTAATAATTTCGTAATTCAAAAGTTGCTGTTATTTTGCACAACATTGTCGGAGATTTTACTGAGTGAAGAGAACTGCATGCATCTAATGAGTTTTTGTTGTTTTATGGTCCTTACTTTTCAATGTGAAAGCAGCAGGATATGGGCTGAAAATGTTTCAAAGTGTATCTGCTTTCAGTTCTTATTTTCTTGCCCAAACAGATTCTGATAAAAACCACCACAACCATCCATTTTTTAGATGTTCGTCCACTTCTCCCTTTATTCCCAAGGCTTTCCACGAACACATACTTGGAACACTCGTGCACACATGCACAGAGGCAATTTTTGCTTTTTGTGACAGTTCAGAAAATAATGAAAATAGTTCACTTCTGTTGGCATCTCACTGCCTCCCCCCTGCCCCCACCCCCTTCACCACCAGAAAGAGACAGGGATTTTTACGTCATTTTTCATAGGATGCATCACAGGAAAGAGCAGCACCAAACCAGAGATGTTGACGAAAATCTAGTCTTAATCAATGGCATTAGCTACAGTCCTGTATTTGAGAAAAGGCTGTTATACTCCTACTACAACATGTTTTAAATGGTTGTTAACTTGATCTGCCTGAACATATTTAGAAATGTCCATTTCAAGGATGTGGCTTGGGGGAGGAGAATTTTGCTTGTTCCTCAGAAGGGGAGAAGTGGTATGGAAGGAGCAAAGGTTTTCCTTGCTTCCTTCAGGACCCACTTCTGTGGGTATTCCAGCACTCCCCTTTTAGATATGCAAAGCAATTTGGGTAGATTATTTTGAGAATCCCTCTGAGTGTCCTTTTTCATTAGTGATTTGACCCCATCAAAATCCCCAGATTGTTTGGAAAATGCTTTCTAAGTCTAATCTTTGACTTTCATGATTGAATATATGATGATTTCTTTTCAATGCATTTTTTTTTTACCACCTTCTTCTCTAAACATAGACAAAGCCTTTAATTAATAATTTATTGTGTTTCTTTCTGCTGGCTTAACACTTAGGTTGCGTTTCTAATTGCCCCTATGAGGTTCAGGTAATAACTTTAACTTTTGTGAGTTTTCCCAGCATCCCAAAGTCATTTATTAGAGCCTGCAATATCATGTCATAAACCTTTCCAATAAACTTCAATTGCTGTATTCAAGCCAGTGGAAGATCAACAAAAATTGTTAGCTTTTTACAGTACCCCAGCAAGTGGTGCAAGGAATTATTCCTTCAGTCTGCAATGCATTTGCCTTGTATTAAAAAGTCAGTCTCAGGACATTTCAAGCTTTGTCTTCAGATACCTTTGAAAAGGTTCAAAAAATCAATTAGTCAAAAAAAAAGTATGTAACTACTAGTATTAAAAAGATAGCAAATGTAATTGCTTAGCCCCAACATTGACCCTGTAAAATTATTTCTCCTTATTAAGCCTTCTTAATAAGACATAGTGCTCATAAAGTGAACATTAATACACACACACACACACATATAATTCTGATGTAACAAAAAGACTATTGCCTCTATTCATATTGGTAATACAATAGCTATTTTGAAGATATATTAAATAAAAATAATCGAGGCATACAACTGTCAGAGACTACGATATTTCCAGAAACAAATCTGACTTTTCCCACCTGGTTTGCTCCTTCTGTTGTGTTTCTCCACCTGAGTTTTTATTTTATTTTATTATTATTATTTTTTTTTTTGCAGATGGCATAAGGTAGTGATTAAACCCAGCTGGTGCACACTGACAGGCTGGATTCCATATCTTGCTTATTCCCCACACTAGTTGTGTGAGCGTGAGAAAGTTATTGACCATACGTCTCAGGCCATAAACAAAATGGAGATAATAATGGTACTTCCTTTATTGGGTGGTTGTGGGGATTAAATGAGAAAGTGCACATAAACTGAGGTGGCCAGGATGAGTGTGAGTGCTCAAGGAATATTGACTCTTGTTGGTATTCTCTCAGCTTGAGTGAACTCCTGGGTACCCTGAGAAATTTGTTTCTTTTATGATCTACTGTGCTTTTATTTTTGAAATCGTGTGTGTGTGTGTGTGTGTGTGTGTGTGTGTTTAATAGACTTTATTTTGTAGAAAAGTTTTAAGTTCACAGCAAAATTGAATGGAAGATACAAATATACACCATATAGCCTTCACATTAGGGTTGACTCTTGGTGATGTACATTCTATTGGGGTTTGACAAATGTATAATGACATGTATCCACTACTATAATATCACTCAAAGTAGTTTCACTGCCTTAAAAATCCTCTGTGTTCTGCCTATTTATCTTCCCCTCACTCCCAGCCTCTGGCAACCATTGATCCTCTTATTGTCTCCATAGTTTAATCTTTGAAATGTGCTATCCTTGGAATAACACACTATGCAGTTTTTCAGATTGATTTCTATCACTCACTAATGTGAATTTAAGGTTCTTCCATGTCCTTTATCACTCAATAGCTTATTTCTTTTTAGCACTGAGTAATATTTCATTGTCTTGATGGATCACAGTTTATCTCTTCACCTACTGAAGAAGATACTGGTTGTGTCCAAGCTCTGGCAGTTATAAATGGAGCTGCTGCAAACATCTGTGTGTAGTTTTCTTTTTTGTATGAACATACATTTTCAGTTTATTTGGTTAAGTACCAAACAGCACAATGGCTGGGTTACGGGGTAAGACTATGTTTAGTTTTGTAAGAAGCTGTAAAACTGTCTACCAAAGTGACTGTTCATTTCACATTCCCACTAGCATGACCAGCATTCCTGTGGCTCCACATTCCTGGCAGGATCTGCTGCTGTAGGTGTGGTGGGGTTTTGTCATTCTATTAAATGTATAGTGGCATCTCATTGTTCTTTTATTTTGCAATACCCTAGTGACATACGACATTTCATGTCTTCTTATATGCTTATTTACCATCTGTATATCTTCTTTGGTGAGGTAGCTGTCTGTGCGAGTCTTTGGCATATTTTTTAATGTGGTAGTTTGTTTAAATATTGATGAATTTTAACAGTTTATTGCATATTTTGGGTAAAATGGGTTTATCAGATATGTCTTTTTGAATTGTAAAATATCTCAGAGCCTTAATGGGTAATCTTTTTTGGAGGTGGGGGGTGGGGATGTTCATATTTTACTTCCATGGACAAATAAAACCACCATCAATAGTGAAAAACAGACACTACTTTATTCAAAAATATTTTGAGTGTTGAGGCATTGTGTAACAGCCAAAGCTCAACTTGACATAGATGGACTCAAAAGCTTGATAGGGCAGAAGAATCATATGCACAAATCATCACTGTGCATGGTAAATATTTATGCATAGTAAGAATGTACAAAATCAGGAAAAAATTAATTATGGCTTGGGGAGGAAAGTTACTGACTCAGCTAACAGATATTTATTAAGCTCTTGCCAGATCATGGGTTTTAGGGATGAATTGCAAAAGTTGCATTCCTTTAAGATCCTTTCAGGGCCAGAAACAGGTTCAAGGGTAGTGAAGACTTCAGGAAGAACTCAGGGAAGACCTTTGGAAGAGGTAGCATTTGGACTTGGCTTCAAAGGAGTAGTAGGGTTGGGATGTTTGGAGAAGTGAGCAATGAGGGAGGAAACGCATTGCAGATACTGGCAACAGAAATGGTATAGGCACCTGACTGTCTTATGTTCCTAAAACAAAGAACCTACTAATTTCTGATTTTTTTGATGATCATTTTATATCTAGGAAAGTATAAGTAATATGCTAATAATAGATTATATTTATTGATAATATACATTGAACTAGGTAGGCAGTATTTTAAATACTTTTTAAAATAAAATATTAGGTAATCCTTACTCAATTTCTGAGGTAGATGTGATTTTTTTTCTCAACTAGGGGCCCAGTGCATGAATTTGTGCACCTTGAAAGGAACTATGGGCCGTGAGGCTACGGTGAGCACATGGCCGGTCTCAGCCCACCCTCCACAACCCCACCCGGCCCCTTCCACCATGCCTCCCCGCCCCCATACCCTGTCTGCTGGCAGCCTCACTCCTGCTGCCACAGATCCCATGCAATGTAGCGCTGACCCCGCTCACACCCACTGACAACATGGAGCCATTGGAGCCGGCACCAGCAGCGGTTCGAGTGGCAGCTGCTGCCCCAATCACCCATCAGGAGCAGGGGGAGGTGGAGAAGCCCTCAGGGGTAATCAGGGCCAGCAGCTGCCGCTCACACCCACTAATGGCACCGAGCGATTGGGACCGGCACCAGGCATTAGCAGCGAGTGCGAGTGGGGCCGGTGGTGGCAGCAGGTGGTGGCAGCAGGTGTGAGCAGGACCGGCAGCAGGTGTGAGTGTCGGGCATGACTGTGGGGTGTGGGATCAAAGAATTTTCAGTAACCATCAGAGGCTCGCCCCAATGACAGCGACCACCACCCCGCTTGGTCTGGCACCCCCACTCACCTGCTCCCCCATCACACTGTGGCCAACGCCTGCCATGTTCTGCATGTGCCCCCTGGTGCTCAGCACAAGTCATAGCGACCAGTTGTTTGGTTTTTCCACTGTTTGGTCTATTTATATATTAGCCTTTTATTATATAGGATTTTACTAAAAGAAACCATGGCTGAGTTCACATGGGACTGGGCCACCTGTCCCCCCGCTCCCCCCTTCACTCAGGTACATTTGACCCTGAGTTCTACACTGCCTGTCAAAGCCATGGCAAAGCTCTTCAATCCTCTCTGGATTCTGTCTCCATAGGAAGAGTTCCCAACTCAAAATATTTTAAAAGTGTATTTTAAAAAATGCTTGTAAAACCAAAAATGCTGCTGATGATGTTGATGACAGAGAGAGAAAGAGAGAGAGATTGCTTTGAGCCAGTAAGTATGCACTCATCAAAGCTAACGCAGAATAAGCAGTCTTGTGTAATGTAAGTTTGTTTTGCTTTCTGAAAAAATGGTGGACAAGGGAGGTATCTGCTTAAGTGAGACAATATAATGACAGATGAAAAGAGAAAGCTGTGTGGTTTGACTCCTGTTGAGATGTTATCTTCCCCATCATTTAGAATGATACACTAGAAAGGGTAATATGGAACTGAGGAAGATTAAGCCCCAGATAAACAAGAGAGTTCCTGTTTTCAGATAGCAGAGCTGGAGGAACCTATTTGGGGTGAAGAAAAGGTTTGAGCAAAAACAGAAAGCCCAGGTGATCTGGAGGGGGTGGTTACAGTCCTGTAATTGCATTTTCAAAACCAAGAGAATAAATACATAGAAGATAGCTTGCTAATGAATAGTGTGCAAAGGTCTAGGGATTTTAGTTTACTAAAAGCTCAGATTTGCAGCTAATGAGTGTGGCCATTAACACACCTGGACAATATTGATGGAAGAATAATGCCTTAATTAAGGGAAGTGGCACACTGTTTAGTACCCATCCTATGTATTACAGTTAAGCCAATGTATTGTGTTAAGGTCCTTTAGAATCAAAGTTTGTCAGCAAATTGAATATCTGAAGGGTGAATGGTTAGAAAAGCTACTCTGCATGGTTAATAGTTAAAAAGTAGAAAATGATTCTCCAGGAGAAGGCTGAGGTTGAGGGTGGAAGAAAAGTAGACTGGAAAACAGTTTTCAAACAGGTGAAAGGTTGTCATATGGGAAAAGGGTACAGATTACACATTGTACTGGTTCATACTGCAGACACATGACAGAGAGGAGATCATTAGTTCAAAAGGATTTTAAAAAATGAACAGCCTGCTTTGAGAAATAGCAATATCACTGTCAGGTTTCAAGAAGAGTGTAAGTGCCCTTTGTCGAGATATTTTAGAACTGTTTCCTGAATGGAGAGAGAGTTTGGGCCTCAGACCTTTTTCCAATGCTAAAATTTATGTGATTTTAATATTCAGTGTTTCTATTCAGTATCATTCAATTTTTGGCAAATACCTTGTCATTTAATTCACCTGCTTCTTCCTGGTACATCATAAAACACTCTAAAATAATGGGCCAAGGGAAATCATATAAATTTCCTATGTTCATGGGTATCCAAAATAAATAGTTGTTTGCAATTTGAGGTTTTAAGTAATCTGAGCAAATAGGGTGAAATAAAACATGATATTAATGGGAGTCAATCAAAGTCCTAAGTTCTGGAAATAAAATGAGAAAGAAAGGATGTTGACAGTGTTATATTTAGAATACTGATAGTTTAAAAGGAGACTCCGTTACATTAAACTCATGTTTTATTTTTCTTTTGTTCTAAGGTATTTTACTGAATGTCTTTTCCTACACCTTGTGATAATGTATGCATTTATATTTGACTGTCTAATTCCTAGAATAGTTTTCTGAAGATTGACACCTTTATGTCATTTAAAATGCATGTTTTACATCCAACAGTGTAGTTTCAGTTTAGTAGCAAGCATTGTGTGAGTGTTTTCCTTTTTCCCCAATGATTTAAACTATTTTCACTTCCTGTCATACTGCATTGATTGACATGTCTAAAACAAATCTAAAATATATGGGTGCTAATGCAAAAAAAACAACCCAGAAACTTCTTACCTGATTGAGGATGCTTTTAGTGTTAGGCATGTTGTTCCCAGTTATTTAAGATTTGATTTTATTATGCCGAAAAATATTTTTCTATTTCTGTTATACCAAGTGAATTTCATAAGAATCAAGAATGGTATTGGATGTTCCAAATATCTTTATAGAATCTATCTTAATGATTTATGTTGTTTTTCTTCATTTGGTGTAATGATCCATGTTAATAGATTGCCTAATTTTGAAACATCTCAGCAGTCTTTGTTATACATGGCATCTGAAGTCAGAAAGTACCACGTTTGAGTCCTGGGCTTACATTTAGTGTCTGTGTAAATCTGGGCTACATTTTCTCATCTGTTAAGTGATCAAAATAAAAGTTACTTCAAAATCATAAAGATTAAATCAGGTATTATGTACTGTATCACATAGGAGCTGACATATGATAAATGGCACTACATCTTTATCATAGTAGGTTATGCATTTAGATGCAATTGAATATATGTAAGGAGTATGTCAATTATGTCAATTGTAACAATCCTATATAATAAAAGCCTAATATGTGAATTGACCAAACAGCGGAACAACCGGTCGCTATGACGCGCACTGACCACCAGGGGGCAGATGCTCAATGCAGGAGCTGCCACCTGGTGGTCAGTGTGCTCCCACAGGGGGAGCGCTGCTCAGCCAGAGCTGGGTTCACGGCTGGCGAACATAGCGGCAGTGGCAGGAGACTCTCCCACCTCCACAGCAGCTCTAAGGAGCAGCAAGCCGAGTGGTAAGGAGTAGTGAACAGGTGGGTGGTAAGGAGCAGGGGGTCCTGGACTGTGAGAGGAATGTCTGACTGCTGGCTTAGGCCTACTCCCAGGAGTGGGCCTAAGTCGGTAGGCAGACATCCCCCAAGGGGTCCCAGACTGCGAGAGGGCACAGGTAGGGCTGACGGACCACGCCCTCCCCAGTGCACGAATTTCATGCACCGGGCCTCTAGTGATAACATAAAATGGCCTATGGATTTGGAACCTATGTATATGTGTGGGTGCTATGTTTCACTGGCTTTTGTATAAGAAAGTTTTAGTTTTATGAAGTTAGATAGGTAGTTGGCTAGCAGTTTTTGTATTTTAAAACATATTTCTTCACTGGTAGTGACCTATTTCTAGGAATTTCCCCCCAAAGGCAATATAACACAGTACTAATTAAAATAAAGAGATCTGGATTCAATTCCTACTTCTTCAACTGATTAGCAGAGTGACTTTAGGCAATTTAACCATTTTTATGTCTGTTTCCTTATTCATAAAATGAAGGTAATAATAATATCTGCCTCTCAGAATTGATGTGAGGATTTAACCAATATTCAGTAAATATTCATTTTGTGGCCATTACAGATCAGAACTGTGTTTTAAGCTATATTTAAAAAGATAAATTGGGAAAATAGGGAATATTAACTGACAATTAAAATTTACTGTTAATATTATAATCAACATTATTAATAACTAAAGCATAAACTATGTTGACAAAGCCTTTTATACTGGGATTTTCCTCAGTTATTTCTGTTCTAGTTTATCAGTTTCAGTTATTTCTGTACTAGTTTATCAGTTTCAGCTCTGTAACAATGTATGAATATAGCTAGGAAGATTGATGGATAAGTATTTTGTCTTCTTTTTAAAGAGACTGACAATTTGTCTGACATTTTTATTTTACTATGTGAATAAGAAAAAAATATCCTAGAATGTAGTATGTGACAATATTTGTGATATAATTCTTTTTTTAATTTCTTTATTGATTAAGGTATCACATATTTGTCCTCATCCCCCCATTCCCATCCCAAACCCCACCCCACGCATGCCCTCACCCCCCTGTTGTCTGTGACCACTGGTTAGGCTTATATGCATGCATACAAGTCCTTTGGTTGATCTCTCTCCCTTACCCCCACCCTCCCCTACCTTCCCTCTGAGGTTTGACAGTCTGATCGATGCTTCCCTGTCTCCGGGTCTGTTTTTGTTCATCAGTTTATGTTGTTCATTATTTCCCCTAGATGAGTGAGATCATGTGATACTAGAAATACACTTATAAGAACCGAAAATGAGACAAACAATAATGGTTATGCTGAGAGGCAAATGAATCAGTCTGTAGTGAGTTTCTTTCTGGGCCAACAGTTCTTTTGAGTCCCAATTTCAATATTAAACAGTTCCTTATGTGTACATGTCAGCAATGATATTTCAGTTCTGGATGGTGGACAAAGGTGGTAATGCAGGTCCGACCCTCTCTGGTTTGGTCCTGGGTAACCTGCAGTGACGCACAGCTGCTGACTGCTACTATGGCAAGGCGTCGTCAGCATCTTCCATCTCTGGACTGTTTCTCTTCTGTCTTTATGGCTGGAGCAGTCCTGTCAATTCCTCTCTGTTACAGGAATCCACATGGTCTTGGAGTTGTTTTCTGAAAATATACAAACATATTCTCGACGAAAAGTTAATAAAGGAATCTTTTCTATAAATTTGACTTGGGATCCTTTTTCATTTTTTGCCCAAACGATTTTCCTTTGGCTTGTTTTGACATCATGTGTGTTTTTCATGGGTGTCTTGCTGTTAGCATTACAAATGAAAGTTAATTTTCTAAAGTAAAAATTTTCTAGATGTAATTTACTTACAGGATATTTTTCCTTACATATTCTTCTACTATCCCCCCTTTTTTGATTTAAATATTAGGAGGCTTTTAGCAAGAAGCTAAATAATAATAACTTTGTAAAGCCCCTAGTAGTCTCTTTAATAATTATATAGATGTCTAGTAAACTAATGAATGAGAAATATGCCTTATATAACTTTCAGCTGGGTAAACTGAAGGACAGTATGATACCATTTACATTTCTAGGAGAGTTTTCACTAGCAAGAGAATGAAAGGGTTATTTTGTTTGTTTGTTTGTTTGTTTTTAGAAAGTCAGAAATAATACATACTCTTCCAAAAAATAAGCTGGATTAAAATTAAGATATGTCTTAGGAATGGATAAATTCAACAGTATTTTATTGTTGTTGTTAATCCTCACCTGAGGATATTTTTTCCATTGTTTTTCAGAGAGAGTAGAAAGAAAGAAGGGAGGGATTTAGGGAGGGAGGGAGCAATATCCCTATGAGAGAGACATATCAACTGGTTGCCTCCTGAAAATGCCAAGATTGGGGGCAGGGAGTGAACCTGCAGGTACTTGCCCCTTCAGTGCACAGGGCAACACTCTAACCACTGAACACACCAGCCAGAGCTTGACAGTATTCCTGAAACACTCAGCCAGTGTGTGGGTGGAAGACAGCAAGATGAACGTTTGGAGGTTGAAAGGTTAATTTTGATGTCGTCATTGACTCTCTCTTACTTTGTGTGTGTATTTATTTGGAGAACTTGAGTGTTGCCTACTTTTGAACCAATAATCATACATCTTCTATAACCAGAGCATTTTAGTGATCTGTGTTCATGTCAGTATAGTCATTTGATAGGAAAATGTGCTGGAATAGTTGAGCTCTTATAATGCAGATTGGACATTTTGATGTTTTAAGCCAGTGTTGAATCAGCATGCATTAAAAACAAAAATAAAGTAAAATGCTAAGATAGCACACAAATTTATAAGATACATTTATACATCTGTCTTGAAAAATATTTTTGTAATTTCTTATGGAATTTTTGGGGGTATAAAATGTAATAGCAAAGAGGCTGATAGAGTTCATTAAAGCAGGAAATTGCATTTTTTTCAAAGTAATATGGAATAACTTAATTTTGAATAGGAAAGCTAATGAAAAGTTTAATGTCACTAAACCAGTTGTGTTGGGTTCACATTTGTTGCATTTCGGTTCAAACTTAAATGGTTCCCACATCTCTTACTCAACTATCATTAAGTATTATTGTTGAATCTTGAGAATAAATCATAGATTGTCCCTTGTTAGTTGTAAATTGGAGTGCAGTCAGAGCATGTATTAAATTTGCTTCTCTCTTTTTGTCAACATCAAAAGTATGCTCTTCGCTTGAGGAGAAAGAATTTTGCTATTTTTTTGTTCATTTTTCGGAGCAGCATGGGTTATTTAAGATTTCTAGCATGAAGCATTTTCCCAAAGCTGGCATTCTTGGGCACTATCTTGCATGAAATTAGCTCAAAATAAAAATGGTATCATTAAAAACAAGATCCATGCTTACAGGCTTAGGGAGAAAGAGAAGATAGCAATGATTGAGAGGCTGATTTCAAAGACTAAGATCAGAATGAAACCATTTTAAGAATTTTTATTTATAAATAAAAATAGTCCATAAACATTCATGAAAGGAGAGTATTAAAAGCATCTGATTGGCCACATTTTTAAGAGAGGGGTTAAATGAGATAGAAGAAGAAATTAGACTAATGTAAACATTTATCATCATAACCTAGAGCAGAGGTGGGGAACCTTTTTTGCTGCCAAGAGCCATTTGGATATTTATAACATCATTTGGGGGGCATACAAAAATTATCAACTTAAAAATTAGCTGTTGTATTTGGTCAAACACTTAATTAACTCACCCCTAATGCCTTGGCAGGGCCAGATCAGATGATTTCATGGGCCTTAACTGGTCTGTGGGCTGCAGGTTCCCATCCCTGACCTAGAGAGTAAACTAAAAATGTTGAAAAATTACAATAAAAATATTGCGATTGGGTTAGTTCATATTTAAAGTTTTAGATAATCTACCATTAAAATATTTTTATTATTTGATATAAAATATAGTTAATGGTGGTTTGTTTCATTCTTTTCTGAGACCATTTAAAGGCTTTAGATCATAATACTCTATAAAAATGTTTTTTTTTAAAGCAACCAGACTGGTTACAAAATTCAGATCCGTGTTTTCTTGATTATTGATTTTGACATTTGGAAGACTTGATCTGATGAAAAGTTTTAATATTTATTTTTAAATATTAGGTTTATCCCTACTGGGAGACTACTTTCTCAGGATGATGGATATTCTATTGTATTTGATTGGAAATTTGAGACACATCTTTCCAAAATGACAACAAATACTAAAAATGATTTAAAGAAATCTGTAGCTGTAGGGAAAATAGATACTAGATTAAAACAGAGATTCAGACAAGGCGGGGGGTGGGGGGAGAGGAAAGCCAAAAACCCTTTCTGTACGGGCTCCTTCATTATAGAGTCTCTGAGGATTTGCTGACACACTGAATTATAATTAAACCTAAAGGATATTGTGCCTCCATTTCTGTTCCCTAGGCTCCTGAAGTACGAGAAAATTTACTCTGGCCCTAATAGTGGTGAAGTTTTAGCCTACCAAATACTGAATACCTGGACTAACTTAATGCCCATGAAAGAAGAATTGCTGGGTTCTGCCTACCCGATTTGAGCAACTTTGTCAGTGTTCAAAGCCTCATATGAGTACAATGATTAAGGGTTCAGAGGCTCTAGAATACTCTCATGTGGCCTCTCGAACTTCCAAGGTATCTTGAAAAGTGTCCAGAGGGAGGCAGTATGGTGTGGTTGAAAAACATTAGTCTGGAACCAGATAGGACTGTGTTGATGTGACTACAGAATGTTTTAGCTCTGTGACTTCAGAAAAATCACTACACGACTTGCTTTGTAGTTCAAACATTCTCAGCATGATGATTATAAGCTAACAACAGAGATGTTCTGAGGATTAAAGGAATTAAGGTTTGAAAAGTAATCAACATATTGCTTGGTATACACAATAGTAAAGATGTTAGCATCTGTCTCTTTCCAAGAGGCTTAGTAATACCACGTCTAAACTGAAGACTTATTTTAGCACCTGGACCTTTCTGAGAGGCACACTAGTATGGTCTTCAGCACACGAAACCTAGAACCTGGAACCTGGCTGCCTGAGACCAAATCATAGCTCTGAGGCTTATTAGGTATGCGATTTGGGGCAAACCTTTTAAGGCTCAGCTTCCTCATCAAATAAATGGAAATAATGATATATATTCTAATATGTTCTAATACCTATAAACTACTTAGAAGGAGTGCCTGGCACATCACAAGTATTTAAGAAGAAAGTTGTGATCATCATCATCATCACCATTACCATCACCATCATCATCCTGCATCTGCTGAAAAAATGCAGCCCTTCTTGAATATTCATACTCATTTGGGGAGCTTTAGCACTGAGATTACAAAACAGTGAATAAGTTAGATGTGCCTTCTGTTTGGCCTTAGAATTATATTTGTGATTAATTTCTCAGTGGATTTTTATCTTCTCAGTTAGGTTTGATTTGTGTTCATTTGGAAAGAGTTGGCATGTTTGGCAGGGGAAGCATGTAAGTGGAATATGAGATCACAGCATATTGATCTTGCTGTGATATTTAATAATTAAACATTTATCATAGATAACCCAAGGTCCACTGAAGAGTACTGTTAATCAAGTAAGATGTAGCCTTCCTATATGGCACTGGCTTTTCAACTACTCTTAGGACAGTCCTTTAGGTGAGTGTTTTTTGTACTTCACTGGGTATCCACTAATCAAATTTTGTTTCATAAAAGGGCATTTTCACAGATAAACATTGGACTCTTGCTCAGCAGATTCAATAACCAGCTCCACCCTAAAATTCTCAAGTTCTCTCCTCTCCCCGCCCCCCAAATATAGAGGATTAATTATGTGAGAGTGGGAAGCCAGGAAAGAGCTAACCAGTGAAAAGGAACAGCAAAGATCATAAGATAGGACAGAACAGGGTACATTCATGGTAAGGAAAGGCTAGTGTGAGAGAGTCAAGAGGAAGAGAGAGAGAAAGAGCATGTGTTCTTTTGATAGATGGCTGATAGCTTGACTTTGCTCCAGATGTTTCTCCCTCAGGCTGTCTTTACTCTCTTATCAGAATCCACAAGTCTCCTCAAAATATCCTCTGGCTCTTCTAGGTCAACAATGAGAAGAGATGATCTCAGGAAATCCTTGGTGGTAACTGCTCCTCAGAAGTTAGCATTAAACATTTATCTCAAGTTCACAATGTTTATGAATTATTTGGATATGGGCACTCACAGTGTTTTTGGTTTCAAAACACTTGACTAAATTGCAGAAAAAATGGATACTTTTGACTATTTATTTGAGTTTTTTTCAAAAGAATAATTGGATGAAGAATTTCTGCTCTTGTTTGAAGTGACTTGTTCAGTGGTAGGAAAACTGACTTTTAGGGACTCGAACATTGAACCTTGCTCATTTTCTCTTCCAGGTGAATGGGGAGATAAAAAGGTTAAAGGTGAAAACTTTTCTTTCTTCAACTAATTTGAGGAGGGTACTTGAAAAACTAGTCAAGTGATTTCAAGCAGTATTTTTAAGGAGAATACTTGCTACATCTTTAGATAAAAGGACTCTCTAGAGAAATAACTTAACAAGATATTCTACCCCACAAAGAAACGAAACATGTTACATGAACTTTGAAATGTAAGCATGTGATGATGAATCATTTTTTGACATTGGAGAAGTAAATGACTTTTGGGAAATGTGGCAAGTCCCGGTCGATTCAGAGAGCATTTATATATTCCATATCATAAAGTACATTGATGAATGGAACTTAGGAACAAACAGATGAGTGCCAAGATACATACTGTTAGGCTTTATCAATTATTTTCCATTTTTAGATTGGAAGATTTTAGAAATGTACTTCCAGTTGCTTTATTTCTGCAAATGATATATTTTAGTTTTTATGCATACTTTCATAACCTAGTTTTATCCTTTGACAAACCTAGATAATACCAACATATGTTCATATATAATTTACATATCTGTATCTTTATAAGAAGTTGATATATTTATATCTGAATCTGCATTTGTACATAAAAGCATCTGTCTTTATACATAGTTGGTTTCCTCCGTGGGGCCAATATTTCCTCTGCCTATAAAACTCATACTCTCATGATTGATTTCTTCACATCTACACCTCCTCAAAGAGGCTTTCCTTAATCACTCACTGCCTCTTATAACACCCTGCTCTTTTCCTTCTTGACACTTAGCATACTTTATATGCTAATACAAAGTTTAATGTATAAAGAAATAATGAGAGACTCAAGCTTCATAATAGGAGAAGTGCCATCTGTTTTGTTAACCACTGTTTATCCCAAACTTAGCAGAATGTCAAGGAGTATAGTAAGAAATCTACTTGTGTTTATTGAATGAATGAATGAATGAATGAATGAATGAATGAATATCATTGAGGATTAAGCTCGTGTATGATACTTCCAAAAATTTTAGTGTATTTTAGGCAAGAAAATCATGCAATTTAGGGAAATGAATGTATGTAAACACGACCAACAAATACAGTTTTAAAATTTTGAGTCCTACAGAGAATAGTACAGTGATTTGTGAAATACACTGCACCTAAATACACTGACAAGAAATATTGGTAAGCATTTCTTGACATTATTTTATTTTTGTGGGAGTATTATTGTTTTATTAAGACAAAGAAAGGTCATAATCATCAGGAACCTTGGCCTTAGAGATTCCGCATTCTCTCCTGGAAACTCTCTTGTGCCAAAATTACACACATAAACATAGATTTATTTTTGATGGCTGCAGAAATGATGGTTTACCACGCTGGGGATAATGGAGCCTTGCTGATTCTATAGAAAATAGTCTTTGGTGAATGCGTTTCTCCACCCATATGCACACATTTGCTTTTTCTAAGGATGGCAGACCAGTAGTCCTGGACTAGAAGTGAATAAGAAAGAAAAGAAGAACGCTTTTCTCTTGAATGCATTTCACGTTAAGGCTCTGCTTGAGGCTTATGAAAACCAAGACAGCATTATTTAAAAATCAGTCCCTCAAACACACTTGAAAATATCACCTCGCTCTTATTTTTCTGGTTGCACGTCATGATTCCAAACCAACCTTTTCTTTCATAAGCATTTATCAACTGAGACCTTTAACATAATTGCATATCTCTTGATATGTTTTTGTTTTTCAAAAACAGTTTTTAAAATGCGAAGGCTGGTTCTGTTTTATTTACAACCTAATTATGAAGGTAACATTTGCCATGCAGAGAACTAAAATCACCATCCAAAGATATTTTGTTTATTTGTCTTAAAAATGTTGTGCTATAGATTTGGAACTTTAGAGTCAGACTGTAATTATATAATCAGCTCTTCACCAAAATGATGGTCCTGGGATACAACAACTAAATTAAATCTACAAATAACCCCAATCCCTTTTTATAGGAAAATCATTTTGCGAAGAAATGCCATCCACTAGCAGAATTGATAAAGCCAGTGTCTTCTCCTGAGCAGTTCCTGGTGGAGGGAATACCAAGCAGTGTAACGGTGCAAAGACAAGAAATCAGAGAGAAACAAAGGGCATGGTTTTAATCAGCACCTGAAATACAATGTTTATGGCACAGAGTTTCCTGACTGGCTATACAGTGTGAGCAAAACTCATTTAACATCTACTGGTAACCAAAGGTTTTTAAAGCAACAGTAATAAAACAAGTACAAATAAACTTAAATGACAATACAAACCATATCTGATCAGCGCATTGCACTTTGGACAAGGCTTACCTTAAGCCAGTGTGGTTTTAGATCTCCATGCAGCAGCCTGAGGCGTTTGTCATGATGCCAGACCACTGGGCCAAATATTCAAACCGGAAGTCTTACATGGGAAATATTAAGAACCTTACATAGGCCAGCAGTCAATGTCCATTTGCCACTCTGTTTAATTCCTGATTTTTTATTTTCCAGGGAAAAAAGCTTATGATAGAACACGCTCTTTATAAGTACACACTTAAAGATGAGGATTTCAACTTCAGTATGGTTGTTATTTTAGGGATGGAAATACAGAATTAATTATCTCAATGAGCTGGTTCTAATTCCCAAGAGGATAAGTTAGCTGTATTTCATCCTACAGCAGATATGATACCATGCAGAAGTATGCTGTTTGGACCACAGGAAGGTACCATGAAAAAGGCTTGATGTTTTCTCTGAGCTTACGGCTACACTGGAAAAGTTCATAATGGTTCAAGAATGCTTTTTTAAGTAGAAAGGATGATTCAGTATGGGCTCAACTGGCACAACAAGCAAAATAGAGACAATTTCAAAAACACCATGATTAGGGTTATTGCCCATTTCAAAGATACATCAGTTGGTCATTTATTGGGCTAATTTTATTTCAACATTTATTTTTGATATAGATTTATCTAACGAAAAATAATGTGAAGAAATGTTTCGAGGAGTTAGTGTTATCACCAGAACTCACGGTGTATTCATCATCAAGAAGAGAACTCATTGACCCTATTCTCATTTACAATCAAGTCCTACACACTGGGCAAGGCAAGCATTCTTATCCATACAAACAAGTCCCACTTTTCACCTTGGAGAGGAAGGGTTATATTGTCTGGCAAAAAAAAAAAAGCCTCCCTGGTTACTGTGAGACAATGACCCCAGTGGAACATTGGAAAATTGCTGATTTAAAAATATTTGTAAAAATCGTGGAATTCATTTATTTTATAAATTCTGAAAAAAATCTGAGACTCAAATTCATATTTAGGTGATTTTGATGTGTTTCAAAAACTAGAAACTAGTACTTTCTAATGTTTTTTTTTCTGTGCTAACTGCTTAGCTATCCATTTCAGCTTCTCATAGCATCAGCATCACTGCGATGGAAAGGGTCACGAAGGTCCTCTAATTAAGCCGTTTCTGCTTTAGGACCAATAGAGAGTTTGTCCCATAGGTTTGGATTTTGGAATGTTCCTTTTTGAGCTATGTGGTGGATAGATGCTCTGACTTTGATCAAATCTCAGCCTTTCTGAGCTTGAGCTTCTTCATTCATAAAATAGATACACTGCTTCATGAATTGTTTTGAAGATCAATGAGATATCATATGTTCTAACTAAGCTGTCCTAGTTATATAATTCATGCATTATTTTAATTAACTTCCACCAACCTACTCATGGAGCAAAACATTTCTTTTCCAAATGTGAGAATAACCAATACTAGTAATAATAATAAAACTCACGGGGGCTGAGTTGTCATTAAGTGCACTAAGAACTTTATCTGCATTATCTCATCAACAGAAGCGTGATGAAAATGTTCTAGAATTAAATAGTGGTGATAGTTGCTCAACCTCATGACAATATTAAAACCACTGGAGCATACACTTTAAACGGGCAGATTGTATGGTATCTGAATTATACCACAATTAAAAAAAAAGAAAATTGTATGGGAAAGAGTTTTAGAAAATTACAAATGCATAGGTCGTGTGAAGGATACAGTGAAAAATAAGTCGGTCTTTTACAAATATGGTTGAGGAGTTAAAACAGGTCCATAAAAACCACACCGAAACAGCGTGTGAAGGTGGCGTGTCAAGGCTTGCAAAGTTGTGCTAGACACTCTGTAAACTGAGAGATGATTGTGAACCTCCAGGAGGTAATACCACCGTCAGGATATTACTTCATGGAGCTGAAGGAGCTCTAGTATTCCATAGAATGGAGATATATTAGGAAAGGCATATGACCTTAATGAAGATTTTGTGGAAAAAGGAAAATATTAATTTCTTAGAAAGCGGTAGCACTAAATATGATCCTTCTGGGATGGGATGGTCACCCTTGCTCGCACCCACTTCGGATTCCTTGTGTGGTGCACTGAAGTGTAATTAGCCACAAGGAAAGAGGCACTTTGCAGTAACCCTGCTCTCGACTCGGTCTTCTGAGCGTGCCTGGGTGTCAGGACCTTTTCCTAGAAACAGACACAGCTGAAGTCATCTGCTTCAGGTGCTCCTCCAGCTTGGTTAGGTTGTCGTATTGATGTTCATTAACTATGAGATTTGGGGCACATTAGATAAACTCTCTAAGAAGAGAGAGAGAATAGTGTAAGTGTGCTGGAGTTTTAGGTAGATACATCATGTGTAGATCAGTGCCCGACACCCAGTGAGCACTCTGGTATGTAGGGACTGGAAAGGCAGATGGGAGGCAGAGGGGACATATCTTCTATGTCCCTGGGTGCCTTTGGTATTTATCTGTGCTATAGGCGTCCAAATGCTGGCTGGCTCCTGGGAGACTGACTCACTGAGACCCTTCAGAACCCTCCCCCACCGTGCACCTGAGCTCCTTCTCATTGCTCTCTGGATTCTCTTGTGGGTGTGACTATTTGCTTGCATAATTTATCATACCAATTCGATTGAAACTTCCCAAAGGCAGAGAACATACTTTATATATTGCATTGTCCACACATTTATGCAGAAAGCAGAATGCATATTATATATTTGATTTTTATTTATTAACTGAATGGATTTTAAAATTATTTCTCAATGGGAAAAGAGGGAGACAGGGTAGCAGTAGCTTTTGGTTTTTGAAATAGTGTGCGGGTTTTATTTGGGGCAAATGCATTTCCAGTTTAATTCCAGGTTAAAACAACTAAACCAAAACCATTCTTGACATTATGGACCATCCAGAGTGGGAGATGCATTCTCTTTCAGCCTATAAAACCTTTAAGTCATTAATGTGGAAAAGCATTTGGGGTGAAATAGCAATTCCCTGAATTCGTGTATTTGTTTAGAGATGAAAGAACAGGTGGGTTTCTGTCACACTCTGTACTGTTACTTACTTCATCCACAATGACTGTAGGCCTCAGAGTCCCCCTCGAGCCTTAAAGCCTCTGGTCTCTGGTGAAGATTAGTCTCTGGACAAGGAAAACATACAATTTAGCCTGACTTTGATTTCAGCTGACAATGCAGAACCGGAGCATGAGAGTTGTTCTGTATTCTGAAATGGGCACAAGCATGCTGTGCATTTAAATACATTGTCAAGTTCTGTCCAAACTGGGCCCCTGGAGTATAGGATTATATAAAACTAGAGACCCAGTGAACGAAATCTGTGCTCTGGGGAGGGGGAGGGGTGTCTCTCAGCCCAGCCTGTGCCCTCTTCACAGTCTGAGAGCCCTCGGGGGATGTCTGACTGCTGCAGAGGCAGGAGGTTCCACCGCTGCTCTCACCAGCCTTGAGCAGGGCATCTGGCTGAGCGGCGCTCCCCCTATGGGAGCTCACTGACCATCAGGGGGCAGCTCCTGTGTTGAGTGTCTGCCCCCTTGTGGACGGTGCACATCATAGTGACTGGTTGTTCTGCTGTTTGGTTGATTTGCATATTAGCCTTCTATTATATAGGATTCTACAATAGAACTTGTAGGTTATAACCAAGCCTCCCTGCTAATCTACATGTTGTCCAAGGTTGCACACTTGTTCATCCTGTTTGTTGACACTCTCTACCAGAGTGTATAAGCAAATAAAACAAAAAAATAGGAGACCATT
This sequence comes from Cnephaeus nilssonii, assembly GCF_951640355.1. Taxonomy (NCBI): domain Eukaryota; kingdom Metazoa; phylum Chordata; class Mammalia; order Chiroptera; family Vespertilionidae; genus Cnephaeus; species Cnephaeus nilssonii. Next base: position 27,234,674 of record NC_137086.1, on the reverse strand, counting down.
ATTATTGGTCAATTTTCCAAGACATAGTTGAGCCAAATATATCTGCATAATAATTTCAGATACTGGACAAAAGCCAGTGGCATTTCTATATGCTATATACAGGCTAAATCTTAATATGTATATTCTGTTTTATCTATTTAATATAAACATCAGTGGAAATATATCTGCATCCATAACATACAAACATGTTGCTTGAAGTATGCCAAAGATATCCAGAATATCATTAAATCTTAATCAAATATTTTTCAAATGAATATGTGATTGCAGCTGAAATTAAACGGTGCATTAAACTATAGTGCTACTGGCTAGAACTTTCAAGTTCCTTCCCAGTGTCATCTTTCATAATGTTTCCTTTTAAGTTGGTTTAATAACATAATCATTATTCAGAAATGAGCATTTGTGAAAAAATTAATAATTACTTTGTCACTATTTATTTAATGAATCCACGGAAAGACTTCATTAAATTATAAATGCCTCGTTACTGATATTCTTATAATAGATTTTTGAAATTATAGTGTGAGCCAGTTATCCATTTCAAGAAAGATACAATGCTGAAAGATCAGTACACGTCCAGTGAAATTACTGCTGGTTTTCCTAATGCAATATTCATGAGAACTTGCCGGAGACAATCACATTTAATCCCAGAGAATAAGAATTTGAAATGAATTCTTTTAAATTGTAATTGTCCATTGGTAAGAAAGTTCGGCAAGTCTTATTGTTTCTATAATTGAAATGGCTTTCTATTCTGTCAACCTGGGAAAGATGTGTTTGGAGAATATTTACAATTTCTGAATGGAAAAATAAATGTAGGTCCTAAATATAATTGATATTAATATTGTGTGCTTTATATTCATTTTAATGTAATTGTTTTCAGGGAAAAATTGATCCTGCATCTATCATTTATGATTGATTTTTCAAGGATGTGATGTAACCTGGGTGGAGTAATAATGCCTGAATTAGGGTAGAGTCTGTTATCGCTTGAGTCTACTTTGGTGGTATTCAGTTCTGTTCTAGCAGATGTTGGAGTTTGATCCATGAGATATCAAAGATGTTGGACGTTCAAGGACTAAATTAACATTTTCAGAGGAAGATGAACATCATTTCAAAGTCAGAAGATTTCTAAGCATTACCAAACCTCATTATCTCTTAATAGTTTGTTTTACTGTGTTGCAAGAAAAGCATCCCTGTGAAATCTGTGGATTTCTGTACCCTAGAAAATAAGCATTTACATTACATAGTGCAGAAAATTTTGTGATGAGGTAAAGGGACATGTTTGGTTTGGTGCATTTTGTACTTTTAACATTGTAATGCTTCCATTCACAGAACTTGAATCTCCTTAAAGCGTAGAACTCTGATAAAAATTGACTATTAGGGGTAGGACGCTTTAATAATTTCTTTCAGTCTATCCTGAGATAAGAAACATGCCTGTGATAGAAGAGATCCTAAAACAATGGGCAACTCTATTGTTTTACAACTCTGTGTTGAAATATCTGATTCCTAGGGCACAACTGCAATTTATTCCATACAACATGTTCTATGGAATATTTCTTTCTTACCCCCAGGAAGTGCAACTACTTTGGTCACTTAAGGTAGTAAAATGTCATCTTTCACTGTAGATATAAGAAGTAATTTCAGTTCACTCCTTTGTAATAATAAATGCAGCCTCAGTTAAAGCTGGTCCCTTGGCACTGCATGGGCTGCCTGGAAGCTGCCACTTGGACTGGGGTTGTTTCTCCTCTTGTTCCCATGACATTCACTTCTCTTCCTTCCTCATCCCTCCAAGGATAAGGCAGAAGAAAGACGACATACGAGACAGAAATGATCTTAGTTGGCTAATACAATAGTAGCCATCTAGCTGGGCTTAGCCTATGCTTTCAATTTAGTCTGAGGAGCATTTTTTGGGGGGCGGCATTTTGGTGAGTTGTGCTCTTAACATCATTGGAATTTCTTTACTGCAGTTCCCATGAGGAGGGTGGATGCTCCTCCTTCAGATGGTCATTTAGGATTCCCCCCTCACTCCCCAGGCACCCGCTACTGCTTCTCCAGGTTCTTTCTGTTGCGTTGTCTTCACCACTCACCGCCCCTCACCCCAGGGGCTCTCTCGGACAGGACACAACACAATTCTCAGCTGGCTTCCTAACTCATGTCCCACTGGCAATGCTCACGTGTCCTTGGCTCTAACAAACTCATTCACCAGTGATTCCTGCCACAGTAATATCTTTGCTCTGCCATCAGTTCATCACCTAGTCACAGTCTCTCCCCTTGAAGGTTTCTCAGGCAAGAGTCAAATCCCAGTCGACTGAACCACTGCCACCAAATTCCAGGAGACAAGAACCAAACTTTCTGAAGTTCTACCTTCCAACTTGGCTGTACCTGCAAAACATATTACACCCCAATTCTCCCCCCAAATCCTCTTCTAATTATCAATCTCCTCTTGGCCCTTCTTTTCTCTTTAATGGGCTGGAAATAGGTCCCATAATTAGGGTGCCAACAGCCATTTTCAGTGCTTTCCTTTGCAAGTTTAGCTTAGTCAGTCTTTTACCTCATTTTGTAAAAAGAAAGTAGTAATCTATTTGTTTTTAACTGATTATTTTAAGATTGCAGCTGAACCTGAGACAAAAGCATTTTATTTTAAATTCTGTCGCATCCAAATATGAGTTGCTTCTGTCTTCTTTAAAATTATTTTCAGCACACATTGGTTGATACATATGTAACATCTGCAAGGCACAAATGCAGGTCCTGTGGTGTCCCCGAGTCCCCTGGATGAATGTTGGATACATTTTAAGTGTTATTGGAAATACAGTGTTGTTGTTATGTGTGTGTTTGCCACCTGAATCATTCTACACAATGTAGAATAATTTATAATGGCATATATTTTAAAGTAAGGATTATGAAAAATATAGTAGAAAATAAAAATAAGTCGAGGGAAAACAGTATACCAGAAGTCTATGCAGCTAGAAAAATTGCCCTACTCACTTTGACTCCGAGTTTCCTAATAACCAAAGTCAAAAATGAAATATGAAAAAAAGAAGAAATGTAACTTTGTCATATTGTCTGTCAAGCCGTAAACAAATCAAAATTTTTAAAAAATTAGAAACGATATTAACTTACTATAAGAAAAAAATCTTTTATGGACAACAAGGACCAGGAAAAAGAAAAATAGAAACCTTTAGGAAGTGTGCATGAGGCGGGCAATGAGCACTGTCCCAAATACCGCCTTCATGTATCTCCCTTTAATCAATGCAGTTTTGGACAGTGTTTTCGCATAACAATTCTCAATGTAAGCTGATACTTTTGCTGTTTAGCTCAATGCTGAGAATCTGGCAAGATGTCTAAAGGATGCGGTCCAAATATTCAGGTTTTCAATATTCTGATGATTAATTTCTGCAGAAATGGATGGAGTACATGCCCTTTAAAGAAGTTTGATGAAAGGTGAACTACAGAGAGTTTGAGGTTATGTACGCAAACAAGGGCCTGCAGTCCTACTGATTAAGGGCAAATCTACATGCTTTAAAAATCCACTGAACTCATGATAAAGTTGACAGTCCTACTGTTAGAGAATGTTTCTCAGAAGCAGAGGACACAAGCCCGTGTTTCCCTTTGCCACCGTGTAGTTTGCAGTTCTAAAGTTAACAATAACAAGCTTTGTGCTTAGAATTAGATTTGCAATGCTGTTTTGCATAACCCAGAGATGGGGGGTTGATAATAGATAGCCATATCTTAGCTTAGATAGAAAGTAACAATGGGGGAACTGAATTCTAATTCCAGTACCCATCCACCCATTAAGTTATGTGACCTTGAGCAAGTCATTGAACCTTCTTGTGTCATAGTTTCATCATCTATAAAATAAATTGAACGCATTTCAGGCTGGTAGAATTGGATAGTTTGTGTGTGTGTGTGTGTGTGTGAATAATGACTAAGAAACTGCACTCATTAAATGCCTGCCTGCATGCCCACACCCTAAGAGTGACTTTCTCTATCGTGAGTATTTGTCAGTTGTCTCTAAACAGACTTCGTGGCTATTTCCCCCAGTTATTAAAAGGGAGAATGTCAAGCCTCATTTTTCTCATGAAATGTAAAGAGTGGATTAAAGGCGCGGTGAGATGGGACATGAAAGGATGTCCTTTCACACAGACTGCTGTGCATGTTGTCTGTGGCAACCTGTGGGAAGGAGGCAGCTCAGTTCTTTTGAAAGTGTCTTTTGGAATATCAATTATCCATGAAAGAGATGCTTCAGATTTACCCAAATGTCAAGAACCTTTCTTCCTCATGAGTCTTTCAGAAGTAAAATCGGTGGAAAGCAGCTGTTGTCTGAAGCATGTTCTTGATCAATATCCTGTATGTAATTCTAACTAAATGCTGACGGATCAGCGCAACTTTATACAACTTTTTCCCCCCTCCTCTCTTCCAGCACCAAGGGAAAATTGGAGTTAAATTTAATGTTGGGACAGATGACATCGCCATTGAAGAGTCCAATGCAATCATTAACGATGGGAAATACCATGTAGTGCGTTTCACGCGGAGTGGTGGCAATGCCACGTTACAGGTGGACAGCTGGCCAGTGATCGAGCGCTACCCTGCAGGTAAGCCAGTGCATGGGTGTCTGGGGAAGATTTAATGAAAAAAACAAAACACTGTTTTGCGTTCGTTTCACCCAATTGTGGGTTTTCTGAGAAACCATCATGTATTTATTGGACTTTAGAGTCATGTGAATGTCCTGCTGTCCTAAACTGTTCTTGATACGGTGTACAACTGGCATTTTACAGAGGAACTTGAAGGCACATGTTATCGTTTGTGAAATTTAGAGCATCAGTGAAATCAGAAAAATGCACACATAAAAGGCACACCATGTCAAAGCTGGTTTTTTTGTTTTTGTTTTTTGTTTTTTACTGGATCCTTCCATTTGAACAAAGGAAAGGCTTTGTCAAAAGTAACAGAGTGAAAATTTAAAGCTAAGGGAGGGACTATTATAACCCGTTTCCCTGAAAGGAAATGGAGCCAGATGATTCCTTTGATGGTGATATGCAGCTGAAACTCATGAAATGCGCAGGTGGGCTGTGGGACACCAGAGAAACAGTAAAGGAACTATTGGTAGTACTGTAAATCAGTAGTTGTAAGAGCCTGAAAAATAAATGAAGTTTGTTTTCACTGTCACATAGCCGCGGGGTTTCACGAGGATTCTGACACCAGCATCACTCATTTCAAGTCTCTAAAATGAACGTGAGGCTATCACAGAGAAAATAAAAACGATCGCGTTCATAGTTCATGAGCTTTGTGAGCGCTGTGCTCTTGAACCAAAGGCAGGAGATTTGAAATTTAAGCCGTTGTTACTTGTGATTGTGTATATTCTCAATTAAAGTAACATGTTATTTTAAAGTAAAATACACAGTAAAAGTATAAAGGTATTTATTGCCATTATAATCCTCTCTACATTTTGGTACAAAAGAGATTACTGCAAACATCAATCTCATTTTTCTCTGCTCCCCTTTTAGAGAGAACTGGGGTGTTGTTGGTTTTTTTTTTGGTGTGTGGATTTGTTGTTTTTTAAAGAAGAGCTATAGTACAGTATAAAGAAAGAGTGTAAAAAGAAATTTTCATTTTTGCACAATAACAATGATTACCTAAAGGTATCTCTGAACCCCTCTATTACAAGTACTTTGTTTCTTGGAAGAAATAATTTGAGGAAATAACTAACTTACTAAGCAAAGATCAAGCTTCCTTAGTACTGACTCGCGATTATGGAATCGAGTGTCTGCGATGCCCCTGTGCACCTTTGCTGATTTATAAAATTTTACATCTCCAAACCTCATCTCAAACCTCTTTTATAAACTTTGTCCTCTTCAAATATTTGCTCAATTAAATGTGATATAAAGCTGCTCTATGACAAAATTTAGAAGCAAGCACATTAATAATAACTGCCTATTATAGTACTGGCAAATAGTGGGCACTTAATAAATATTTGCAGAATTGATATCCTGGGGAATTATCCCAATTTTACACTGTAATTATGAGAATGTGTATCTTCTGTGGCCTTCTGTAGTAAGATGGACTGGAAGACTGGAAGGAAAGTGCCTGAAATCTACACACATTGTTACATAGCCCCCAGCAATCCCTTATTGCATTTACTGAAATCCTAGTTGAAATGTATTATTTTTAATAACTACAGCCTTGATGGAATTACAGAAAAGTAAATTGGTGAATTTCTTAAAATACAATGAATGAATACCTCTTTACTGAGAGGAAGTCATGGCACTAGACTCCATAAAAGATGGAAACTAGAATGAAATTTGGATCCTGACCCTGGAATATGTTACCTGTTAATAGTGGACACGAACATGTAAAATGATACATTTTATTATTCTTACAGAGCGGCAGTTGCCTCTTGAAGCCTAGCTTTGTTTCACCAGTTAATGATTTAAACTTACCTTCATTTAGAAACTTTTTTACTCTTTCCAACCTTTCCAAGTTGGTATCTTTAAGAATGCTTTTCTGGTGAATGTTAATGATGACCTATGGGGGCGAGGAGAGGAATCCCACTCTTAACTTAGTCTGAATTAAACTAAGTTGAAAGTGGCTACACTGGGCTTTATTATATTAATATTCATAATTCATCTCCAAAAGGGAAGTAGAGTTTGCATTTCCCAAGCACAGATCATCAGAACCTAGTTTACTAATGCATTATTAGTTCATGTGGGTAAATATTTTTGTTTTAAAAAATGTCCACACCTCACTATTTTATTATAGCTCATGTGATTAAATAGACCAGAAAAGGCGTACTAGCTATAGTTCAAAAAAGTCATGGTCCCTGTGTTTTTGTGGCATGCTAATATCCAATTTGAATAGTGGTCATTAAGATCGGGCAGTATTGATTAAGTCAGCAAATATTTGTATATTTTCTTCTGGACTAATATCTGTCTAACACATATAATGTCTTTACCAATTAAAATGGATGTTCAGTATGAAAATATATATGTATTTAAAAATCAGAAGCTGGCAATGTCATGGTAATGAGCAAATTTTTAGAAATAGATATTTTGGATGCAACCTTTTATATTTAGTCCTTTTACAAAAAAGTATTTTAGATAATATTAACAAACACAGAGTAAGCAAAGCTGCACTTACTCTGAAGGATGCAAGCAAGGGTAAAACGCAGTTTGCCCTCAAGAAAATTAGAGCACCTGCGGGGAATTTAAATGTATACATATAAAAAGTTAATGATCAATATGTGAAGAGCTCATAGGAGTCACCATCGTGGCCATCAGTATTTTATTAATCATCTGCTCTGTGTGCATTTCAGCATGATGCTGAGGTAGGAAATAAGCCGTGAAAATGTCAGATACCCCTTTTTCTTAGAGCTTCACCTGCCACAACTCCATGAAGGCCGAGTACAAATTTAAAAGTGTCATCTAGATTAAAGTTGTTAGAACAAAGCAATTTTATAAGTTCAATAGAAATATCTAGTATATCTCTCTTATATTGGTTTGTGGGTGGCTATTTTTTATTTTTTTAAAAATGTGTTATTATTCATTAGAAAAATAGTGGGACCAAAGCCTTTACCACCAAATTCTATAATGAGAGAAGCAGGAACCAACAGACTATACTTGGTTCCTTTTCAATTGCCTGCGCAGCTAAATATAGATAACAAGGGCTGAAATTAGTAATTAAGTATAGCACTTAACCTTCCATTATAGGGCTTTGTGGTAAGTGCTTTTATATGAGGCAATTTATCTGGTAGTGACATTATCCTATATAATAAAACCCTACTATGCAAATTGACCAAACGGCGGAACGACTAGCGGAATGACTGGTCGCTATGACGCACACTGACCACCAGGGGGGCAGACACTCAATGCAGGGGCTGCCCCCTGGTGGTCAGTGCACTCCCATAGGGGGAGCGTCACTCAGCTAGAAGACGGGCTCACGGCTGGCGAGAGCAGTGGCAGTGGCAGGAGCCTCTCCCACCTGCGCTTCAGGCAGATGGTAAGGAGAGAGGGGTCCCAGACTGCAAGAGCCCTGGACTGCAAGATGGTGCAGGCCAGGTTGAGGGGCCCCCCAGTGCACAGATTTCATGCACCAGGCCTCTAGTACCTTTACTAAAAAGCACCTAAAGCATTGACCAGCGGTATCCCACCCATAATGGTCTGGAAGGCTTTCATAGAGAAACTAATTAGTAGAGGTAGAATAGATACTCTTTTGAAGTGTATGAAATAATCCCAATAACTCAACATTTACATTTTAGAATAAATTCTGAATTTTCAGCATAGGAACCCAGTTTGTGTTATTCTCTGTGCATGGAGCAAGCTATACTAATAAAAGGGTAATATGCTAATTAGACCAGACATCCTCTCAGACAAAGTTATGGTGGCAGGGCTGAGGCAGAGGTGGTTAGGGGCAATCCGGCCTACAGGGAAGAGCAGTTAGGGGGATCAGGATGGCAGGGGAGAGCAGTTAGGGGGGTCAGGCCGGCAGGCAGGTGAGCAGTTAGGAGCCAGCAGTCCCAGATTGCGAGAGGGATGTCCAACTGCCATTTTCAAGATTGGGCCTAAACCAGCAGTCGGACATTCCCCAAGGGGTCCCAGATTGAAGAGGGTGCAGGCTGGGCTGAGGGAACCCCCCCCCCATGCACGAATTTCATGCACCAGGTCTCTATATATACAGCCTAAGCGACTGAATGACTAGTAGACCAGTTGCTATGATGGGCACTGACCACCAGGGGGCAGATGCTCAATGCAGGAGCTACCCCCTGGTGGTCACTGCACTCCCACAGCCAACCTCCTGCAGTCCCTCCCCCAGCCGGCCAACCTCCTGCAGTCCTTCCCCCTGGCAAGCCGGCCCCCCAATCAGCCCCAATCACCAGCCAGGCCAAGGGACACCACCCGTGCATGAATTCGTGCACCAGGCCTCTAGTAGAAATAATATTTTGCAAACCATTTAAAGTTGAGAAAACCATTTATTGATGCTTATCAGTTAAATTTCTATAATATGATGCATCATTAATCTCTGATTTGCCCCTAATTACAGTTATATAGCAAAATTTTCTCTCCATAAGAATAGACTTCTCATAATGTTAATCTACAAAGCCAAACACTACCTTGCTTGCTCAGACTAAAGATTGCTCCATATAAATCACAATTACCTTTGAAAATAAACCTTTGACTCATTTTCTACCACAGTGTGTCAAAAAGATGTCCTTTATATTATGTATATTAAGGTCAAATATTCATTGTTTTCCTGTCAAGTTAACACCTCAAGTCAACACATATTTAAAGGAGATATATACTATATTAAAGAAACATGCTAGGTTTACCATCTGGTTAAAGGGATAAGTAAAAAATGTTCAATATTCAAAATATAATATGTGAGGAAGTATAAATTATCATTTCATATTTGGCTAATTTTTGAATAAGACAAAAATAAAATATATTGTAAGGAGGAAGAGGCCAGTTTTGAAAAACTTGGTTGGGAACTTAAAAGACTAGATTTTTACTTGGAGGAAGCATGCATTCAGTTTAATGAGATTAGCAGGAAGAGACAGAGACAGAAAATACTTAGAAAGCTAGGGTGTGAGAAAATAAAGAGGATGAATGCAAAATATAAGACCTGGTGAACAACTAAATAAAAGGGGAGTCATTCTACTTTTTATTTTCTATCTCTTTCTCTCTTTTTTAAACCATTAATTATTCAATATTCGAATGATGTAGTATGTCACCAGACTGCACTAGGTAGCAATGAAGTGGAAATCTGCAGTGGGAATAAATAGAGACGTTAAAGACATAGTAGTTTTTGCTTGCTAAAAGTGTAGTCTGGGGGACAAAAAGGATTCAGCAAACCTACTAATGTAAATAAATTGTAACTTCAAAATTAATAGTAGAGTTTAACTGCTATTCGAAAGGAGAAAGTGGTGGTCTGGAGTGGTGTAACAGAGTAGATTCTAACAGGGATATAAAGATTTGGAAGAAGCATAAGAATAGCCCAAGAAGAGACTTGGCATTTGCAAGAGGGAAGGGACTTCAAAGATCTTCTATTCCAGCTCCTTCATTTTCCAGAAAGTAAAATTGAATCTTGGAGAGGCTAATTGATATGATCAAGATCACTATGCTAGCTGGGGACTCTTGTCTTCTGTCTCTGTGCACCTTACTTTATGCTGTCTAGGAGGCAGAAACCAAAATGAAGAGAGATCATTTTAGGTAGTCTTCCATGTAGCAAAGTGTAATTTTTATAACTAATGTTATGACTTACATGATTGGTAATAGCTAAATATTTTAGTTTATATCACAACCACTGCCAACCCACACAGACACATACATACACTAAAAATTATCTAAGATATGTTAAAAATAATAAACACACGGAATAAAAATAATTTTCTTACAAAATTATTTTGCTACTATTATTTTGAATCAATACTTCTTAGTAGGCACTGATTATTTTCTGACCTCATGATAAAAATTCTACTTGAAAATTAAGTAAATAATTATGGATCATTACTCTTCGACTGTTCCTATAGCACTCAACCTGCAGGTTGGCACTATTTCCAATGTTTTGTATTTATTCATTGGTATTTATTTCTCAGTGACATCACATGAAACTTAGTTGATTTCAGTAGCCAGAAGAGGATGAGTCATTAGATGATTGAGGTATTAAAATCCTTAAGAATTATTTGGGAGAAAAACTATATCTAAATAGAAGACTTGTCCCATGTCTTGGTTAAAGGAATAGATATAGGAAATGTTGGAATGAATCTCCTTTCCCTCCTACAAAGTTTAAGACATTGGGAATATAACTTTCTGTTGGAAATTGATAAACCATGAAAAAGATTTAAATCATTTTTAAAAATAAATTACCAATTTTTGGTAGACCCAACATAAGACATGATAATCAGTAGTTGGCTCATAGTAAGATAACTTAATAAATAATTGTGAGATAAATCCCAGGTTCCTCATTCAAATTCCGTCTTAAAACATTGACTGTTGCTGCCCCAGCCTGGTGGCTCAGTTGGTTGGAACATCAGCTCATGCACCACAAGGTTGTGGGTTTGATTCCTGGTCAGGAAACATACCTAGCTTGCAAGTTCTACCCATGGTCGAGGCTGTAGGCGAGGCAGCTAATCTGTGTGTGTGTGTGTATGTTATTCCTTCCTCTCTCTCTCAAATCAATAAAAATATATCCTCAGGTGAGGATTAAAAAAAAAAAAAAGCATTGTCTGTTGCTGGTAGGTTTAGCCAAAATATACGTACATGCATGGTTGAATATATAAATGTTTGGATTCTATTTGACATAGTAAATGTTTACTAATTCAAAATTTCCAAGTAAAGCTTACATTCTATGAGGATTCTGAAGCCTCATATACTGTGGCTATGTTATTTAGAACTAAGGGCTAAAACTCTGGCAGTTCTGTTGGTAATTATCTTCTTTCATGGTGTTCAGTTTTCCTGGGACTATAGGGGCTTTTCTTAATAATGAAACATAATGAACTTTTTTATTGAATAGTATATTAAATGCATCTTCCCAAAATGCTTAGCTTCATAGAAATTGTATCCAAGGAGATGGAAAGATATGAGGTATTCCCACTTCTCACTCATTCCTATATATTTTCAATGACCTGGATTTTTTATTTTTAATACCAAAGAGATCTTACTATTATTGTAAGGCAACCACTGTAGAAATTTTAATGTCTGAAAAAGTAATATATATATAAAATAAAAGAAAGAGAGAAAGTTCCTCTGATGATTTGGTGGGCTTTGGTATCATTTAGACTATAGAAGCTGGAAAATATACAAAGAAAAGAAAGGAAAAGAAAAGAATAGATATGTGGATGATAGATATGTGGAAGAGTAGGGACAATTCTTTCTTACAGAAGAATTCAAATTGACAAATGTAGAAGGATGATAGAAGTAGACATTCAGCACTATAACTTCAAAATATTACTTTTCAACACCAGATGTGCTGAAATTAGTGGGGAGAATTTTGAGCAGAGACTAGTAATTTATGTATCTCCACCAAGGTGAAAACATAAACTTTCTGCAGATACGCTCAGAAGACCACCTTAACTAAGTGATCAAGTTAACATCACCAATAATAAGAAATACGGGCATTGCGAAAAGCACTTCATATCTTTCCTATTCTTGGTATTCTTCACAGAAGTGCATGACCTCAATCTAATCATAAAAAATGCATCGTGGGAATCTGGATTGGATCCTGTAACAGTAAAGGGATTATTTAAAACTGGTGAAACATAATAAAGTCTGCATACTGTAGTTTACAATCTAGTACTGATGTTAATTTCTTGGTTTTGATGATTGTCCAGTAGTTATTTAAGATGTTAACACTGGGGGAAGATAGATGAAAGGCATGTGGAACTCTCATTACTATCTTTTACAACTTTTCTATAAGTTGATATTTTTTAAATAAAAAATTATTTTTATCTAAAAATTCCTTTTAGTCAATTCTATATAGTATAATATTATTCTAGGAAAAAAGATTTGAAACAATAAAACTTGTTTTTGTAGATTTGGTAAGTTATGTGTAATTGTGAATGAATTATATATTAACGTGTTCATATGGTTATTAGAAAAGTACATTTATTCTTAAGGAATATAAACCTCATTTCTGTAACAATTCAAAGGTATAACCTAATCTAATATTTTAGTTACTCTTAATTAAGACAGAATGATAATAAATGTGAAAATCTTTTAATGTCTGAAGGCTTTAAATAGGCCATGCATGAAAATTTAAACAATGATGAATATTTTGTATCAAATTTAGCCTCATGGGTTGAACAGTTTGCAATGACTTTCATCTTAAGCATTTGTAAGTCTGTTTTGTTTTCAGCCTTATGAATTTCACTACATTAAAGGCAGCTGAGCTTCCCACAACCCCTACCATGGAAATTTGAGGCTAAATTTTTTCATGTTAAGTATTATTGTAGTAATTCGTCAGCTTGGGCATATTATTTATATTGGTGGCCCAAATATTTAAAATGTCTATTGAGAATCTGAAAGAGAATATACATAGCTTATGTTGGGCTAGATATAACCATTTGCATTTCCAATGAACTATTTTAGCTGGATTGATGAGATATAAAACTGGTCAGAATAGAGGAACATTTAGCTTCATTTTTTTTCGATAGTGTCAACTAATTGATAACATGCCATAATAATTTTTCAGGGTCACCTTTGCTAGAGCATTTAAAAAGTCCACATAGAGTCATCAGTTCTCTCATTTATTACTTTTAGTGCTCAGTTTAGCAGAGGAGTTGGATGAGAGTGTACTTCCTGGTTGGAGAAGGCACAAACAAAATGAAGCTTTTTTAAAACTTTTTAAAAAATGTATCTTTATTGTTGGAAGCATTAAAGATGTCCCTTTCTCCCCCCTTAACTTATTTCACCCCACTCCTACTCCCCCCACTCCAGGCCTTCACTGCACTATTGCCTATGCCCATGGATTATGCATAGATGCGCATAAATTCTTGGGTTCTTTGGTTAATCTTGTCTTCCTGGTTAATCTTGTCTCCTCCCCACCCCCATCCCCAATTTGCCTTCCTGAAAAGAGACATAGGATGGTCACAATCACAGTGGAAAACAAAACTGGGAACAATTAGATGAGGCCTTTGCTTTATGGAAGTAGAGCTCAAATAGAACATGAAATCCGTTGGACTGATTGAGTAAAGAAGTTGGTGTTGTGCTGGATTGGGGTGAGGAAGTAACAGAATTCACCCAAAAATCTCAGACATTACCTGAACCCATTTAAATTTCAGACAGCACCATACACTGGGCACTACATACTGGGAACTGTGGTAGTTATTTTACATACATTTTTCTCATCAAATCTTATAAGGCAGCTTGTAGTATCTTCTTTTGACAGATCAGTAACTAAACATAGATAAGGTTACTTACCAAGGTCCCACATCCCAAAGCTCACTCCAGGGCTCTGAAGTATTTATTATGCAATGCTGCCTACACTATTTATTCATACTCCTTCTAAGAGGAAAAAAAAAATAGAAAAGTTTCTTCTTGGTCCCCACCAGATTTCAGGATGACTAAACCTTTGTTGTATTGAGGTCCTAATAGCAATGGTATTGTTTCTTCTGTTTCTATCTCTGAAGGCCATTCAAGGGTCCCTTGGGATTTGTGGCATGCATTTAATGATGCCATCTTCCATGGCTGATTCTCCTTCTCCTTCTCTTCCTCCTCCTTTTCTTTATCCATATGCAGAAATGAGTGCCACATCCAAGCTGTATACCTCTTAAACACTAAAATTGCAATAGAAAAATAAAGACCACACATCAAATGACCAAACTTCAAGCATATACTATGATAACACAAAATTAAAAGTGGGATAAGGTGAAAGTTAAGAGAGAAGGCTCAGGAGTCAGACTGCCTGTGTTCAAATCTTAGTTCCAACACTTTGTAGATGTGTGACCTCTGGCCTATTTCTTTAACTTCTTTACACTTAAATTTCCTGTTTATTCATGACAGTACTTACTTCATGGGGTTGTTTGAAGTTTCCAAGAGTTTTTAATTTCAAAATACTTAGTAATTAGTAAGAAACATGGTAAGTAGTAACTACTCAATAAATATTAGCTCAACTATCTCTAATCAAAGTAGTTTGGGTTTGCAATCCTGAAATTGCAATAGGCACTAACCTCCACATATCAGTGTGTAGTGTATTTCCTTCGGGGAACAAATTCATCCCTTCTAGGCTGTCAGACTTGGGTTCACACACATGGAAATAAACATTTCCAGAAACTTAAGACATGTAATTGCCTCACCCCTTTCTGCCCTCCAATCCCACCCTGAGCCAGAACACTATAGAGACATCAGTGGGAAGGATAGAAAATACGTTCTGTATAAATTAGAGAAAGGAGTGGTGTGTGGGAATGAGGAAAGACTTAGGAAGGACTGGAATGGGGGCTGGGTGTTGGAGAATCATTTGAATTTAGTAAGAGAGCATTAGGGAGACCATGGTAGCTGGTGGATGGGCAGCTGCATGCAGTGATGCAGTTTGGGTAGCATTGCACCAATATCCCATCAGAGGGGATGGAGTGGAAGCTGGAATCCAGTCTGTGCTTGGGTCAACAAGTCATGTGCCATGCAGAAAGAGCTGTCTTTTCCTTCTCACCAAGCATCTTGGGGAACCTTCTGCCTGGGCTCTAACCATCACTGGAGTCTCTGTTTCAGTTCCCCAGGATGGTGCTCTGTAATTGGAAACCATAAGAATTATCATTCAAATAGGCATAATTCTGAGAGAGAAAAGAAGTGCTATTAAGTTACTCCTGCATATTAGACACATACCGACACTGTCCCAGGCAATCCAGAACATTTGTCACTTTACTTACAAGCTGCAGAGGGTACTTAGACTTTTACCTGGAGAAACTGGAATCAGCCTAAGTTAGTCATTCTACTAGATAGCTGAGTTTATTCTTGTGCTGGTGAGGAAGCTGAAGATATTAATTAGATAAGGACTCTGAACTCAACTTAGAAAAATAATGTTAACTACACTTTAAATCTTTACTTTTCTTCTTATCCTAACAGTATTTTAAAATATCAATACATCCTTCTCTATAATAATAAAAGCGTAATATGCTAATTAGACTGGACATCCTTTCGGACATCCTTCCTTCTGGACAAAGCCTCAGTGGGCGGGGGCCACAGCAGAGGCGGCTGCAGCGGCAGCAGGCAGGGGTCAGGGGTCAGGGCCAAGGCCTTTGCGTGAATTTCGTGCATCGGGCCTCTAGTTCACTCATAAATCTTGTGCTTCATTTTCTCTGTTGCTTGTTCAAGTCACATGTACCTTAAATTATATTTATTTTGGTTCAAAATACTTTTTAAATTTCTGACTAAAGAGTTTTTCTCAAATATTTCTTTCATTCTGAATTAGAAAACATTGAGTAAAGATAAGCAGCTAGACATGGAAAGAAAGCATCAGAAAATGAATAAATTTAAAGTGCTAACCCGGGTCTTTGACCTATCCATTTCTTTCACACGTGAAGATCTACCTTTTACCTGAAGCGCTAATGGAGGCCAAAAGCCTCAACTACTCCTTTTATTCATCAGTGAACATTCGTTAAGACCATCCACTTCATGGCTGTCCTATGTTGTGCTAAACCTGGTTGTAACCACAAGGAAACAAAAAAACACTGCCTTTGTTCCCAAGAGTTTAAGGTAAATTTGAGAGGAAAAACAAATCAGTGAAGTATGACTGTGTGGAAAATATAAAATTTCATAACTTAAAATATTAATACAAGACCTGGAAGAAATATGAGGTAGAAGAGATGTGTTTAGTGCCTAAAAAAAGTAAAGTCTGAGCCTGATATAGATGGGACAAATGAGCATGTATTGGTGACTATGAACCCATTCCAGGCAGGAGAGAGAGTGAACCCAAAAACTGAGGCGGTTATAAATTCCAACATAGCACTTACCTGGTCTTGCTCTTTGTGATGGGACATTTAGTTATCATATTTAGTCAACAATCTAGAGACTAAAGCTGAGAGAGTAATTAAGGAAGGAGGGTGAGAACTTCTTTGTTCCAGAATTTGTGGATTTTTAAGGGATATCTATACTATGACAGGAGAATGTTTTCTTTGGAGAGCTTTCAGATGCTCCTAGACTTAGCAACAACATATAGGTTTTCAGTTCAAATTGACTTGAGGCATTTGGAAAAGGTTAAGCACAGTTTTCGAGGCTATGATGATAGGGTGAAATTAGCAATGTCCACCTGGACAAAACTCGGGTAACTGCTGCTGGTGTGTGCCTGTTAAATTTTAATAAATTCTGAATTAATAGAAGCACAACTAAGTTTCATTTGCACAAAAATGTGTATTTCTGATTGCAACTAAATTCGTACTCTAAACAAATTAGAAGTCCCAAAACCATTTTACCCTCTTAAATTCCTAACTTGTACTATCAAAATCTTTCTTGTTATTCCACCAACATAGACACTGGGTCCAATAACAGGAACTAGTTTCCACAAATTCTTCATTCAAATATTCCCTAGTTTCCATCATTTCTGTTTGTGCTGACATTATTCTAGTGATATAAAGCCTTTATTACAATTGGGCCTCTTTTCCTATTGTCAGCTATAAACCATCTATATTCCTCTTCAGTCCCCATTATTTTATTCCATCTGGTACATAACTAAAATGTTTTTCTTCCTAAAATTGCTTTTATTATACCTCTTCCTGCCCTCAATTTTTCAGTGGCTCCCCAAAGTGAACTTCGGAAGGGATAGAATTTGTATGAATGAACAGAGTGGTAGGGTTCAATGCCCTTTTCTCAGGTCCGGTGTGATGTTTTATATTTTGAAATCTTACTTTTATAATTTTAATTTGTTGTTGTTTCTACACATCAAGAATATTTTTGAAAATCTGATTTTACTGGCTTATTTTTTTCTAAGTATTGTGTTATTGTTATTTTGTTGTTGTTGTTGTTTTTGTTTGTTTGCCCTGGCAATAGGAAACCTAGGATTACAGGTATTTACTTTTTTTTACTATATTTGTCAGTTCAGTTTCATACTTTGAATTTTACTGTTATTTGTTCATATTGAATATACATAAAAACCACTAACTTGAAAAATGAAACATGATCAAAGGCAATTAGGGGATTTCACTGTATAGCCAAATAAAAACAAATCAAAACTACAAGGTTCCTTATATTGGCCCATAATGTGTGATAAAGTTTTTTCTTTATTTTTACATTTCCTGTAAAAAGGAAATAACATTAACAAGAGTAGTTTTATGAGATAATTTACTTCCCTTTTAATGAGTTATGGTACTTTTTGGACTCTCTTCTAATTCTGAAGGGCTCAAGAGACCAATCTCAAGGCTCAAGGCTATCAAACCCCTGCTGCATTGGTTGGGAATTGTACTAGCATATTTTTTTATTTCTATGGATCTGGGATTCTGTGTAATCTATCAAAACAATAGTAGCCATCATATATTTATTACTGATTATCAGAAACTGTTCCTGGGTGCTTTATACACATTACATCTAGCTCCTAAAAACAATGTCATAAAGTGTCCCCAATTTACAGATGTGATATGACTTGGAAAGATTCAGCAACATGCTCTTGAGTGCCTTACTGAGATTTGGGCTAACTGCCATAAAATCAAATGGGTTTCATGATCTCTTTCCATAAATCTTAATAGTCTTATAGATTCAGTATTTAGAAAATCAAAATTTCACAAATTTTAAACTGAAAACTATTTCTCCTGGAGCTGTACAAAGGAGACTTTTTAATTTGGGGAGGGAATGGAAGATAGAATCAGTAAGTCTGGATCATGGACAAGAGACTGGGAGCGTGAGGTAGGCCTGATAAAAGATTCCAGAGTAAAGTGATTCGGTATGGTAAGGCCAAGGACAAAGAATAGTGGAAGAGACAATGGCCCAAGACTTTAATTTCTTCAGTAATTCATTCAAAAATATTTCTATGTACCTGGTGCTATGCTAGGGATACAGAGGTGATCAAAAACAGACCCAGTCCCTGCTCTAATGGAGAAAACACATTCTTTCACAATAATGTGGCTGGAGTGCGGAGTTGAATCAGAAGGGGCAGAATGAGTGTCTAGAGCTAAGTAAGGTAGGAGTGATGCGGCCGTTCCAGTGTTTCTTGGACCACAGCATGGGAAGTGGGAGATGGAAGGACACTGATGCTGAAGGTGAAGGCTGGGCTCTCCCTCAGGGTGCAGGCCACCAGAACATGACAAGGGAGCAGAAGCCAAAGGCAAAGACGAAGATTTCCCACTCCCTTCTACCAAGCATTTTCCCAATTAAAAGGCCAAAACACTGAATTCTGGCCATATAGGTGGAAGGAGTGAATAGCTGTCTAATTTCCAAGGAAATATAGGGGACCTTGAAGTGGTTGCTCTCACATAGAGCTCAAATCTTTATATTTTAACACACATTGATGCACTCTCAATGGAGGCTCTCATGGAATCATTTTTTTTAAATGTTTATTTAAAAAGATTTCTCAGGCAGTTCCTAAAATAGATACTTGTTTGAATAATATAAACATCATTTAAGACATAGAATTTGTTTTTTAGAGTTTTGGAAGTGGGCACAATGAACTTTTTGTGATCGCACAATAGTCACCAAATTAAAGAAAACATTAGCATATTTCAATAAGAGAGTCTTACCCTATTTGATAATTAACAGAAATAGGGATTTATTTTATGCAGTTTGTTTTTTACATGGTAAGTTCTAAAATTAAACTGGAAATCTAACACTAACACTAAATTTTTCATGGTACTGCACTTACCTGTTTTAATGAAGGTATAGGGGGGCATAAAGTAAAGAAAATGGTAGTATCACATAATTGTTTTTAGTTTTAGAAATTTCATTTAATAATACTAAAGATTGCCCTGGTGGTGTTGCTAAGTGGTTTGAGCATCAGGCCACACACCAAAGGGTCGCGGGTTTGATTCCTGGTCAAGAGCATGTACCTGGCTTGTAGGTTCGATCTCTGGCCTCAGGCCAGCCTCGCACAGGAGGCAACCAATCAATGTATCTCTAACATGTCTCTCTCTCTCTCTCTCTCTCTCTCTCTCTTCCCCCTTTCCTCCCTCCCTCCCATCCACTCTCTCTAAAAAGTTAATGGAAAAATATTCTTGGATGAGGATTAACACAATTAAAAAAATTAATACTAAAGATTAAATAATTCCTCTTACAAATTTATGTATAGACATAATGGAACTATGCTGAAATATATGTATTTCATGCTGAAATCAATTACATTGTTATGTTATAATTTAAATCATGCAAAATGTAAACCAGTAGAGTTTATTTTATAACTATGATACCTACCAAAATTGCACAGAATTTTATGATTTGTAGCAAATCCAGAAAAGGAGAAAATGTATTATTTAACCTAAATTAATAATTGAAATGGGTACAATTTTGACAATAACATAGTACTTTGTTAACATACAAATCCAAAAGTATTCATTCCTAACATTTTTGGCAATTAGCAGCAAAATACTGCTTAATATCAAAGGGTCACGAATAAGCCAACAATATATGATTTTAACAATACAAAGTAGTTAATATTTTGCAAGGGCACCTGTAACAAAAATAGCACCGACTGGGTGGTTTAAACAAGAGAACATTTATTTTCTCACAGTTCTGGAGGCTAGCAGTGCAAGGTCAAGGTGTCAGCAGGGCTGATTTCTTCTGAAGCCTGTGTCCTTGGCTTACAGATAGCTGCCTTCTCTCTGAGTTTTCCCATGTACCTTTCCCTATGCATGCATGCCCCTGGTGTCCTTTTGTATGTCCAAATTATCCTATCTAATAAAAGAGTAATATGCAAATTGACCATCACTCCAACACACAAGATGGCTGCCCATGAGGTCAAAGATGGCTGCCCCCATGTGGACACAAGATGGCTGCCACAAGATGGCCAGCAGGGGAGGGCAGTTGTGAAGGACCAGGCCTGCAGTTAGGGACAATCAGGCTGGCAGGGGAGTGGTTAGGGGGTGATCAGGCTGGCAGGCAGAAGTGGTTAGGGGCAATCAGGAAGGCAGGCAGGAGAGCAGTTGGGAGCCAGCAGTCCTGGTATGTGAGAGCCTAAACGGGCAGTTGGACATCCCTCAAGGGGTCCCAGATTGGAGAGGTTGCAGGCTGGGCTGAGGGACACCCCACCCCCCTGCACGAATTTCATGCATGGGGCCTCTAGTTTCTTATAAGGACATCGGTTAGATTGGATCAGGTCCACCCTAAGATAGTCATTTTAAATTAATCATCCCTTTAAAGGCCTTATCTCCAAAAACAGTCTTATACGAAGGTACTGGGATCAGGGTTTCACCATATGAACTTTGAGTGGACACAATTGAGCCCTTAACACTCTTGAAGTATTTGAAGGGTTCTTGTGTGGAAGATGTGAACACTGTTTATGTTCACTAAACTCAAGATAGGCCAGTTGGATTGCAATGACTTCAGGGGGAAAAAAAATTAAATGAAGTGTTAATTAGGCCAGAGTTGTATGGCCCAATTAGTTTAGCCCTCTACTTGAAAATGACACAGCCTAACTAGATATATACTGGGTTATAACAACGACAGAGAGTGGATCGATTCCAATTTTCCTGACTAATGGAGCATCAGCTTAAACTTGATAGAACAATATATGTGGTTATGCCCCTCTCTCCGTTCTGATCCACTAGAAGTCAAGATGGCTTATTTTAAGGGGGGAAACTGCAGGCAACAGAGAAGTTCATAGCCTTATTCTGAGAGATGGAATGAACTATTTCTGCTCTGTACTTACTGCATTCTTAGGCTGCCTGGATCTTAACTGGTGATCTCTGCCAGGCTAGGAGTTATGCTGGAGTCACACCTACAGGTTCTCATATCTGCCCTTGTCAGACCTGATTGGATGGGAACCAGAAGTAACCCCCAAAGTGCAATATCCCAGAACATAGGCATTTGAGAGACCCAAGAAAATATTTTATTTATTTTTTAACATATTTTATTGATTTTAGAATGGAAGTTAGAGGGAGGGGGGAGCATCAATGATGAGATAGAATCATTGATTGGCTGCATCCTGCACACCCCTTACTGGCGATTGAGCCTGCAACCCGGGCACATGCCCTGACAAGGAATCAAACTGTGACCTTTGGTTTCTAGGTTGACACTCAACCACTGAACCACACTGGATGGACGAAAAGATTTTATTTAGATCAATTACGTACAAAGGGGGGTTGCAAAGAACAGTCATCGCTTTGAGGAAATCCTTAGATTCCATTTGAAATTGTCCATTCTTATCTCTTTAGTCCTAAGATTTTAAAATGAAGAGGAGATAAACCTCTTCCCCATCCTCTTAACTACTTTTCCTAAGATTGAGATCTAAAATCTAACCTCTGCCTGCCTTCCTCCTCTTGAAATGACTGTTAGAGAAGTGACATGCTTCAGTGGGTGGGTAGAGAGAAGCCAGAGGAATATCTACAAGGTGAGAGGTGTGTCTGTATGGTTAAAGGAAGAAAGAAGACAGGCTGGCAACATTAAACATATCAGAAAAATATAATGGCTTAATTATAAAGGTCTCCAATGATGATGACTAAAAGTGTTCATAAATTTGTCAAAGCATTATGAGATAGTTTTTTTTAAAAAAAAAAGATTTAAAAAAAACACACACACCATGTCAAAGATTTCACTGCCTTTTAAAGATATTTGCAGAGTTTGAAACTGATATTTTGTTTCTAATGCCTCTAAAATTAATTCTCTCCTAAAATCCTACAGACAACATTTCTTTAAAAAAAATGGCCTAATGTGTGCCTCCTTGACAACCCTACCTTAAACATGGGACCAGGGCCATTAGCATTGGGGGACATCTTAGAGTCCATACAGTTCACCAACCTCACTTTGCAGATAATGGGACTGCCTGCTTTAGGCCACGCAGTATTCATGTCTGTTTAGTTGCTGTGGCCTCTTTTTGCCATAAGCACTGTGGGAGAAAAGGAAGAATTTAAAACATTTTTATTTGAAGTGCATCTCTTTGAAGCATTAATATTCAGATTAAAATGTCATTTTGAGACCTCAGTGATATCTAAAGTGTGTGTATTCCGGGAGCAGCTTTGTTATCATGCTGCTCACAGAACAGATGGTGGTCCCTGAATTCCATTCTTCCTCAGGGCAGTGCCTTTG
The DNA here is from genome assembly GCF_951640355.1 of Cnephaeus nilssonii. NCBI lineage: Eukaryota > Metazoa > Chordata > Mammalia > Chiroptera > Vespertilionidae > Cnephaeus > Cnephaeus nilssonii. The sequence continues at coordinate 27,212,046 of NC_137086.1, read as the reverse complement.
GCTTCTTCTTTTTGTGTGGCCTTCTCCAGTGAATGACCTCCTTTCATTTGTTCCCATTGGCTTACCGGTAGCCAGGCATGAACCTCTGAGAATGAATCTGACATTGCTTGGGGAAAAAATGCAGTGATTTTGATAAAGCACCGATGGGGTTTTTGATATCACTTACAATAAGTCTAGTTCTCTGGCCTTTGTTTGTCCTGCAAAAGAAAAATAGATTTATTTTCCACTCTTCTTCACACCTACCTCAAATCTTTTCCTATGCTCAGGTTGGTGAGAAACAATTTCTGTGATCTATATATGTCATAGTAGGCAAATTATGCTAGATATATAATGACATAAGCCTAATATAATGGCTACTATTTATTGAAATGCTTACTATGTGCCAGGCACTGTGTTAAGAGGTTTACATATATCACTTATTCTTCCAAATTACCTAGTTTACAGATGAGAAAACTGAAGCTCAGCAATGTTATGCTCCAGGCCCAGTGTTACACAGCTAGTCAAGAGTGAAGCCAGGATTTGAACTCAGGAATTAAAGCATATATTTTTTTTAACCATCAAGGATTTTCTTTTCACAATGAAACTGACCACATGGGTTCTTGCTTCTAGGAAATAATTGCTGACAGAATACATTTTTATTGGGGTAAAGTTATTTTAGGGTTTTAAGTTCAAATCCATACTATTTAATTTATATACAAATGAAAAAAAATTGAAAATTTGATTTACAGTTTATAAGATTGAAGAGAACTGACAATGGTGGAACAGTTATATCCCAGCCTATCCTTTGTACTTACAGAGCACTTAATTTTTTTAATTGATTGATTTGAGAGATAAAGAGAGAGAGAAACATGGATTTGTTGTTCCACTTATTTATGCACTCATTGGTTGATTCTTGTATGTTCCCTGACCGGTTATCAAACTCACAACCTTGGTGTATCGGGATGATGCTCTAACTGAGCTACCCAGCCAGGGCAGAGCATTTAATCTTAAATAATGTGTTTTCAGTAGACAACCCCCATCTTTCTAATTGAAAAAAATCTTCCTGAATTACTATTGCAAGTGGAGGAGGGAGATTGAAGTTCTTTGAAAATGAGATTAAAATGCAACAGTAATCAGACTTATTTTTCTTCACTGGAGAATAAGGAACTTTTTCAATACTATGTATGCTATATTAATACTATGTATGAGATATCTTAGTTGGTTCCTCTTTCATTGACCAGCCCAAATATTTTTAGAAAAGATTAAAAGTCTATGCTCAACCTGGCCAGGGTTGCTCAGTGGTTGAGCATTGACTTATGAACCAGGAGATCACAGTTCAATTCCTGGTCAGTGTACATGCCTAAGTTGTGGGCTCAATCCCCAGTGGGGGGCGTGCAGGAGGCAGCCGATCAATGATTCTCATCATTGAATGTTCTATCTCTCCCTCTTCCTTCCTCTCTAAAATCAATAAATAGATATAATTCTGTAAAGCATAATTATCTGATTTTCATAAATTAAGAACTGGGAAAAATGACTTAGAGACTATATATGTAAGTTCTTATTAGCTAGATAAGCTTAAATGTTATGACATTATTATTTTGAAAGTGCTTAAGATTCTGATGTCTGGGAAAATGGCAAAGTGCCATTTGGAAGGTAATGTGAGGTTGTTCTTACATTTCATTTTTCTTATTCTCATCATTGAGTGATGTCTATCAGTGGCCTGGTCGGTTTGGGGCTGTTAAACCATTCTCCTGTCTTAAATGCTACACATCTAGCACAAAAGAACTCTTTAGTGTGTGTGATAACAGAGTCTGACCTTTAATTTTCAGAGTAGTTCTGTATTTTGTTATCTGCTTGTCCCTGTTGCTTTTCATTTCTGGCTGTTGGTTTTTTTACATCATATTCCAGTCTCTTTGCATTAGGGACCCAACATAATAGAAAGGCTTAGAGAAGAATATGTAAATCGCTGTTTATTCCACACAGGCAATGAGAGCCAAAGTTCACAAGGTTACCTTTTTTTTCTAATTAATCTGATGGCACGATATCCAAAACAAAGTTTTTGAATCTAAGTAGCTGATAAGAACAGGAGCTTCTTCAAGTCTTTGTATAAAGGAATGCTAGATAACTTCATTGTAGTCCACATAAAAGAGGGACATGAAGGAAAAAATTCCTTAAGCCAGTTAGAAATGCACTAAGCTAATGTCTTCCCCAAAGCACCATTGAGCTCTGCAGTCAATGTTCTATGGCCTTGCATGCCCAGCATCACAGCAGTCTCACGGGAGGACATCATTTAAATGAATATAAAGGCCTGCTGTTTCACATAAGGAGACAGGGTGTCATCTGAAGCGTTGCCCTACATGAACACTGTGCTCTCTCCAGCTGTATAAGCTAAATGGGCTGACTGACAGGGCGCTTGGGTTGTGCCACCTTCTCTTGCTGTAGCATTGCGTTAGGATACTACATTTAATTTATAGAAAGTGCTCCTTTTTTTAAATGAAATGGTGGGAGTAAAATTGAAATATCTATAAATATAGCATTAATAATGAATTAAAATTTGAAAAAGATTCTCATAATCCCTGCATCCTACATGAATATTTTTTTATTTTTTCATGCTGCAAAATTCTTGCCAACTTGCATATTTTATTTAGTAGTTTTAATATCATATTACATGTGTCACTTGGCGTGGCATAAATATTTTAACCATTTTTATTAATATATGCAATTAGTTTGAGACTAAATATATTCTATTAGGAAATGCATTTATTTAAAAAATAGAAGCAGATGTATATAACTTTATGAATTTTAAGTGAATAATCAATTATCAATCTTTGGGGATTAATATCCACATTACAACACATTTTCACCTATTTATTATTTCAGTAAAATTTAGATTGTTTGTGATCTATAAAATCCTTTGTGTTCTATCATACCTTCTTTTATAATCCATTGCTCCTTGTGAACTTCTGTGGCAACTATATTTTAAATGGTTGTTAATTGTGTACTTATGCTAAATTATCTATTATCTTAAACTTCCATTTAACTTACCCCATTTTGCCCCTTCAGTTCCCAGGCAAAGTGTGAGCTCTTCAACAGTAAGATCTATGTGATGCATTGAAATATGCCAGATACAGTACTTTCAAAGTACACCATTAGTGCTTATATTGACTTCATTGAGTCAGATTGTTCTCCTAATGTCCAGCTATGATATACTAAAGAAACAAGGAATTTAACTATTAGAAATAGAGAAGGAAGATGAAGTCTTTTGGGGACATGAGATACATCTAGGAAGGGTAGATGTGGGTGGATGCATGCCTTGGGTGGTTGATGAGTGGCATAAAAGGACTGGAATCTTGGAGAAGTGCAAAGGAAAAAAACAGTTAAGAGATGGACAACGAGAGAAAAAAAGAAAATGTGAAATAATAGCAGAATTCACCTTAACATGTTTCAGCATTCCATCCCTCTTCTCAAAAGGTAATGAAGTGCAGTCGTCTTTTGACTCGACTTGAACCCTCTCTCCTTTTCCAACTTGTCACTGGAGAGGGTCAGCATTGAAACAGCTGTGAACTTGGTATACTATTATGCTTGGGGCTTGTATTCTAGGTCAGAGATAAAGACAAGAAATGCCTGGACCATTTTATGTCTCAAGTGGCTATCTATGGCAGGGCATTGTTCTGAAAGGAAGACAATGAAATACTGCTCCTCACTGGGACCTCAACTGTAGTAGATCTTTGATCACTTTACTTATCTCTGCTTCACTATCTTGATCTATAAAATAGGAATAATAAAAATATCCTCGTGATACATTTTCAGGAATTTGGGGAAGGTTATTGATTTTGTGTGCCCAAGATGGCAATCTCACCCCAAACTTTATAAGGAAGGAACCTTTATAGACAAGACCATGATGTCTTTTATTACACAGGAGCGGGCCGCAGGATCTTCATGGCTCAGGCCGTTGGAGACATTGTTTCAATAACAAGTCCATGTAGTAGCTTTGGAATAAAATAGTTTTGGTTTCAAATGGTTCTTCTACCTATTACGTATGGCTAGGTACTAATTATATTGTCTCTTTGAGCCTCAGTTTTTCTGTTTAAAGATACCTATGGTCTGGGATCACTATGAGGACTAGTAGCATGATGCATAAAACATAAAAGCCACTCAGAACATCATTTGTCTATTTTCTGAACACATATAGTTTGTGGTCCCTGCTTGCAGAGAACTCTAGAATCTAGAATCAATTGCATGAAATTATTTAATCATGATTATAGGTACTGCTAAATTTTGTAAGAATGCATAATGGAAGGCTCTAGGCTAATTTAATAGGGGGTTTAATGGGTACAGGGAATACTTTCTGGAGAAACATATAAACTAATACTTTCTGGAGAAATGAATTGGACAGACTCCGACACCTGTGTGCACCTGCCCATGTGTGTGGACAGAAGCATTGAGAGTGCACAGAGATGTAGAAGGTTTGTAAGGTATAGAGAATGGCACCTTGGAAGATGATTGGCTTGGTTAAAGGAATTGAAAGAAGTCCAGAGTGACTAGAATTTAAAGACTTCGAAATAAGTGATAAAGATTAAATTAGAGAAATAGAAGCAAAATAAATGTGTGTGTGTGTGTGTGTGTGTGTGTGTGTGTGTGTATGTTACATATGCATCTTAATGATATAGCAAATAATGTAATACACAAGATAAATATTTTCATTAGAATAACTATACTTTTTCACTTGAGGAGTGTCAGTGGTGTTCAAGATCCACTGATTTGAAGCATTGCCAGATAAGTTAGGTATTGTATCTTATAGTTTGCATGACAATCACACATAAAGCATTTAGTTGGAAATTATGTGATAATGCTGTTTTTAAAACTAGAGTAATTTTACAGAACTATGTTAAACTTTAACTTTGCTTTATGGGCCTCCTCATAACCAAATGCCACACTCTCATTTAAAAGCAAAAGGTATAAAACCAGACTTATGGTCTTCTCTGGAAGGATGTAGAACTCTTCACACCCCTCATGTCTTCCCTTTTCCATTATTATGAACTCAGGAAATAAGAAACCTTCAGAAGGCGAGTAGATTTGTTTTTACTTTTATATTAGTTTGAACAAATGTTGGGTCCATATCATTGCTTGTCCTTATTTTTTCCCCCAAGAATATTACTATGTCATCTCAAAAAGTGACACTTTTATTTCCAAGGAGAAATTATACAAGAGGGGAGAAGATCTATGAAAATGAGAGAAGAAAATACTATGTATTAGTGAAGTTCATATAGCTTGTCTCTACTGACCAATAGTCATAAAAACATGATTACAATTTTATTTCCCTTTGTTCTCCGAGTCCCACCATGAAATTTAACTCCAAGTCAAGGACTTGAGTTTTATTACTCCTTGATGCTTACCTTGATTCTTTGAAATTACTCTTGTTTCCTTTAAGTCTACTGGTTCGTACAAAACTAATATACCATAGTGTGACTAAATATCATTTAGTTAGGTGGAAATTAAACTATCTGGATGTTACACCCTAAGTCTCAATGTTTAGATTTTTTTTTTTATTCTTCACCCCTGGAACCTTGATTGAAATACCCATTACTTTTAGGACCTTAGAATTCAATGGCCACTCTATTTAGAGCTTGTGCCTATCAATTGTTTGTGGTGGTGTTACTACAGGGGGAGCCTGCCCCATGTCAAAAATACCAAATCCTTCAGCCATAAAAAAGGAAAATTAATTTGTTTTTTCACATACTGTTTCATTGCCTTAAAGTTACTTCATCAGAGATCTGTATGTTGGTGGGGACATTTTCTGTAAAGGTACCAACATATTTAACCCAAATAAAATTAACTGGAGGAAAAATAAATAAAAAGGAAAACTTCATCCCACTTTCATTAGGGTAAAGGAAAATATAAGCCTAAATTATTATCTTTTAACTATTCAATGAGAGGCTCTATTTTCACAAATCTAATTGATGTCCTCAGTAGACTGCTCTATCTAGTTGATTTGTATATTTTATAAGTAGTTGAAATTTTTGTTGGACCCTTTTAAAATTCCAAAAGAGGGTCATTATTGCTTTATCAATACCTCTGATTTAGGGAACTTGAAGATACTTTTAATCTCTCCTATAAATCTAAGCCTGCTTCTTTTGACAATCAACAAAAGCTCTATATACCAGCATGTTTTGTATTAGAGCTCAACCCTTTCCAAAGAAAAGAAAAGGTCATCGGAAATTGTATTTCTCTTTGACTTTTCCCAATCAAGTGGGTTGTTTCGTGTCCTTTATATTGCATGTAAAGTTTAGATGTATATTTAACTATGGACAGAATTAAATAAAATAAAAGCATATAAAGCTACTGGATATTTTACAAATAACATTTCACCATGAATTTGTAAAGAAATGAAATACATTTTGAGCAATTTCTTAAAATAATATCTCTCAATTACCACTTTCCATATGTGGCTTGTTAATGAAAATCATAAAGTTGAGGCCAAATGGAAGCTTATTCCTGGCAAACCTAAAATCTGAACTATTTTATACCCAGCTAGGGGCCCAGTGCATGAATTTGTGCACCTTGAAAGGAACTGTAGGCAGCGAGGCTGTGGTGGGCACAGGGGCGGGTCTTGGCCCATCCTCTGCGCCACAGCTCGGCACCTCCCGCCCTGGCCCCTGGTCCCCTGTCTACTGGCAGCTCCACTCCCCTCACCACCGCTCCCATGTGCTGATGGCGCTGAGCGATTGGGGCTGGCGCCAGCAGCGGGTGTGAGTGGGGCCGGCACCGCAAGTGGGGCCAGTGCCGTCAGTGGGTGCAAGCTGTGGCTGCTGCCCCGAGATCACTCCTCAGGAGTACGGGGAGGTGGAGAAGCCCTCTGGGGTGATCGGGGCCGGCAGCCACCACTTGCATTCTCGGTGCCATGTAATCAGGACTGGCGCCAGGCACCAGCAGCAGGTGTGAGTGGCGGCTCTGGCTCCAGCTACGGGTGCAAGCGGGGTCATTGCCAGCAGCGGGTACGAGAGGCAGCTGACAGCGCCAATCACCCCTCACGATCAGAGGGAGGTGGAGAAGCCCTGAGGGGTGACCGGGGCTGGCAGCTGTCACTCACACCCACTGATGGCGCTGAGCGATTGGGGCCGGCACCAGGTGCCGGCAGAGGGTGTGAGCGGAAGCTCTGGCACCGGCAGTGGGTGCAAGTGGGGCCGGCGCCAGCAGGAGGTATGAGTGTCTGGCAGGACCGTGTTACACAGGAGCAAAGAATTTTCAGTCACCACCAGAGGCTTGCCCCGATGACAGCAACCAGCACCTCACCGTAGTCTGGCAACCCCACTCACCTGCTCCACTATCCAGCCACGGCCAATGCCCGCCATGTTCTGTGCTCTGCCACCTGATGCTGATGCAGGCCGGGTTCCACGCCCATCCTCTGGTGGTCAGCGCATGTCATAGCAACCGGTTGTTCGGTTGTTCTGCTGTTCAGTCTATTTGCATATTAGGGTTTTATATCTATAGATAGTAGAAGGGGTTTGGGAATCATCTGTAAAAGGACATTGTCACTGTATTCTATTTAGATGTGTCTTCATTTGGTTAACAATGTATTTATGTATAATTTTGTTATTAGGAAAGTCATTAGTTTTTAATCTATAATAATAAAAGCGTAATATGCTAATTAGACTGGACAGCCAAAGGACCTTCCAGACATCATTCCAGCTGTCCTTCAGAATGAAGCCGCGGCAGCGGGGGCCGAGGCAGAGGCTGTTAGTGGTGATCAGGCAGGCATGCAGAGTGGTTAGGGGCAATCAGGCAGGCAGGCAGGTGAGTGGTTCCTGCAGGATTGGGCCTAAACCAGCAGTTGGACATCCCCTGAGGGGTCCTGGATTGCGAGAGGGTGCAGACCAGACTGAGGGACCCCCTCCTGCTCTCCCCTCCTCACCCTCCCCATGCACGGGCCTCTAGATCTAGTATAAGAACAAAGAATTTTCAGAGAAAAAAAATCAACATACACTAAATTGAAGTTAGCAGCATCTGATTTTCCATTGAATCACCTAACAAAAAATAAAATCTGTGCTTTGATTTCAAAATCACATTTTTCAGCTAATAAAAACATCTCTGAACTAGAAGGCATTTCACATTTATGGGCTGTGGGATAGTATGGTCCTATTTGTGTGGCTACCTTTCTTGAAAATTATCATGCCTTTACCCTGTCTCTGATGCCTACTCTATTTTATCTTTGTTGTTGTTAAATGATCTCTTTATTATTTATTAGAAATACATATTTTATGTTCTTGTTTTAGCAAAGTCTCATCAAGTATCTTCAAAAGCTATTGACTTAAATCATGCCATATCTTCATATTGGTATGTGAGTGCCAAAGATATGAGAGACAATTGTATGTGTGTACATATACATATATATGTAGGTATATATATGTATGTCCTTTTTTTCAAAGTCATTCAAAAAGCATATATTAAGCCTTCAATTTTCTTAACCTGTATTATTTAGACCTTTCTCTCCTCTTCCATTACTAACTAATAATAACTATAATTACCTATTTTATGGCCTGGGGAAGTTGTTATTAAGCAAGCAGTGATATGGATGATGTTCAAATTAGTGACAATCATTAAGGAAATAAAATTATAATTTACATATAAGATGTTCTCTTTAGAAAGTATAAAGGGAAGCTTACCTACATATCTATTATCTGGGCACAAATATTTGCCTTTTTTTTATTTAGTGAATGATATTAGGCTGTGAGGAAGAGATAGCGGTGCTAAAGAAACTATCAGAATTAAAAACAAGATTTCCTTCACTACTTCATTCTACAGATATTTCATAGGATGGTATATGATAGGTATTGTGCAAGCACCAAGAACACAACAATAAACACCGCCCATAATACCTGACCTCATGGAACTTTGGGGTTTAAGGGAAAATATTTATTGGATATTCAATTATAAAGCCAATGCTTGTTTCTGAAGGGCACTAAGAAAGCATATATTCAGGTGTCGTAATCTAAAGTGGAGACATCAGGGAAGACCTCCTGAGGAAATAATGCTTCTGCCAAGAAGATTTCATTCATGAGCCAGATTTAGCTAAGGCAAGATAAGGATAGGGTAGAAGTGAGGAAGGGTATTTCAAATAAAAGAAGCTGCAAATATAAAAGCCCAGAGAAAAGAGGAGAGCTTTAGAAAAATTGAAAGAAATCTTGTGAGGATAGAAGAGGAAGGCAAGGCACTGTCAGCCATGAGATGGGGTGAGAAGGTTCCAGATCATGGAAATGCTGCTAAATCTCCTTAAGAGATCTGAGATTTCATCTTGAAGACAATGGAAAGGGTTAGACTTGTTGCTGGATTAGGTATTGGCTGACATGTGGAACATGGGTGGAACTTATTGCCCAGAGGATGCAGAGAGCTTTGTTAATATATTGAAATAATAATTGGGCAAGAGATGATTGGCGTCCTAGATTTGGGTGGTGTCTGTGAGAATAATGGATCATTCCTGATGATGGAAACACTCTGGCATGAAAAATATCATGAGGAGCCACGTAATTATAAAGTCACCAGGCGAGTTTTAACAGTGTGAATTGAAATGAGTGTTGAGCAACAGAAAAGTCTATATAGCAAAGAATATGCGTGTTTGAAGAACATTTCATCTTTGCTTATCAAGTTATGCACATGACATGTTTATTTCATCAAACACATAGAAGTCAAAAACACATATTCATCAATAATCACATTTCCCTACTATAACCAATCTTAAATTTTAATATATCTTTTCCAAATATATGGTATGCAAGCACACAAAAAAGAATGCAAAATTTTTTGCATCCTTTTTAAAAATGAAGATAGGCTTGGAATTTAAGTTATTTGTATCATTGTTTTTTTCCATTATCAATACACCAAAAAATGTTCCAATAAGATAAAATACTATTTTATAACATTTTAACAATTACATAATACAGAGCAGTAGATATAAATGTTTTATTAAATTTTATATTTTGTTCTACTTTGATATTTACATTTTAAATTAAATAATAATGTGTGCAATAGTTTCAGTTTTATATATATACTAGAAGCCCGGTGCACAAAATTCGTGCACGGCGGGGGGTTGTCCTTCAGCCCAGCCTGTACCCTCTCCAATCTGGGACTCCTGGAGGGATGTCCGACTGCCCGTTTAGGCCCCATCCTGGTGGAATCGGGCCTAAACAGGCAGTCGGACATCCCTCTCACAATCCAGGACTGCTGGCTCCCAACTGCTTGCCTGCCTGCCTTCCTGATTGCCCCTAACTGCTTCTGCCTGCCAGCCTGATCACCCCCTAACCACTCCGCTGCCAGCCTGGTTGATGCTTAACTGCTCCCCTGCCAGCCTGTTTGCCCCCAACTTCCCTCCTCTGCCAGCCTGGTCACCCATAACTGCCCTCTCCTGCAGGGTTGATCACCTCCAACTGCCCTCCCTTGCAAGCCTGGTCCCTCTCAACTGCCCTCCCTTGAAGGCCTGGTCCCTCACAACTGCCCTCCCTTGCAGGCCGGGTGCCTCCCAACTGCCCTCTCCTGCTGGCCATCTTGTGGTGGCCATCTTATGTCCACATGGGGGCAGGATCTTTGACCACATGGAGGCAGCTATATTGTGTGTTGCAGTGATGATCAATCTGTATCTTACTCTTTTATTAAATAGGATAGAGGCCTGGTGCACGGGTGGGTGCCAGCTGATTTGCCCTGAAGGGTGTCACAGATAAGGGTGGGGGTTCCCTTGGGGTGTGGGGCAGCCTGAGCGAGGGGCCTGTGGTGGTTTGCAGGCCGGCCATGCCCCCTGGCAACCCAAGGGGAGGCCCTGGTATCTGGAATTTATTTTCCTTCTACAATTGAAACTTTGTAGCCTGGGGCGGCAGCCATTTCTGGGGCAGTTAATTCACCTTCTACAATTGAAATTGTAGCCTTAAGCGGGTGGGCCCAGCCAGGGTGTGCGGAAAGCTTTGCTTCCCCTGTTGCCGCCGGCAACCCTGGCCTGCTCTCTCAAGCTCCATTCTGCCGCCATTTGTTTGCATTTGTTTACCTTCTATAATTGAAACTTTGTAGCTTGAGTGGAGGCTTAGGACTGCAACGGCTATGGAAAGCTTGGCTTCCTCTGTTACCTGGGAAACCTTGCTCTCTGTGGCTGTAGCCATCTTGGATTGGGGTTAATTTGCATACTTGCCCTGATTGGCTGGTGGGCGTGGCTTGGCTGGTGGGCATGGCTTATGTAGCGGAGTGATGGTTAATTTGCATATTACTATTTTATTAGAGAGGATATATATATATATATATATATATATATATATATATATATTCATTCATAGGACAAATTTATAAGATCTAAATGATAGTACTTTTCTATTCCTCTGAAATTTGTGAGCATAATAGTGGTGGGCTTATTGTGGTAAGTATAGTGTTTAATAAGAGTAGTACATGGAAGCACTTACAAATTATTCTAAAGATGAGAGAAATTTATATCTATTTTGTTCCTTAGCAAACTGCTCCAGTCTTTTCTGTGGGCATCACTACCACTTGTTTCTTTTACCTCTTAGTCCTTATCTAAGTTATTGCCAAAATGTCTTAGCTTAAAATTTCATGTTAGTTTATTTTTATGGAGTAAAAATCTTTCAGTATACATGATTAAGCACTGAGGTGGCAGCCTAGATTCTTCCTAAGTGCTTTACAGATTGAGAAAACACTTACATATTTGCAAGAATTATTCAAGGTCAATTTAAACTGTGTTTCTGTCAGAAAAAATTTTGTTCAAACAAGCAAGGCTCATGCTTAGTTTAGATCTATGCATAGGGACCACTGTTTGAGACTTGTATTTGTTCCTTAAGCTATCATGCCTTCTTTAGATTAGCTTAATATAAAAGCAAACATTTGAGGATGTAAAACATACATATAATTTTTTTTCAAATTGCTATACATTTCAACATGTTAAGCTTTAAATGAAACTGAAGGGCACTCAAAGTCACTTTTGTCAAAGCCTTTTCCTATAATAATGTATTTGGATGATGCAAGATATATTCTCTTGTGATGTCCAAGCGATTGATAAACTAATTTGTATGGAATATACAATAACTATCCAGTCTCTGTGGTTTTGTTAAATGAGATGAATATGAATTTCTATTTTCTGACTAGGACATAAAGTATGCTAGGCCTATTTAGATGCTTCAGTGTGCCAAAGTTGTTATTAAGTTTGGTGTTCATAAATTACTAATCTGGAATCAGAGGTTGAATGTATTTTGAAAACTTAAACCTGTTTCACCTGAACATGTTTAACTAGTTAATAAGAAACATCAAAAAGACAAAACCCTGAGATCAATGGTCATTTTTTGTAAAGCTATTATATGCTGTTTAAATTGGTTGTTCGGGTCTGTCTATAACATAAGTTTAATAACCTAGCTCAAATGCAGATTTCTAATTTTCAATTAACATAGGAATAATTTTGTTTGCTAAAATAAAATAAATGAATGAATGACAAGTCTGAAACATGAAATGTTCTAGGTAGCACTTTTTAAAATTCCAAATTTCAAAAAATCATGTGGCAACTGTATAGCTCAAGCTTTAAGTATTAACTTTTAACCTTTGACCTTACAGATTTTAACCAATGAAATGTCTCTTTAAACTTTAAAGGAAACAATGATAACGAGCGCCTGGCGATTGCTAGACAGCGAATTCCATATCGACTTGGTCGAGTAGTTGATGAATGGCTACTCGACAAAGGTAAAAAACATTGATTAAAACTTCAAATAAAAAAATAATTTGAACATAACCAAGTAGTACTTCATTGTAACACTAATAAACATAAAAAATAAATTTTCCGTAAAACTAAATTAAAAACAAATTTAAAACAGTAAAATACAGATAGTAATATTCGCATACCTTGTATAATAATTTCTATACATTTTTAGACGTACCAGCTGTTTAATAATCTTACCCTGTAAATTTAAGGTTAAAGGGACTGTTAAATATAATCCACTAACTCAATCTATGAAGGTACTCACATCAAGCATTAACCCAAAATGATAAATCATTCATAGATTATATTACATGTTCCAGCCTCTAAATTATTAACTAAAATATATGTAGTTCTGATATCTTTATTATGGTCCTGACAAAAAACAAAACAAAAACTCTTGGTTTAAACTGTAGGCATCTTAAATAGTGGGCAATATGAATTGCCAGTCAAAAATGAAGTCCCTTTAACGTTTGCAACCTTCTAAGAGCATTTGGGAACAAGCCCTAATTAAAACTGAACTTAAAGTTGTGTGCATGCTTTTTATGAGCAGAGAACACTCTGCTAAAACTGGATACTCAATTTGATGATATTGGTACTGTTGCTGAGGATTGCTGTTTGATGGAAATGAGCCATAATTTCTCCATCGGTTTGTGTATCATTCCTGAAGCCGCTTTTTACATCTGAAGCTATTTTTTCATTCTATTTTGTTTTAATAGACTTGCTGAAAGCCAATCAGAAAAATATTTTTGGAATTTTTTTGACTCTGACATGCTCAGTGTAAACCATGCATTTCTTTTCAGTGTGATTACCGAACAAATTGAATAATTCAATAACAATGGACTATTGCCTTAAAAAATAAACATTTCTAAAGAATAGCATATAGATACCTGTGGCCATTAAGTGAATTATGAAATTTTTACCAGAAATTTAAAATTAGATATCAGCTGCTATAGATTAGTTTCTACCAGTGGTAATTTTAGAAGGACAAATACTTGAAATGTTAGATATATCACATTTTTAAATTAATCAGTTTAGACTTAAGAGACCAACAGCATAAGATCTTGAGGTAAAAGGGAAAGGGACCCACTAATAATTGATTGACAATACGTATCTTTGATTGGTCTTTTAGCAAAAGCACTACATTTACAATAAGTTGAGAATTTTACAAGTATTTGCCAATGATTATGCATTTCATGGACACCTCATTTATCAGCAATGAATTATGAGTCAAATGCCTCTCTTATAGTTTATTGCTCTCATTATCCACCCCATGAAAGATCTGTTTTATCATCCTTTGTAGAATGTAGAGTTCACAATCAACATTTTTGCATGTATGTAATATTATTTTTACAGGGCGTCAGCTCACAATCTTCAATAGCCAAGCAACCATAATAATTGGCGGGAAAGAGCAGGGCCAGCCCTTCCAGGGCCAGCTCTCTGGGCTTTACTACAATGGCTTGAAAGTTCTGAATATGGCAGCTGAAAATGATGCCAACATCGCCATAGTGGGAAATGTGAGACTGGTTGGTGAAGTGCCTTCCTCTATGACAACTGAGTCGACAGCCACTGCCATGCAGTCCGAGATGTCCACGTCCATTATGGAGACCACCACAACCCTGGCCACCAGCACAGCCAGAAGAGGAAAGCCCCCCACGAAAGAGCCCATTAGCCAGGTAAGTGCGGATTTCATTCCTTCTTGTTGGACCTGTGGTTATGAAAGGGGGCATTTTTCTAAAATGTGATTCTTTCTGATCTCCGGCATTATGGTTTCCTTTGAGTCTTGCTGAATACAGTGCACTCAGTTTAACTATGAAATGTGTATACACTGTTGGTTTGGGATTTGGACTTTTATAAATTGCTTTGTGTCGGTTTGTTCACTGTGTGCTGATAGTCTTGATTCAGTAACCTTAGTCTTAAGCTCAAGCGGAGAGGGTTATCTGCTAATTACATAGGATTTTCACTGTTTAAGTTAAATGAACAAGTTGATTTAATGTTGTGAAAGGCCTTATTTGTTCAAGCTTGGTATTTCATCAAAATAAAATGAATGCAAATTTGAAAATCTTATAAGAGAAATTGCCCGCAAAAGATCTATTGTATTTGGAAGTCATAAAGTTTTGAGTTGGTAGGTATGTGGGTCTCATGGTGAACAATTGGTATACTGTATACTCTCTTACTGTCTATAAGAAATGCACACTGTTAGTTATCTGAGGAAAAAGACCCAAAATATGGTACTTAAAACCTGGCTTGGACTAACATATTTTGTATGATATGTGGCTAACTGCCTTCATCTAGACTGCACTTAAGTGAGTTTAGTGTTCAATTTTACGTCTACAATTTTTGAAACACATTTTAAATGTTGAATTTGTACAATAGGGAAGCATATTAAAATTCAATCAAGGTATACTTCTTGATTGCCTAACATGTATCAGGCATTGGTTTAGGTATTGGCATTGCATCATGGAAGAACAAGAAAACAAGTAAACTACCTATCTCATAGAGCTTACATTTTATGAAAAGCTATTAGAATGCTGTTGAAATGCTATTACATTCTAATTGACATTTACTACCTTTGTCAGTAATCTGTTGTTAATTGTCAGATTGTGTGTTCTCCTTGGTCCAAAATAGATTGTTTCCTTTTGTTTTTAAGAGTGTCTTCAGTAGGTGCCATATAAAGCTTTTCCAAATACATTATTTCTCTAGAAACCCATATTCTAAAGACATGAGAATGATCAAAATTATTTTTAAATTGTTTTTATTTCATGTGTTTGAAACAGACAAGTGTCAGAATTAGAGAATAAAAGAAAGCAAATTCTGTTGTATCAGCATCCTATTTACTAATTAATATATTTTTATAAGAGAAAGAAGAAAATAGATTCTGATTTTTATTTTGAAGGAAAAGGTGGAGGAAAAGAATAGAGGAAGAGAAAATGTCCTAAGAGAGATGATCAAAAATTGTAAATTCATAACTGTTGTGATGGATATATGTGCGCCATCCCTCTCTCTCTCTCTCTCTCTCTCTCTCTCTCTCTCTCTCTCTCTCTCTCTCTCTCTCTGCATTTGGCCACAAAGTAAAATGGACAGTCTAAAAGGATCTTTATCAATATATATTTATTGATCACTCTCCATGTGAAATACACTGGTTTGGCACTGAGGATACATTAGCAACAACAAACAAAAAACCTGCCCTTATGGAATAACACATTTTAGTAAGCATGTGGCTTAGAGTGTATTTTGTTGATTTTTTCTATCTTGTTTGAGTTTATAAGATTGTTGATAATAACACTTAGCACCTTGGATAAACACTTGTGACTTTAGATTTATTCCTGCTCAACAGCTCCATTTCATAATCTTTTCCAATATCTCACTGGTGATTAGTTACTGTGGTTGTTGGTTTAATGTTTATTTAACAACTAGAGGCCCAATGCACGAAATTCGTATAAGAGTAGGCCTTCCTCCCCCGCAGCTGCGGGCACCAGCTTCCCTCTGGCTCCCGGGATCCGGGCTTCCCTCACAGCCCCGGCTTCGTCCTGAAGGACATCCAGTCTAATTAGCGTATTATGCTTTTATTGTTATAGATAAGCAAGTTAAGGTAAATCATATATAGAAGAAATGAAGCATAGGACAATTGATAGACTATTTCATTCAAGTAAAATCCTATATAATAAAAGGCCAGTGGCCATAATGGTGTAATGACCAGAACAACTGATTGACAAGTCACTATGAGGTGCATTGACCACCTCTCTGTTTCTCCCCCCAGCCCGAAGGCTCCAATCACTGGATGGCAAACAGGGAACCACGGGGAACTGGGGTGGGCAGCGGCAGGGTGGGGCGGGACTGGGGACTGGCAAGCGGGCAGAAGATGGCCCTAATCGCAGTCTAGGCCTAGGGACCCTACCTGCACACGATTTCATGCACTGGGCCTCTAGTAATTCATAAGAGGGCATTCTAGGATAATCAGAGTTGAAACAGTCCTATTAATAAAGTTAAAAAGAACCAGATATTTTTCTTAGTAGTTTTGTTTCATCATTAATGAAATTCAGTTGCCTAAGTTCCTAGGTAAACCAGATGTATCCCAAAATAAGGAGGAAAAAAGATCAGCTTTGTTTTTGTGTATTTTATCAATTAGTAACTGCTATATATTAAGAAATTATGTTTTAAGAAAATGTGTAAAATAGCTATTTTATTTGCAAGCTGAACACCTACAAATGAAGAAATAAAAATTAATGTATTTTATAATATTAATTAATATAAAAGGAAAACAGTTAACTGCTCAGTAATTGCCAATTAAAAGAGCCTCTTTTATTATAAGCTATAACATGTTTAAAGACAGCAGTGCTTTATAGAGGTAAATGATCTAATCAATTAGTAATTACTTGGTTCATTTGAGGAGGTATTGACTTCAATAAAAGATTACTAGTTGCATTAAAAGATAGAGATATTACATTTTTAGGTTTTTTTAACAGACCAAATATAGCAATTATATAATTTGGATTAATATGTTACAGATATTCAATTATAGCAACAATGTCTTAAAGTTGGACTAATAGTTTTTAAAATTGTCTTTTTTATAATGATCTGTATGTGATTACAGGTAATGCCTGTATATGGGGGGACTCAAAGGAAAGAAAGAAGTTTATTTTTGAGTAACAGAATAATTTGTTGTGAATTTTCTTTACCTCACAATTGATTTTTAAATCACTCTGCAATTATAAAGATAACTAATACATCTAGATTTTCAATCTATCTTTCTTAGAACTGTCAAAATCTTGGAAGTTTAAGTGATTTATAATGCTAATTGCAGGACTATAACCTTTGACCCATTTTTGCAGGTCAGATGAAGCAGCTTCCTTTAAACTCTGTCTGTAGTACAAACCATCTCTGTGCGCTTTTATCAACTGCCTTACTGCATTGTGTGCCAGCAAGGGTCATTTTATTTCAAACACCACCCTGGACTGTTTTCTCAATCAAAGTCTATTTTCCTCAGTGATAACACTGAACCACTTTAGCTTCAATGGCACTGTACCTTGGGGTGATTGCATGTTTTAGAACTATGGAAACAGATTTTTGGTCAAGCAGAATTAAATTGGATTCATTTCAAATAGATGAGATGAGGGTTTTTTTTGGCTATCCTGCAGGGCAAGCAGTAGAGGATAAATGTGTTTTTGGTTTTCACAGAGTCACAGAACATAAAATAGTATTCATCAAAATGTCCTCTCATAAGATCTTGTTTACATTGCCACTTAAAAGTAAAAATCTTAAAAAAGGAAAGTTTTTCTCTCTGATTAATGAACAATTTTCAGACTGATGTTTACTTTAGAAAGGCATGGTTTCTATGATGAACAAGAGCAGCGGTTCTCAACCTGTGGGTCGCGACCCCTTTGGGTGTCGAATGACCCTTTCACAGGGGTCGCCTAAGACCATCAGAAAACACAGATATTTACATTACAATTCATAACAGTAGCAAAATTACCGTTATGAAGTAGCACCGAAAATAATTTTAATGGTTGGGAGTCACCACAACATGAGGAAATGTATTAAAGGGTCGTGGCATTAGGAAGATTGAGAACCACTGAACTAGAGAGTACATTTCCCAACCCTTATGGTTAAATGGCTTTTTAAATGTGAGTATAACAATATTAATACCTTTTATATGGATTATATAAACTTCATAAAATTTGTTTTACTTAGAATACTTAACATATAAATGTTTCCATAAGACAGGCTCGTCTCAAAAAACCAGAAATTTCCTATAATGCTAGTCTCAGAAAGTGATGATTTGCAAATATTTGATAGTATAAAGATTTTCAGGCTGCTAAGAGCTTCCTGGGGATAGGGACAGGAATTTCATGCAATATTTCTGGCTGTTAAATGATCCCTCCACTTCTGTGTAATTTGGCAATGTCTTATGGGTATATATGTAGCTTTATATAAATAAGTAAATGTGAACCAACATGCAAAGGGCAATATTCAGCCCTGTTGGTTGCCAGTCTGTAAAGAAAGGAGAGTGGAACCCTGTGATTTCTTTTAAGATCAAGATGGTGACATTTATTCTGGTGGAGGCTTTGTATCACATTTTGTGATCTTTTAGGTGCTTTCCTTTAAGAATAGTTTACAAGCTATATACCTACTGTAGAGAATATGGATTCATTGCAATGCCTGTTACTTCAAAGGAGTGCAGTGTGATGGAAGGAGCCCAGTGAATCAGGAAACTTGATTTCTACTTTCAGCACAATCACTACCTTGTTGTGTAACTTGGACAAGTTGCTTAATTAACCTCCCTGTACTTTGGCCTGCTACCTCGTTACAAGGGGATTGAACCAAGAATCTCTTGAATTATACTGAGCTCTAAAATTCCATTGTCTCTAGCAATGAGGCGCTTAGGTCTTCTGATGATTATTTAATGAAGCACAGATTTCATCCTTGACTTTTACACAGCATGGCCATGCCTCTTGGTTGGCCTGTATCACCCTCGTGTACCTGATGTCCCAGTGTAATTATTATTCATAGTATCCCTTTTTTTACTCTCAAAAGCTCCCATTTTAGTCTAGAAATTATATTGCAATCTTCTTGTACAACAGATATAAATCCATCTTTGCAAGAAAATCATACTTCATAAGAATAATACATAGTGAAGCCCTATCTTTACATTCCAAGCAGAAACTGACTGGTATCTTAACCTCATTTCAGGACTCGATAGGGTTTTTCTTTTTCATCTCATTTCAAAAATCTTAAGAAAGGAGAGAGAAGAAGGCCTTGGAAGAGTCTGGTTCTTGACTGGAGAGACTATGTTTGCAATTGTTAGTAAGAAATTAAATTAGGAAGTGGAGCTGAATCAGAAAATATGAGTGAAATGTATTGGAACAAGTCTATGGTTCCAGTTAGGCCTTTTTTTTTTCTTTCTCTTCCCCCCCCCCCCCCGCCCCCGCAGAGTAGAGTTAGCAAATCTACTCAAGAAAAGGAAATGTTGGGTATTTAAAAGAATTGCTAGGTTGTCAGAGAGATGTATATTTCACATATGCAATGTCCTATAGAAGTCAATGGCATTTTATTCTTGTGAAATGTCCCACAAAGAAACTCAACTAGTATTCAAGCAAGAGCATTTGTATATATTGGGCACCACTATTGCTTCATGGCAGATTTCAATATACTCATGAAAAATTAATACTATTTGCTTAAAAAATGTAAATAGAGTGCACAAATATTTCCACAAAAATATTTAAAATTAACAAAATACATTTTGTAACTTCAAAGAATAAATATTTTATTTTTTATTAAAAATATTAATGAGCCTTAGCAGTGGCTTCATTATTAAAAAATAATTGCATTATTTATAATTATGTATGTTCTCATAATCATTCTGCATTTGAAAATACTGATGACATGAATAATTAATTTTGTTTTGCTAGTCCAATCATTCTGCTGAATTCACTTACATTAATGTGCATTTTTACAGCAGATTTTAGTGCATATTGGAAAGAAAAACACTTGGGAATCGATTTTAAAATATATAGAAAGGCATATGATCCTGAAACTAATGGTGCTGGGTAAGAAAAGTATGATTCATTGTCATTTTACATGTAGATAAGCAAGAAGGTATTTTCCCCTCATTGCTGATAAGCAAAAGGACCAAAATATATACATTTTAGAGAGTTTATTTTAAGAAAATTCTCCTGCTCAATATATTTTCTTTGAGATCTAGAGGTTTCACTGGATGTATTCACTCTTGATGGATAAAACCTTGGTTTTGAGACATCTTTGGACAAGGATGGTTCCATACAAATATATTCATCCACCCATCCATCTATCCATTCCCTTAAAACATGTTTGCTGAGAAATTACTATGTACTGGTTAATGTTCTATTCACTGGAAATACAGTGTTGAACAAAATTACTTTGCTGCACAAAGCTTACCTTTTGTTGGAGAAGAGGGACAATACAAGTCAAAACAAAGAGGATACTGGGGATGTCAAGTGCGGTAGGAAAAAAGCAGAGAGGAGAGGGGCTTGTGTGTGGGGATGGTCATGAAATGAGAATTCTTTTTGAATAGACATGCACAAATGGTTAGTTATAAAGGCATCGAGTATAAAAGAACATTGGCATATTGAAATTCAGACTTAATTCTCTGATCCAGCAGGATTGTACCCGGTGTGAATAGTACTGGTGGCAACTAACTGCTATATTAGGGAACTAGAAAGCAGGGGAAAACACAAAAGTGGCAACAAGATTGATTGATTTGTTTTGTTTTGTTTTGTTTTGTTTTGTTTTGTTTTGTTTTGAAGGAAGGACACTCTCAGCCTGGTGCTAGAGCCTGGTCTGAGTGATTGGAGTGTGGGTTTGCCCAGGAAGGCAAACAGGGCACACTTGGAGCCCCGCGGTGTGCTATTGGCTTCAGGTGTATGGAAGCAGTAAGGGTGGGTCCTGTTGGAGAAGCAGGCTGGGGGTGGGCTGGGATGCACTGAGCATCAGGAGCAGCTCAGAGAATGTGGGAATCAGGCCTAGGTGGTGCCACTGAGACCGCTCTTCCCAGAGGCAGCATCTCTCTCAGGGGGAGTTGTATGGGCCAGCAGAGGAGTCCTGGAATGTGAAACACCTGGATACCTGAGTTACATACTTTTATGAAAAGATTCTGCTCATGCTACCTATCAGGCAAACCCCAATCTTTGTGAGTGCCTCCCCCCAACCCTCACCCAGACACAATGAGAAGGAACTTCACCCCCGGGGCCCAGCCACGTACAGGGAAGTGGGATCTGGCCCAAAGGCTGTGTAGGAGCATGACCGCCAGAGGCCAGAATGGAGGAATGAACTGCAAATTCCATATCCTGTGTGGTCCTATGGATACAAGACACTAATGAGTGTCTGGTGTCTGGTTAATTATATCAGACTTATAATCAAATTTCAGGGTACATATGTGTGTGGGGAAAAGATGAAGTATAGCTTGGTATTCTCATTCTTATTCTACACATGAGAAAATTGGAGAATGAAAGAACCTACCCAAGGCTATGCAGCCAGGTTCTTTTCAGAGTACTTGAAGGTGATCTGGTCCTCTGCCCTTAAATATGGCCTGTTTAGAATCTTGCCACTTCTTGTCTTCTCATAGTAACTAGCTCCATGTGATCTCCACCCAGGCATCAGATTGCTCTTTCAAAAATGCAAATCTGGCATTCCCTTTTTTAGCACATTCGAGTAGTGAGGAGGAAGGTCAGCTTCCTTGGGTGATCGTCCTGGTCCATCCTTCAGAGATGACCTCCTATCTGCCTCACTAGAAGGTCTAGCTCCATTCCTTTCCCTGATCTGATGAAGTCATTACAGCGACCCCTAGAGACCCTGCCATTTCACACCTGGGTCCTCTGTAGGGAAAGGCCTTTCTTCACCTGTGTTCCGGAAGCTGAAGTCTAAAGAGGCAACACTGTCAGGGGGTGTTAGGGCAGTGAGTATGATGGTCAGGGCCATTGACTCCAGTAGCCAGAAGGCCTACCTAAATCTCAGCCTTACTTTTCCCACATGCTGTCCGCAGAACCCTAGGCAAATTACATAGCCTCTCAATATCTTTGTTTTCTCCTATAAAATGGAAATTAGGGCTTCATCAACTATTGTGATGATTAAGTGAGTCAATGTGCTATGTGAACTATATAAAATTACTGCTACTTAACAACTCTTTATTACCAAAAAAAAGAGGAAATTGTATACAGTTCATTCTAACATATAAAGAAGTGTCTGACACATGTAACCATTATAGTAATAATGGTTTTGTGCAAAAAGCATTCCTCAGGTACAAAGTATAAATTAAAGCATTTTTTACCTTTAAAGCTGTTTTCTCTGCCCTTGAAGAAATAGCTCTGAATTGATGTTTCTAAATCAAAGCTTCAATTGTGTGGCGTATAAGGAGCTGAATTCTCTATTGAATGAGGTGTTCTCCACAGGAAGGCAGCACCATTCCCCTCAAACATGTCTGTGGGAGGGGGAGGTGGGAAGAAGATGACTCAGGGGGAGAGTTGTCATTGGCATTTAGTGGGGGAGAGCCACGAACATTAAACACACTGCACAATGAACAACTGTCAACTGATTCCCATGCCCGGCATTATTTTATTCAACCTCCCACCACCATTACGGCCAATCTAAAGCGACTATTGACTGAGCAGTTCTGAAATTTCCTATCCTTCTTTCTCAGCTGTTCTCAGAAGCTAATTCACAGTATGGTACTGCTTCTTACAACTATGACTCCTTATCGTTGTCCTTGATAACATGTTTTCATTAAGGAGCTTAAAATGTTATGATATAACTCATTTTTCAACACGGGTATTGAAAGCATCAAATACTTCCAGCTGTGAGTTGGACTAAATTGGGTTTGTGATTCTTGTTGTAATCTCTTTTGCCATAAGCTTTATTAGCATTGGAGAAATACAATGACTTAAGACTTGGTGACTAATTAATATGTGGCAGTAATTTCAGTGATTTTCTTAGCTAGGACTGGTGAGTGTGGCACCTTCTTGATATTTCTAGCCTCAGTTGTAGGACAAAGTAATATATTTTATTAAATAATGAGTTAATGTGGAAGTATCAAGAATATAGCTTTATTTTCTTGTCTTAGTGTTGATCAGCACTATGAATGATTGGACCATTATGTGTTGTGAAATTACAGTTATCAAATACATAGGTATGTTTGTATTATATCTACTGATTTATTCCTCAGTTACATGTAATAATCTTCTTTAAGGGAGAGAAGGAAACTAAGTCATCTGAGAATTTAAAAAAAAGATAATTTTGTGTATATGGGTGCTAACAATGCTTGCTTTGTTTTCTTTTCATGATAAGTGTAAAACAGTAAGCTAATAAGTCAAGATTAAATCTCTATGATAATTTCTTACATTTTCATCACCTAAAATGTATATTAGATTTTGTTATCTGTTGGCATTACTGAAAATTTCCCCAATATATATATATATATATATATATATATATATATATATATATATATATATATATAGGTTTAGCTAATTAGAAGAGAAGGTTTAGCTAATTAATCTGCCTTTATAAAACACCAAATAGTTTTCACTGAATTCTCATCATCACTATTCTCTTAATGTAAGATTCCAAGCAGCCAAATAGCATTAGTGTTAACCAATGATTTCTACTGTAAGCATTCTAAATGAAATTGCACAAATCATAAGCAGTGTATATGAATGCATGTATGTCGATGTGTATCTTTTCAACCATGGCATATGTGCCCTGTAAATACATGATGCAGCTACATAAAATTACAAATTAGCCGATACTTTTTTTGTGTACCTAACATATAAAATGCACTTTTCAAGGTATTATATTTTTCAGGATAAGGGTGAGGTATCTAGTTAGAGGATTTAGAGTTTTAAAACAAGAACAATTTCTCAGATATTTAGATTATCAGTGAATCCATACATAAATTATGAAGGTCCTTAAATCAACAATATAGCAAAGCTTTTGTACATCACAGATGTACAGTCTGTTATTAACAGCATCACTGACAACATTGAAACTCAGAAACTAATTTAAAGGAAGGAGGATATTTTAGTCCCTTTTTAATAACAAGCATATTGAAGAAACACACTTTTATTATTTCACATGTCCCGAGTGTTGACAATGTGCTAGACACTACCCTGACTCTGGAATTACCCACATTCTGTGCAAAGCTTCTTCTAAAACAGATGTTATCATCCAAACTATAGACTTGACAGGACCGTTAGAGGGTGGACTCAGCCCCCTTTCTACTCTTTTAGGATTTTCCTAGTCAGGCAAGATCTGGAGACTCCCCTGAAAGCCATGTCGGGGAAGCTGAATCATCTTCATCCTTACATGGAAAGAAGACTGGCTACTGAGGAAGCCTCGATACCATTTGTTACATGTCTGGACATCAGTGTTGGACTGTTGCATGGAGTAAAATATGAGCCAATAAAATGGGAATTTTTTTAAATTTATATTTATTATTGAAAGTATTTCACATGTCCCCTTTTTGTTTGCCCATTGACCCCCTCCACCCTGCAGTTATTTTGGGGAGCATCTCCAAAACTTGCATAGGCACAGGTCTTAGTATTGCTGGAGAATTAAACTCTCCGATCACTCATGGGAGTGAGGGTGGCGGTTCCTGGGGCGCTGCTGAAGGAAGCATTTTTAGAAGCCCCCACGGGAGGATGGTATGTGGAAGATTTTATTGGCGTGCAGTTATATTTTTCTGGTTCCAATGTCCCACTTCCCCCAAGCTAGTACTGAAAGAGGGGGCAGCTGGGAGTTCAGCAGAGTCCGAAACAAGACCAGTGTCCAGAGCTTCGCTCCACATTGTCACTAAGTGTGGTTCAGCATTCAGGCCAGATTAAAGCCTATTAGTCCATTTGCAGAGTCCAACATGGCTGTGTGCCATGTGGGCAGAGAGGGGTGTGCCTCTGTGACAGGAGTCTCAGGAGCCAGGGCCCTAGAGCCAAGAGAGAGTGGCTCCTTTGTCTAGGTATATATACTATTTAGATTTTCCACATTTGCAGTGGCCAAGCCCGTTCTGGCCAATTATCTGTTTTCAGGTGTGGTTGACTGGCAAGCATTTTCCCATATCACTCAGACCTTACTGGGTATGCTTCTAAACTATCTTTGTCTAGTCCCTTTCTCCATCAATCAGCAGGCAATAGACTTGGAGAATGTTGAATGCAGTTTTGTGTGTGTGTGTGTGTGTGTGTGTGTGTGTGTGTGTGTGTGTGTTTTGGCAAAGCTGTGTAAATGGTACGACTATATTATTTGGTCTTTCACTCCTTTCCTGTTAAATAATAACCAGGTTATTACAAGACTTCATTAGTATAGCATCTGGAACATAGTAGGTGGTCACTTTTTTTTTGCTTAGTATCCCTGTCCCCTCTCTCCCACCACTTTTTTTTTTTCATTTTCTCCTTTCCTTTTTATTTTTTTCTTTCTTCCTTTATACATTAGCCCCTATTCTAGGTATTGCAGATTCACACAGGATGACCCAAATCTTAAATAAGAGCAATGGGCCTGAATTTTGCCATTGGCATTCAAGGACAAGATGACAAATATATTTGACTATAGATTCCCCAAAGTACTGGCAGGCTAACCACACGAGGGGTCTATCTGCTATACCATGTTATGCTAGCTATTCTGAGAGCTTCACTATATATCCTAGCATTGAAAACTTGGCAGTAAAACTTTGACCTTGGAACACTTAGGGAAATGTATTTTCATATTTCTTACACCTCTTAGATTACCTCTACAGCAGTTATCCCTAAATGTGTATCAGAAGCCTGTATGCTCAGCTAGAATACTGTGTTGGTACTTGTGTCCATAGAACCAAAGGGAATATCAATTTATTTCAATAGAAAATGTCCACATCACACTGAAGGGAAATCCTCTGATTCTAATGTCCATATTTCAGAAAGGAAAAGGATTCATCAAAATTCTTTCAAATTTTGTAGTGACATTTCTACAATTGACATTTTCATGCTCAGCAGCAACTGGCCATTAGTAATAAATCCAGACAGAGTCAACTTGTAACCCACAATAACAAGTAAGACATCACAGGGCAGCCAGATGACCCACTTGCTCTGTTTTGAACTGATGGCTTTCTTCTGTCCAAAGTAAGAATTTTTATTATAGTTTCATTACATTTGTAAGTGGAATTGTCCATGTTTTATTCAGTTGCCTCATTTTCTTATATACTCTCGTCAGTCTGTCTTTGCATTCTTTATTAGTTGGAAATTTGATTCAGAAAAGGGAAAAAAAGGAGAGCATGTAAAGCAGCTAGTCTGAAATTTGTCATTGTTATGGCAGCGATAATTAACTACTCATATTCCCTAAACAAAAATGCAACATTCCACTTTTGTATGTTGCCTCCTCTGCCAGATGTGTTCCTGGTTCCTCCTTTTTTCCTGTGCTGCAACTCTACCCGTGATCTTATCAATCATTAACTCTACATTTGTCAAGTTCTAAAGCTTTGCTAATCTTAATGGTACAAGCTAATTTTAGACCTTTCGTTTCACTTGAAGTTTTCCCAAACAACCCCAAGCATGATGTATTTCCTGTTTTCATAGCACTGTGGAGAGAGATAAAAAGATATTCAGATAAGCAGCTAAATACTAGTACATCAGTATCTATCAGAGCTTATAACCTTCACTTTAGTTTTCTTTTTGACAAGTACCTTAAAGTCAAGACCTATGCCTTATTAATCTGTGCATGCTCAGTGCCTCACATGGTAGTTGTTGCAAAGTAGACACTTAGGAAATAGTTTATGATTAAACTAGTGGCCCAGTACATGAAATTCGTGCACAGGGGGCAGGGGTGTCCCTCAGCCCGGCCTACACCTTCTCCAATCTGGGACCCCTCGGGGGATGTCCAACTGCCGGTTTAGGCCCGATCTCGCAATCTGGGACTGCTGGCTCCTAACTGCTCACCTGCCTACCTGCCTGATCACCCCTAACCACTCTGCCTGCTAGCCTGCTCACCCCCAACTGCCCACACACTGGCCTTCTTGCCCCCAACTGCCCCCCACCCCCTGCTGGCCTGCTCATCCCCAACTGCCCGCCCCCCCCCCCTGCCAGCCGATCACCCCCAACAGCCCTCCCCTCCTGGCCTGATTGCCTCTATCCGCCTCTGCCTCGGCCCCATCACCATGGCTTTGTCTGGAAGGACATCCAGAAGGTCTCCCAGTCTAATTAGCATATTACCCTTTTATTAGTATAGATTATAATGTACATACACAGGGCACATTCCAGTGCTGAGAAAAGTATTGTGTGTTACCTAATCCTGAATTTTCCTGGATTGGTCAATATTTACCAAGAACAAAGACAGTACATAGAGGAAGATAATAAAATAATTTGTTTCCTTCATATACAGAGTAAATACAAAGCTTTTAAATACAGGTGTTTTAAAAAATTATATCCATATTTATGTAAGCGAAAGGTATGGATATTGTATATAGGAAGCACAATTCTCAGTTCAGTTTGTACTGTTGACATTTACATAAGTCCAGAAAGGAAGTTCCCATAGTTGTCCCTAAGATGGATAGTAAAAGGGAATAAAGCAGTATGATTTTGCCTAACTGGTACAGGTTAGTGGGTATAAAACACTTCCAGAAGTTCGGTAGAGTCTCATCATTTTGGGATTATTGTGGTTTACCTAGGTGGGGAGGGGCAGTGCTCATGGTCCTCTCTTTGGAGGAATATATCACTGGCATAATTTAGAATTGCTGACATATTGTAAAAATAAAAAAGCATACTTTTTCTTTTCTCAGTTAAGGATTTTACTGCACACTTTTGTTCTTCTAGCTTTTATTTCTATGGGACCTTAGAAGGGAGAAACATAAAAAGCATCTATATTCTTTGCCAACTTGAACAGGATATTAAAGCTACCACTATGACACCAGGAATTTAGATGGTTTGGTACTGCCATTAGTCACTATGCTGAAAAGAATGACTTCTGTATTTCTAGTAACTTCTTTTCACATTCAAATGACAGATGAGGAGTCTTCTCTCTGCCCACAATTAATCTTGTTTTTAATTTTTAACAGAGTCTAAAATATAAAGAAATCAATACGTGGTCTTCACCATTTCTGAATTCTGAGCTTCCTACTCTTTCATTAGCTTACTAGAGGTCCGGTGCACAAAATTTGTGCACTGGAGAGGTGGGGTCCTGAACCTGGCCTGTGCCCTCTCACAGTCTGGGAGCCCCGTGATGGATTGCCCCCACAGAGGGAGGCCCCACCCACCTGCCGTGGCCTGATGGTCAATGGCCTGGGCCTCCCTCTTTGGGTTGATTGTGGAGCCCTCCAATTGATCAATTGTCCTGCAGCTGGTGGCCTGGCCCTCCATCTGCAGGGCAATCATGGGGCAATGGCCGGACCCCCAACCAATCGCATCACATCTGCCTTGGCTGGCCTAATACCAGTGGGTGTCATAGTGTGGTCATCCGGTTGGTCATTCTGCTGTTCAGTTGTTTGGTCGATTTACATATTACACTTTTATAATGATAGATTAACCTGCTGAAGCAGTTTCTTGAGTATGCTGAAGAATCTTTTAATCTGCCCAGTTTGACCAAGGTTAGCAATAATCATTTGGGCTCAAAGAACAATCACAGAAATTCGAAATGATTCCATGGTTGATAAGGCCTGAGTTCTTTTGCATTATTTTATTGTCTTTCATTTCTGATGGTTAGAATTAGATGATGTGATAAGCGAGCAAAATAGCCTTCAATCTCTCTAATATCTTATCTTTAATGAAGTGTTAAAAGGAAATGGCCTTATATTTCTGACTTCATAACCCTCTATTTATCAATGGAGGAAAGCCAAAATGAAAAGCCGGGTATAGTTTTGTCGTGGTCCAATTCCATTTGTTCCAGAGAATAAGGAACAGAAATATTAGAGAAATAGTAAGAGTAGTGTTGGAAGAAGAGGAGGATTTTTTGTTATTAGCTATAGCCTAACATTCCAGCTTAACTTAGGAATCACTCACACATTAATTCAGATGATTATTAAAGCAAGAAACTCAGAGTCTAACAAAAATAAAAAGCAAAAAAGAAACATTTTACATTTAAACCTAATCATATATGGCATTTAATAGCCTCAGGTAGTTATCATGACCTATTTTTTGTTTATAATTTTAAAGTTAACTGTTTGTCCCTAAGCAACAAACAGAAACAATGATACTCAAATGCAGATACCAGGGGAAACCTAACAAAGCTAAAAAGATGTGTTTGGGAAATTATCCAAACTTTTGATTTAACTTCCCCATGTGTAGCCTTCTTATTACAAATAACCAAGTTACATTGGCTTTTATTTCTTCCTGAGACATGCAGTTAATAAAAATGTTCTCATTTTGGCATCACTTATGCTCATCGTTCTGTGATGAAATGGAAGAATGAAATATAAATATAAGAAAGGCATGTGGCTTTAACTCTGTTTAAGACAAGTAGAACCAAGTTTAAATTCTGATGAATTCTAGTTTTGAATTACATTCTAATGCAGGCCAGTCACCTCTTATGTCTACTTATGTATTAGACCAGTGGTCGGCAAACTCATTAGTCAACAGAGCCAAATATCAACAGTACAACGATTGAAATTTCTTTTGAGAGCCAAATCTTTTAAACTTAAACTTCTTCTAATGCCACTTCTTCAAAATAGACTCACCCAGGCTGTGGTATTTTGTGGAAGAGCCACACTTGAGGGGCCAAAGAGCCACATGTGGCTCGCGAGCCGCAGTTTGCCGACCACGGTATTAGACAATATATAAATTATCAAAGTAGGCTTTAGAATAGAATTATTCAGGTAAGTCAACAAAGAAAATACATTTTTAGAAAGAACATGGAATATTATCCAAATAGTTAAGGTATTTTTATATATAAAAGCCTAAGTGACTGGCCGACTGGTAGCTATGATGTGCACTGACCACCAGGAGACAGACACTCAATGCAGAAGCTGCCTAGCTGTAGTGACTTGGCAGCTGCAGTTCTCAGGTGATGCACCCGAAACCAGAGAGGAGGGAGTCTGATTCCGGGGTGTGTCACCCGAGAATCACCCTCTGGCAATTCATCACTCCTCAAGGGATATTGGAGAGCCTGTTTTGGCCTGATCCCCACAGGCCAGACTGAGGGACCCCACCAGTGCACGAATCCGTGCACCAGGCCTCTAGTAGATCTATATGGGTGTAAGCAATGCACATTACCATGCTTAAGTATTTACACTATTTCATTTATTTACTATGTAAAAGCTTGTGAAACATTTATTGTAGGAACAATACTATACTAGGCAGTGTAGAAACAGCAGTGGACACACTGGATTCAAAACCGTGCCATAATGGTGCATAAATTTTAGTGAGCAAAGAAAAATATAAACAAGATGTATAAGTAAATTATATTACCTGCTAGATAATGGTAAATGCTCTAAAGAAGAATATTAGAAAAGGAAACTAGGTAGTAATTTCATTAAAAAGGCCAAGTGAAAGGTCTTCATTGACAAGCTTAGTTACCATCAACTGTTCATTGAAAATATCCAAGATTAGATAATATTCTCACTGAATCACTTACTTTCAACTGTGAATGCCTCAACCATGACTTAATAGAATCTCCCTGGTAGCTCCAGACAGTGTCTATACCACCTTGTATTCATTTTTTTTTTACCACATTTCTTTGTTAATATGAATAAAAACACAAAATCTCCCCTCAGGAAACTGCACAGAACAGTTTGCATGCAATCTGAGTGTTTCAGAGATCTGGACTTGATCCATGGAACCCAGTTAGAAAATCTGAAGTCACTTTAAAGTTACATCTACTAAAATTGGGTAATACTATAGAAACAAATACCTTCACATGAGGCAAAACATGTCAGTTTAGAAGTAACTCATACTTTCTGTAATGATGAGTGTAACAAAATATCAGTAAGAATTTGTGATTCCACATCGTACTAGTCTGCTCTGTCTGCTATAACAAAATACCACAGACTGAGTGGCTTAAACAGCAGAAATGTATTTTCTCATGGTTCTCGAGGCTGGAAAGTTCAAGATCATGGTGTTGGTTGATTTGGTTTCTAGTGAGAGCACTCTTCCTGGTTTGTACATAGCTGTCTTTTCATTGTCTTCATATGGCCTTTCCAAGGTGCATGAACAAGATGAAAGAGGTCCTCTCTTCCTTTTCTTACAAGGCCAACCATCTTACAGCATTAGGGCCCCACCCTTGTGACCCCATTACTCTTATGTACCTTTTAAAAGCCCTACCTCCAAATATAGTCACATTGACTTTTAGGGTTTTAACATGTGAGGCAGACAAGCTCTCCAATTAGAAGCTTACTGTACATTGCTAGAATCTACAAATTCAACCTAAATGACCTACCCATACTTCGTTTGTAAAATCTCTAAATCTGAGTTTCATATTTTATTTCTCCCACTGTCACATTCTCTACTTTGAATGTTGATAAGACCATCTCCCAACTGGTCTTCTTGTCTCAAATCAATCTTAAGTACTGCCACCTGGTTAATTCTAGTGGTATAACTATAGGAAAGCTTCAGGTCAATTTCGTATCCTTCAGGAGACCCAAAGAAAATCTCAAGTCTAATTTAAGTAGGGAATGAACAAGTTAATACTTGCTACAAATGTGGGGGAAAGGGTGCTTTTACTCTCTGGCACATATCATCAGACTTTCAGCATATTTGGAAGTAATAGGATTTCTAATAATAATGGCTGGCTAGTCACAGTGAGTAGCATATTTATCATTTTTATTATTCTCCAAAAAGGAATTTTCAAATTGAATGGTAGCTATTATCTCTTTTTTAAGCCCTATATTGAATTATTTTTAACACAATCCATCTGTTACAAAGGATGATATATTCATTCCTTTTAGAATTGGGTAGGGGGCAATTGTGTCTTTCATTTTATTAGAATCAGTATGTTGCTAAAGAAGGCTAGAGACATCTTTGAAACTAGCAAGACCAGGAGAAATATTCTCCGATAAGAACACCTCCTCTTTCATTGGTTAATTAAGCACTGGGAACTAGATGCATCTTTCAATCCTTCTTACTGAAAGGACTGAACTTCCAAACAATCCTAAAATAATGCAGTCATGGAGAATCTTTTGAGAACATTTCATATGATGCAATTGCATGAGACAAAGAGCATTGCTCTTGGGCATTGATATTTTCTCAGTACACAATTACGTATATGGAAGAGCAAGTGATTAGTCTCGGACAACTGGAGAATTGGCAAAATTATTATTTGTTCACTTGATCCATCCTCACTGAGTTAAAAGATTTTTGAATTCTGTATTTTGTGTGTGGCTAACTGACTGTACTTTATGCTGAAAGAAATTAACTCAAAACCTGGCTTAGGAAGTTACATTTTATTAATTTATACTGATAAATACTGAATTATAATTAAGATGGATATAGGTAAGAAATAAAGAAAAACATTCCACTAGTAATGAGGAGGGTAATTTAGAGAAGTGGTCAGTTGAGATATCCCTTTGGATTCCATTTGTAACTCATTGTGCTTGATTAAAAATATGTTAAATTCTTCAACAATACACCAAGATTAATAGTGTAAAAAGACACTTAGTTGGTGCACTCTAAGTAATTGTTGAAATAGATAATAAAAATTCTCAATGGTAATCCTCGATAAAGCATAGCGAGATGCTATAACTAGTTACTGCTAACTAATAAAATGCATGCAAAATTTATTCTATGATATTTACACTGCCCAGCCAACATCTGAGCTACACTTCAAGACATATCTCAAGTAGTTGTGTATTATCTGTAAATGTTTACTGTCACGGTAAAAAAAATCTTACCCATGGTGAACAGGAAATTTTTATTCAAGACTTTTGCAGTATGGAAGAGAAACTGAACTCCCCTGAAACACAGAGCTAGAGAGTTTTTAGGAGCTGACGCGGTGATCATAAGCCACTTGTGTTTGCTAATTGACCTTACTCAATGGGAAAGTAAACGTTTGTTTCTTCATGACAGGAGGCAGTTTTCCAATTTGGAACAGGCTGTTCACCTAAGAAGGTTTCTGTCTTCCCACAAAGACTTGCAGATAGGGAAGCTATCCTTCTTGATAATTACATTTCAAAAGGATGACTCCCAGGTCATTGAGAAAGACATTCCCTAGGTCATAAAACTGGCAAGAGGTTTTTAAGGAGATTTATATACATTTTAAAAGTGGCAGAGAAAGAATTTGTAATGATAGCTTTTCTAATATAAATGCTCTAAGAAAAGGGAAGTCAGGGCTTATGGTAGTCAGAGAGAAATCTGTGTGAAGTGTAGTCAAACTCAGAGGAGCATCAAGAGTGCCTTGATTAAAAAAAAGACATTATTATTTTAGAATTTGAATCTATTATTTTAAAATGCCCAATGTATCTGTGTTAGGTAGCTGGGAAGATTGGGCAATGTAATAACCAATCTTTGGAGAGGAAATATGTGCACAATTTATATTTATAAGATTTTAAAATCTCCATTAGTATTTCCACAAAAAACGTTTTAAGGAGCAACATTTTTATGGTCTACTCTAATGAAACTCCCTCTGAACCAACTGGTAAATATTTTATATGATCATTGTCAAGGGTAGAAGTAAGAGAATTGTGAGAGAGAGAAAGAGAAAGAGAGTGAGAGAAGAACTTCGATATTTGCCAACAGATTTTTTTTCCTCCACACTGTTTTATTCACTGTTCTTAGTATTTATTATTGCCCTGACAAGGTGCAAAGCATCAAGAGTACAAACACAAAGATCTTGAAAACAGAATCTCAGGTGAAGGATGGGTATAGGGAGGATAAATGGTGATGGGGAAAAAAAAAGAAAAACAATAGCAACGACCACAGAACAGAGTCTCAGCCTATAGTAAACCAATATAATATGACAGAAAGGGGAATTTATTTGCCGTTGGAACAATCAAGAAAAGCTGAATGGAGGAGGTGGGTTTGTGTTAAGTATTTATGTAGGGCTTCTGAGAGTTGGCCACATGGGTAAATTTCCTGGGCAGTGTAGCTTGAGCAAAGGTGTTAAGGTAGAGTGTAGAAATTCCCCTTATTTGGGAGACAGAGATTAGAATACACTGGGCCCCTTGGACAGGGACAGGTACTCAGGCTTTATTCCTAGAAAAGGGAGAGTCAAAGTAGGGAGTAGAGGAATGTGTTTGGACTTATAATGTAAGATTACTTTGGATACTGTGTGAGAAACTGATTTAAGTGAGGCACTAATAGGAGAGGGATTGCATGAAATCAGCTACTTTCTGTAAGTTGTTCTCAGGCCATTGTTTTTCACACTCTATCATCTGGGTGATATATGTTCAGGGCTATACTCTTAAAAGGAAGTGAAAGAACCCACTTCCCTGGATTAAAATAATAACACACGTAATGAATCACAAGAAAAAGGAGTGTGTCCCTTGTTAAACTTTGCCATCCAAATTTGTATTGTGAGCAGGCAAGTTTAATGGTTTTCAGGAGAAATATGTTCTTGGTAATTCACCCAACAGTTCAGAACTTATTTAAGGTGTCATTAAACCCTTTGAGAGACAGAAGCATGCTTTATGTTTGGTAATTGATGAAATGTTCCCCTAAATAAATTTCACATTGCTGAGTCTGATGACATGAATAATAAAACATAACCATGGGAAAGCA
This sequence comes from Cnephaeus nilssonii, assembly GCF_951640355.1. Taxonomy (NCBI): domain Eukaryota; kingdom Metazoa; phylum Chordata; class Mammalia; order Chiroptera; family Vespertilionidae; genus Cnephaeus; species Cnephaeus nilssonii. The sequence continues at coordinate 27,177,213 of NC_137086.1, read as the reverse complement.
ATGGCCATTTTGAGTAATATGCAGGGAATTGATATTCATTTAGAGTTGAAAAGTAGGACACATTTTCATGATGTACTAGGCTCTCCAGACCACTGTAGTAAACCTCCTAACATTAAAATCAGAGGACATTTCAGGGCCAAATTTGCTAAAGAAAATTCTCTGTTTTAAACACAAAAATTCTGGTATTTTTCAAATAGCATGTGCATTAAAATTTTAGTAGGTATTGAAGTTCAATTGAGTGGACCTGTTCTATTCTCGTAGGCAGATGGGAGGGTGGAGAGATGAGGTTGCTGCATTAATAAATGGTCATCAGTAATTCCCATGCTTGGCTAATGTATTTTCTAAGGAAATAGTCTATGCACTCAGTATGCCACCTCAGAAACTCATATGCCTGGATAGTGAAAACAAAGATATTGATATCTGCCATGGAACCAATGAGAAAAACCCATAAGCAATTTCTCATAAGCCATTACAAAATATCCACAGTATGGATTAGTCTGAAGTCAGGCCACAAAGGCTAAAATTATCCCTTTGCATATTTTTAAAATCAGTTAGGGAATGAGAGTCAACAAGGTGTTGGCTGCAGATCAGACCTGTGCATTGTCTTTTTGACTTCTCTCTTACTAGTTGGTGACCTTTACCAAGTGCTTAATTTGATTAAGCACCCATAAAATAGAAACACTATAACCTACTTGCAAGATGATTTTAAAAAATTACAACAGCTAATGCATGTACCATCTTGGTCCTTGTAGGTGTATAAGAAATTAATATTATTTTCAGAAAAATTTTTAAAACTATAGACAACTCTAAGCATTTTAAAGATTTACCTCCTGCTTGACCTTGTAATAATTTTCTATTTTCACATACCCTCGTTCTCCCTCGCTCTCCTTATCCCAACTTCATTATCTTCAGCTACTTTCTTGAAGCTCATAGCTTCCATTGCCATGTGGTAGCCTCATGTCAGAGACATTGTGTATTAATTTCTCCATGTACCTAAGTATAAGCTCCCTCCATTCTAACACCTTTTACTCATCATCCCTGCTTCCATGTATCTGGAAGCCTATCTTCTTAATTTAAAATCTCATTTATCTCACTCATGTTAGCTACAGTTCCTCACACCTTGTTCACAAATCTTCTCCTGAGACTGGTCATAAGAGGATCGTAGGATATGGTTTGTATATGTCTATTGTAGAACTAGATAAAAGGAACATCATGAGTGCAATGGGTCAGTAAGGTTATCTGTGTAAAAGAACATTTATTTTCTCCTCCTCCTCATTCCCTCTCCCACTCACTGTCCTCAACAGACCAAATTATAAATCTCTTCAATGCTTGACCTGTATCTTCTCTGCTGTTTGTGGATATCTTTATAGTATCTCTTTGTAGTGCATTGTTTGAAAAACATATAGATGGAGTCAATATTATTGAGTATTATGCCTTCTTAAAACAACTGTGAATCTCATTCATCTGCTAGTCCAGAATCTTCATTTTATGTTTGAGTAACCTAAAGAATTAAACAATTTACTGTGGTGAGAAAGCTTCTTGCAAAAAGGGGACTAGAACCTGGTTCTCTGAACTCAGGGCTTAACTCCTTGTTACAGCTATCTATACTAATAAAAGGGTAATATGCTAATTAGACCAGGAGACCTTCCGGACATCCTTCCAGACAAAGCTATAGTGGCGGGGCCGCGGCAGAGGCGGTTAGGGGTGATCATGCCAGCAGGGGGGACAGTTGGGGTCAAGAAGGCTGGTGGGGGTTCATTGGGGTCGAGCAGGCTGGCAGGCAGAGTGGTTAGGGGCGATCAGGCAGGCAGGCAGGTGAGCGGTTAGGAGGCAGCGGTCCCAGATTGTGAGAGGGATGTCCGACTGCCAGTTTAGGCCTGATCCCTAAACTGGCAGTTGGACATCCCCTGAACGGTCCCAGATTGGAGAGGGTGCAGGCCGGGCTGAGGGACACCCCCACCCCCCATGCATGAATTTTGTGCACCAGGCCAATAGTAATTGATAGGAAACCTTATCTTCACTGCAGAGAAACTTAGTATTATTCTATATGATAGCACATATGTATAGAAAAACACTCAAGGCAAATTCTCTGATTTGTGTTGACAGGTATTATAGCTGAGTACTCAAGTCCTAAGATCTGGATTAGACTTGAGCTCAGGGTCTTGGTTCTTTATATGATCTGCTATGAAACATCATTTAGCCCCATTTCACATGCATATGTACATATATCAAGCAAGCCTCAGCACCTACTACAAAGCACTATCCTCATTTTATCCTTGTTTCTTCCCTATCAGTAAAAAAGGGAGAACACACAGTCCATTGAGAGACAACAGAATGATGAATTACTGCATGATTTCAGCAAGAAGAAGCAATACATGTAGAGACCTAGCTTCAATTGTAAAATGAGAATAATAGTGTCTAATTCCCGGAGTGCTGTGATGATTATACACAATAACCAAAGTAAAGTGCTCTGTATAAATGTCAGATACTGTTAATATTGTCTTTGATTTTTCTAGATGACATATATGATCTAGTTTATGTTAAAAATTATGTATGAGAGGACTACTTTACTTTTCTAAAAAATATATTTGAGACTCTCTATATGGTATGCAATATAGTCATAAACCCCATTCATCCATCATGATTTTTTACATAAATATTTAAATTTCCTTTGATAATATCCAAGAGAGACCATCCATATAAACAAATTTGGCCAAGAAGTAAATGCTCTATAGCAATTATCCCATTGAACTTTTTTTAAAAGTTTAATCCATTAGCTATGCCTTTGTTTTTCCCTCTTTTGAATGTGATGCTGGTTAAACATCCATGAAACCTTTCGTTAACCTTTTATGCAAAGTAAATAAAAACCAGGCCCAGATTTTCATTGTAAGCCTGTCATTGGTCACCAGATTGAGTGCAGTTATAAGAAAAAAAATGATGAATTTTCACAGAAAAAAACAAACAAACTTGCCATCAGTCTCTTTCATGTACTTGGGTTCATTTTTAGTTAAATTTAATGCCAGGACAACAATATCCCATCGGTGTCTACTTATAAATTATAGCACATGTTTTGAAATGGCATTGAAAAATATGTGATAAAGGTGAAAAGGCTTTCAGATATAATAACTCATAATCAAAATCTCATTTAGAAGAAAGCAGCCTGCAGACTTACAAAGCCAGGAAAAGTAGTGTGACATCTTTTCCAAAAACGACAGGAGAAAGTCTTGGCTGTGATTTATGTTTTTCCTTATGGGTTCTAGTATATATGGAATCTGACATGCATATGTACATATATCAACCAAGCCCTAGCACCTGCTACAAATCATTATGCTCAATGTATTCTTGTCTGTTCCCTGGTTATCAGTGAAGGGGGTGGAAGACAACAGAATGATGTAGTACTACTTGGTTTCAACAAGAATTGGGAATATACATTGATACTGAACCTTAGCATTAACTAAGGATGGAATTGGTTGCTACAGAAACTTTATTTCTGCCTACATATAAGAGATTCTGACAACCGATAAATTTACAAGTCACTGAATAAAAATCTAATGTTTTTGTTCCTTGACATTTCTTTAGAAACTATTCATCACAGATGGAAAAAAAAAAGTAAAATGAAAATGTAGGGCACAACTAAATATAAACAAATCTCCCTTTTAAATATAGACTTTGAAATTATTTTATACTGCCTTGATTATATTCCGAAGTTTTAGTGAAGGAACTAATTTGCAATTTGTCAAGAATCCACTTAAATTCCAGATTTATACCCCAATTCTGAAATTTTGTACGAACCCAAATCCTGTTTTTCTAAATGATTTATATATTTTATTTATGTTATGTTGGGGAGGACAAGATTCTTGTGTTGGGGAGTTAATTGTATTAGAAAAGTTAGTATCATTCTATGTATTAAATCATTAAGTGTAAGACTTAATATACTTTTAAAATTAGAAAGCACTAAGATACACTTCCTTTCACTTTCTAAGACTCAGTATGAAGGATTGCCATAATAAGAAAAAATTACTTATGTGTTTTTATTGCTTGCAGCATTTGTTTTGTAGCCATGGTATTTGAATTATTTTTTATGCAGGGTGATAAAAAAAGGAGATTCTTGAATAGTTGATTTAGCAAAATATGTATTAGAGATGATTGCATAGTATTTTTTTAAAGACTTTCAAATGTTTTGAACATTGAACACATTTTAGGTATTGTAAAGTCTAGGAAGATAGCACTGAAAGATTCTCTTGATTTTAACTAATATCCTTGGCTCCTTTAGTAAAACAAAGGCCAACATTTGACTCTCTAATAATTTGTTTCTGAAGAAGTTACTTTAATATGTCTAAACAAGAAACATATAGTAATTATTATTATTATACTAGGGGCCTGGTGCACGAAATTCGTGCACTGGGGGGGGGGTCTCCTCAGCCCAGCCTGCCCCCTCTCACATACTGGGAGCCCTCAGGGGATGTCCTACTGACAGCTTAGGCCCGCTCCCCACAAGGAGCGGGCCTAAGCCACAGTCTGGCCTCCCTTTATGGGAGATGACCGGGCTGATCAGGGAAAGGCACCAGCCCCATCACCCCGCTGCTGCAGCCACTGCCACAGCCACTGCCAGTCATCGCAGCCACCAAGGTGTTTTCATCAACATGGACTCTGGTCCCTTCATCATGAAAAAATGACAACTTTCTTTAGGCATTTTCAAGATGTGTCTTTCATAGGATATGACATTTTTTCTTTCTTTCTTTCATTTTTAATCCTCACCTGAGGATATGTTTCCATTGATTTTTAGAGAATGTGGAAGAGAAAGGGAAAAACAGAGAGAAACATCAAAGTGAGAGGAACACTTTGATTGGTTGCCTCCT